>NC_083323.1:88059773-88403280 GCF_963455315.2 Globicephala melas
ATACACTTGCACAAACCAACAGACACACAGCCAGACACACTATTCTTACTCCTGTTACATGCCAGGTGCATGTTGGGATGTAGCAATGAAAACAAAAACAGACAGAAATGTGTCCCCTTAGAGAGATTATATAATGTGGAATTCAGACCATAATGAAATAAACATGTAAAAATATAGGATTTGGGAAAGAAATATATACCATAGAGGAAACTAAAATAGAAATTGGGGAGAGGGAATATGGGGTAGGGAACAGTGTTGTAATTTTAAGTAGGATGGTCAGGGACAGTCTCACTAAAAAGATGAGTTGAATGATTTGACAAAAAACTTAATTTGCCAAGAGCATAGGCCATGGAAATTTCTGATAGAGGAAATTCTAAGCAGAAACAACACCTCATCCAAAAGCTCAGAGGTAGATGGATGACTGGTGATTAACAGACAGCAAAGAACAGCAGAGTGGCTGACAGAGTGAGGAGTGGAAGAAGGGAAACAGACAGATAAAGGGAGCATGATTTTGTAAGAATTTCGAAGTTGTGTGAGATGGAAGTAAAAAAGACAGGATTCAAAAATCACAATTACATGAAATGTTGTAATTTGCTTTTTTAACTTAGTGATATGTTCTGGAAGAAAAACTTTATAGTAACTCATGCATAGTAAGTGGCCCCAAAATATATGTTGAATGAACAATCTACTTCAGAAAACAGAGTTAACTTATTTTTTTTTAATGATCTATCTGGAAGTATAGATGTACAATGATTAATTTAACCAATTTTGTTTTTTCATTGCAAAGACCATTCTTTCCTTACTGATTCAACTTTGTCCGGTACCAAGGGTATGTATAAACATAGGCTTGTTTCTGGCCTCTTCGTTCTGTTGTACTCTTCAATTTGTCTATCTCTTTGTTAATACAACACTTTCTTAAATAGCAAGAACTTATAATAAATCTTGAAAATTCTTTTACCTTGTTCTTTTTCAGGTTTTTTTTTTTTCATGATTTTAGGTCCTTTGACCTCCCGAATATATTTTAGAATCACCTTATCAAGCTTACCAATACATAAAATAAATGTGTAAGGATTTGTAAGACATTTCATTAAACTATAAACTAATTTGGGGAGAATCAACATCTCTGCAGTATTGAGACACGCAACCGCTAAACATGGCATATTTCTCCATTTAGTTGGGTCTTATTTTACATCTGTCTGTATAATTTTAGAATTTTTTTTCTGTGGCTGTTTTCCATATATTTTGTTGGATTTATTGTGAATTGTAAATTCTAGCTTTTTCTAAATTTTATTTTAACTAATATTTGTTAATATATGAGTAGATTTTTAAGTCATTAATTCTAACAATACACTGTATATTCTTTTGAAATTTGCATGGACACAGTCATGTTATCTGCAAATAATGACAGAGTTTTCTGTCACCCTTTGCACTGCTGAGACCTCCAGTTCAATGTTAAATGGAAGTGGTGATAGCAGGCATTTTTCGTCTGTTTGATTACAGAGGAAAAGCTTTTAATGTTTTACCACTAAGTATAATGTTTTCTGTAGGTTTTTAGCTACATGTTTAAGGATATTCCTTTCTATTTCTAGAGAGTTTTAAAATAATGAGTGATTCTAAATTTTAATAACTGAATTTTCTGTATCTATTTAGGTGATCATATAATATTCCCTCTCTAATTTTTTCATTACTGAGTCTTGAATGTTAATCTTGTAACCACTTACTGTACTAAATTCTTATTTCAAAAATTTTAAAAAATTATATGGAACTGTTTTATTTGTTTTCTTATTCAAGTGGAAAATAACAATATAACAAAGCTTAAATATAGAGCTGTACTAACAAGATAGAGGCATTATTATATTTTTCCTGACATTAATGGGAGTGCTTACAATTTTTCACTTAAAGAAGTATGTTTATCTAAGTTTCCTTCTATTCTGAGCTTACTAAAATATTTCCATGAGGAACAGATGTTGAATGTAATCAAACACTGCTTTTCTTGGTTGGCATCTATCAAAGTTACCAAGGAATGCCTTCTTTACAACAAATCAGCCATGTCCTCAAAGTTAAAAATGTAGTTCAATAATGTTTAATAATTTCCCCCTCATTTTTATAAAACTTCAAGCCCATTTATCTTGTTCTGGTATTAGACTTAAAAAATTCCAAATTTTTCCATTATTATACATCAATATTGGACAAAATTTCCTAAGAAGGTTAAAATATGATCCCGATCATTATTCATTTCCACAGTGTTCATTATTTTTAAAGATGTCCTTTGACTTTATGAATTTATGGGTACGTAGTGCAGTATAAAACATTCCTTTCTTTCTTCATCAGTAGTTCAAAGACATGAAGGTAATAATAGCAGTAAGAGTATAATACTAATCATGATTTACAGAGACCTACCATTTTCTCACTCATTCAACAAATAGTTACTGAGCATATTTTATGTGTTGAGGTGGAAAGCTCTAGGATGATAGCATGTACTCACTTTTCATGAAGGTAGGCTTATGAACCATAAATCTTAAGTTCTGATGTACTCACACTCACATAATCTCAACTATGTCTAGGCCTTATTCTTACATCGCCCAGAAGTTAAGATGCAAGACTGGAGATGAAGGATGAACTTTTACGATAAACTTAGAGTTTTAATGCAGACTTTCATCTAAATGCATCTCTAGTTTCTCAAGTGGCAGATTTAACAGGTCAGATAAAATAATGTTGTTAAATATGACCCAATTTAGGACTGGGGACCTGAGAGCAGTAAGTTTCAGGCCTCTACGAGGATCTGATTTATCCAAGTGGCAGCTCTCTCTGATTTATCTATTTTAATGGCAGCTTCAGCCGGATTATGCTTTGGAGTATCCTTATGTTATAAATCCAAAGCAGCATCTAGAAGGATTCAGTTCTCAAATTTCCTAAGGAAATCCCCCAGGCAGTCTTGATAAACACTTCTAACTTCCTGCTAGGCACTGTTCTTTGTACTGGGACATAGAGGTGAAGGAGAGAAATCAGATTTCTGCCCTCAGGGAGTATATATCCTTTGGCAGGCACTGCACTAAATGCCTTATGTTAATCTTTTCATCCTTAGAGGTGAGCAATAAAATTATTTTGGCAACAGATAAGAAAAAGACCTCGAGAAGTTAAATGCATACCAAAGGTGACATCATTTAGAAAGTAGCAAGGAAAAATTCTAACACATTTAGAAAGTCTTTGCTCTCATTGTGGATTATTTATAATGAACAGTCTTCCAACTTTGTCTTTAAGTGAGAAATAAGCCAATAAGTGAGTATGGAATTCCCAGGTGGTACAAAGGCACTAAAACAACGATCCTTTAATTTTTACATAGGAATAACCCTTAGACAGAAAAAAAATAATTAACAGTATTTCTGGCATCTAGGGAACACAGTCCAAAGGGGCATACATTAAGATAAAATTTCTTAAGCCATAGGTCCCATCTTAAACATGTGTACAAATTCTATTCTACTTCAGAACAGATGTACCTTTTTATAGGATACAAATAATTTAAATTGCTTATCATCAGAAACAACTGTTACTAATAGGTTTCCTAGCTATGTGTGTGTGAATGGGCAATGGAGTTTATCAGTCTCAGAAAACGGTTAAATCCAGAGGGTCGAATCTTTCACGTCAGGTTTAGCCTATAGGCAGATTTGTTTCCTCAGGTTAAATATTATATTTTTTGAACTCACATTTATATTAATATGCAACTACAAATGGCAAACGTTTCTTATTTTTTTTTTTAACACCTTTATTAGAGTATAATTGGCAAACGTTTCTAACTGCTTCATGAGCTACCTCGGAGTAACCATTGAAGAGAGATGCCTAAATGTGTGGAGTGGCGATCAAGAGAAGGTTCTTGGGCAACCCTTGCCAGGAATGTCAACAAGAGCATATTTCTATTGCTGAAGTCGTTGATATCATTTTGCGGTTTGATAGAACACTGACCTATTTCACTGGTCAGTCTCTTTAAGAGTCGCAGGGAAGTATTTCTCAAGTGACTTTTTCTGTGAAGGAATTTGCATGAGAATGTTCTTATTTTACCACTGACACTGTAATTTTATCATATATAAATAGAAGAGTTTCAAGTGACTCACACTCCCCATGAACAAATTTCTTCATCTAATTCTCAAACTTCATTTTTGCTGCAGTGATTTTGGCACATGTAAAGAAGACATTACTTTTTTTTTTTTTTGCGGTACGCGGGCCTCTCACTGTTATGGCCTCTCCCGTTGCGGAGCACAGGCTCTGGACGCGCAGGCTCAGCGGCCATGGCTCACGGGCCTAGCATGTGGGATCTTCCCGGACCGGGTCACGAACCCGTGTTCCCTGCATCGGCAGGCGGACTCTCAACCACTGCACCACCAGGGAAGCCCCATTACTTTTCCTTTTCTTTTTTGTATTGGAGTTACTGAGTGTCTAGCTCTGAGAGTCATTCTTAACTATTCAGAGGGAACAGTGAATTAATACAACTTTGTCATAATTTCTTTTATTCCATGAAGAAAAATAATGGTTCAGTGTTGAATTTGTAATCTATAATATATCTGACCAGCACTTTCTCATAGCTAAACCAATAAAATATGCTATCAAGATAATTCCTATTTTGTTACAAATTTATATTGGACCAATAAGTATTCAGAAGTACTCAAAATATTTTTTAACCAAAAAATTAACATTTTAAATGAATTCAATGAATAATCATTGCTGATGCAGTCTTGGTACACAATTTTTTTAAAAGTTCCTCTCTATGCACTTTTATTTAAAAAAATTCAAGGAAAAGAGAGCACTTGATAAATTTGGTTGAATACGTAACATGTATGTACATAGGTGTGAAGACAAAAATTTAAGCTTCATGTTCTAACCTTTTAAATAAAATAGATACTAAAAAAGCGTATCTCATGTTAATCCTTGTAGCTTTGATGGCATGGTACCCTAATTTGGGAAACACAACTTTAAGCATTTAGATTTTTTTTTACTATTTTCTTTCAACTAATCCAAAGACACTACAGTTAAAGAACATCTATATTATCTGAGATTATGAGTTTTGTATGTAGGACTTTTTTTTCCCATATGATTTTGTTTAGGGTCCTGGGAAGAGCACCCATTATGCAAGAAATCAATTTTGTTCTCTTTTGAACTCATCAGTTCTGCCTGTGATCCAAGAAATTCAATTAGCTTTCAATCGTTTCATCTAGGAAACATAGTTGATGACTAGACCATGCCATTCCCTGGGATTATCGATAGAATCAAAGGAAGTAACATATAAAAAGTTATTGGAAATAGAATAATATTATGCAAATATTATTTCAGAAAGCTTACTACCAAATAAGTAAAAAAATGAATATATATATGAGCCCCAAAGGTAGTAAACTACAGACAGAGAGATACAAAGGAAAACACATGTACAGATTTATGGTTCTGTGGAAAATGACTTGTGGTAAACTCTTTTGAAATCCTCTTTCAAATCCTTTTGAAAGAGATGTTAGGGATTAAAACAAGAGGCAATTTTAGAGTTTCTTATCTTTTTCTCTTTTCATTTCACTTTTTCTCCTGCTTCATAGTTTAGAATTTGGCTTAAAAAATGAAAGATTTTGCTGTTTTCCAAGTTGAAGTTTCAAGTCTTCATAATTCATCTACAAGATCAGCAAGTCTTATGCAAATGTCATCACAGGCCCCTAACTACATACAAACAAGAATTCCAGGCCCCATGGCTTTGAATACAATAAGTAATTCCTACACTTTCTTATGGAGGCTCCTTACAAAATTTAGCCAAATCAGAGCAAATGGAATAAAGAAACTAGGGAAATATTGATGGGCTCGTCTTACTACGTATAAGTACTATGCCAGTGAAATGACATTCCAGGCTTCTATCCTCCCCTCCCTCCAAAAGCTACCTTATTTTATTGATGTATTGTAAAAAGCTGTCATATCTGCAGTTTAAAAAACATAGTTTAAAAAGTCAATTTAGTTCAGATTAGTGCTTATAATGCAATTTTTTAAAATGGGAAACTATCACAACTAAAGGAGAAATGTCACTTTAACTTTCCCTTTGAATCTGCTTTCTTCATTTAAGGAAAGTTGGACATCATGATTGTTAGTTTCTTTAGGTTCTGTTTTTTTGTTTGTTTGTTTTTTCTTGTGAGTATTTATTTCTGTAGGTATCAACGGTTAAGCTAAGGCAAAGAAAAACTGTGACCCATATTTATGGAATTACAACAATCCATGAGATGACAATTTGCAAAGTACTAAAAAAAAATCAAGAAACTTTAATGATAAAAGAACCGAGGGATCTGCATTCCTGTCCTATATTCTGTTTCTCAATTCTGAAGAGAAACCAGATAGAAAGCCATTGAATTATGTTTTGAGACATTTGAGCATAAAGAGTCTTGTCTCACCCTATAGCCACGAGAAATAAACAAGAAGGAATGCAGGGAAAACTGGGAATTTCTGGCATTGTGTCTGCACACTCTAGGTGGCTCAGAGACTCTGACCCCTGTCTTTGTGAAGTCCAGAAGCACTCTTTCTGGATGCTATCAACATTTTCAGCAGCTTCACAGATGTACTTGT
The DNA here is from genome assembly GCF_963455315.2 of Globicephala melas. Taxonomy (NCBI): domain Eukaryota; kingdom Metazoa; phylum Chordata; class Mammalia; order Artiodactyla; family Delphinidae; genus Globicephala; species Globicephala melas. The sequence continues at coordinate 88,066,353 of NC_083323.1, forward strand.
TGGGACAGTCATTGTGCCTGCTCTTCCCAATGGCCCCTCATAATTAAGACTGTTCTTTCTAAAGCTCAAAGTTCAGAGAAGACGCTCCAGGCTGTTCTTTGTGAAGGGGTGGCCCATGTTAAGAATAAGGATGGGCAACAGAATCCATGATGGCTTGGCATGAAGGACCCTGTCCAGTAGGGTCAAAGGCAACTAGTTAAGTCAATTAGACTGTCTCTCTCTGGAATTTATATTAGAGAATACTGGCCAGTAGGCAAAAAGAAGTAGAATATGATAGGTAGAGATAAGCAGAGGAGAAGGTCTTCATTTCCTTTAGAAACTGGCCAGGTCATATTGGTTTCCGGAATTTGTTAGGTTAGAGTTTGAGTCCACGTATACCCTTTTCCCCAAGTATACCAGATAGAATCTAGTTCTTGCTATCAAAATACCTCACTAATGCAAATAATTTGTTATTCTGAAGTTTGGAGTTTTGTTTTGCTTCAAGCTGTCTTCAAGCTACTCTTCTCTTTAGTTGAAGAGCAGGGGATCTTATACTTACTAAACCAAAGAATCTGCCTGGCAGGCCAAATGGAATATATGGGAATACATGGAAAATTTCTTCTCACATTTCTGGAGGAGGAAATGGGTAAAGTAAAAAGCATAATCTGCATGTGGGAGGGGAGGTAAGCCAGGAAATTTATGCTTAATGATCTGAGTCGGGTCTGTGAAATAGGTTATCTGTTTCTAAAGACAGCTAACCCAAGGTGTGAGAGTGACTGAAAATTCTGAAATAACCCATTTGGACGGCATTTTAATATATGGTTGCCTTTGTTGCCTAGCAGTGGGCTCGGCAGAGATATTACATGAGAATATCAATTTGCAGGGACTGAGTCATGATACTGTCTTGACTCTATTCAACAGAACGCAGCTGCAAGGGGAGTAAAACAAGTAAGGGAAGCAGAGAGAGGAGTTGGAGGAGTTGGCAATGATGTGAAAAACCTTTGTGTCCAGTAAACCAATTTTATTTCCATTTTTCTCTAAATGCCATTCATTGTAATATAATTTTTTAATGCCATGCAGAGTACAGCATCCTCTGAAACTCTTATGATCAGCTCTTAACCCAGAATGTGAATACCCAAGAGTGAAGTAAGATCCTGTATTGTTCATAAATAGAGGACTCCCTCAGAGAGGCAGGAAAAGCCATTTCTTTCTTTCAAGTCTCAAACAGGGTCAAGAGGGGCAGCCTCTTAATGCTAATGCTGTGGTCAGGACTAGGGCACTTAAGGTATCCATCCACACATGCTGTGTCTCAGATGGCTTAGTCATTCATGACCCAGATCTGTGAGCTTAGTGGCAGTGGTGGGAGTAGGTGGATTTTCATCTTATTTTTATCTGTATCTTAGTAGTACCCGAATAAAAAGTGGCATGAAACACTTTTAGCTTTTCAGAACAAAGAGAACAAGGTATTTAAATATACAGGGCCTCTCAAAAATATATCCGAGTTAATGACACTCATTGAAGCACCAAGACCAACGTTGGATCCATTAATGAACTTGATTTCTTTTTGGTAAATTATGTGCACTGACATCTACACTTCAAGTTTTTCCTTAAGTTTTGATATCCATATAATGTCAGAGAACATAGCTTAAGGTAACAGTATTATTTACACAGAAAAGTAAACAAGTGCACATAATTTTTAAGGCTTCCTTATTATTTTAAATTCAGCAGCTTACTTTTATAAATTCACTCTATACATTGTTTAAGTATTAACAAAAGAAATATTGCATAATTTTCTTTAGAATTTTAAATATCTAAATAACAGAGAGTTTAAGTAACTTTTTTAAATTGTAAAGAATCACAGTCACATTCCACTGAGGCTTCTTGAACCTCGATAATAGGTTCTTCAAAGTGCTAGATGGAATGTGTGATAGAAAAGATCCTCAACATTTGATCTACATATACTCACCAAGGAACTTAGAGAAGAGTTGAAAAGGAAATCTCAAAACATATTAAATCATATCTAAAAAATAAAGGTACATAATTGAGATTTTAGGATAAAAGATACTACTGAGACAGGCTCTTGGAAATAAATGGTAGGGTGAGTCTCATGGGAGATTTCTCTGAGAAGAAAAGTGGAAAACAATATAGAGAGGTTCAAGGCACCTGGTAATGGGCCAAAACGGAAAAAAGGAAGAAGGTGACAGTCTTGGCATCATTAATCAAATTATCCCATGGGGGTCTCCCAGGGCAGTCGTTATAGCAGATCCTGAACCAAACACCCAGGGGACACTTGGTGGTAGCACAGAGATAATAGTTCTGGGAAGGGACTCTGTCCACCAAGGCTCAGGATATTCAGGAATGAGGATTAGTGCCCAAGGAAGGTTATAGGGTCACCTTGGTGAAATTGCAGCCAACATGGGCTCTGAGGAACCTTGAGAAAACTGTGGTCTGAATTATGAAGCAGCAAGTCCCCGGAAGCCTGCATATGGGAGGGGTGGATTTGAGCACACAGGGTAGAATTTAAGACCCCACACTCTGGAGCATGACTCCTGGATTCGAATTGTGGCTTTGTCTCCTGCCGGTTGTATCCTCTGGCAAATCATTTTATTTCTCTGGGGTCTCAATTTCCTAATCTAAAAATGTAGCGTTTTTGATGAGGCTATGCATGTGAGTTAAATAGAAAAAGCAGGAATGAATGCATATTGACAACGTGATCTACCCTGACAAGAATTCATCTGGGAATAATAGAGGTGGTGTGGATGAACCTTGATAAAGACAATCATATTTATAAGGTCCTCAAAAGTAAGAGGTAAGAAATGGCAAGTCAAAGACAATTATTGAAGAGAAATGACGTGCCCTAGTTTAGATGACTAGATGCCTTTTAAGTCTGCCATGGAGAACAAGTTATTTACCATAAAGTTGTAGAAAGAAGTTTAATTAACAGAACATACTACATAATATCTGAAAGTAAGAAAATTAGCCTGGCAGAGATATGCAGGCAGAATAATGAGGTCTAGCTCACTGCTAGGAAGTTACTGGCTTCAGATCTACTTCCTGTATTAGTTCACATCCTCTTGAACAGGAAGGGAAGCATGAGTCGACAGAGGCAACCTCACCCATCTCTAAGATTCTGCCCCTTACAGATCTGAGTGTGTCAGATGAAGTTGGAGGATGTGGAGGGATGGGACTCTGGCAGACAAATAAAGCCTATTTACCTTTTTCCTGTGGCCGTGGCCTGAAAGAGCTTTTTTCATCCGATATAGTTTTTTCCTTTGTTTTAAATTATAGGAGGGATAATTTATGAACTGCAGCACTATAACTGCTTTGTCCAAGCAATGACATATCAAACACAGGTTGCAGCCCAATCATGTTTTCAACCTCCATCTTTCCTGGCCCTCTCTATGCTCCTCCCCTATCTCCCCACCCTGTCTCAATGACATGTCAATAATTGTGCCTGCCTTACTGCCGCCCACTTTAAAGAAAGGCACCCTGGTCAGACCCTGATGGGATAGCCTGAGGGGACTATTTTTGGTACCATGTTAACCCACCCACCTCGGGTATAGTTAACTGGACAAGGGATGGCAGCTAGACTGGAAGGCTAATTCCTACTCATGAGATCCCCAGAGCTCTCTTGAATTCCGAAGGACCTTCCAGGCTCTGTGAGAGATGTCCTTCTGCTTTCCCTGAGGTAGGCTGTCAGCCCTTCTTTGGGATTTCTCATGCAAGTCCCTTGTCCCCATTAGTTGAGGCAACTTGAGAGTCCCTCATCCTTGAAACCAAGGATCTGAAACACCTCTGCCAGCCTTCAAGCAAGTGTCTTTGGCCACAGACAGTTGTCAACTAATATTTGTAGTTTTCTAAGTGGATATAAACAAAAGCTTCTTTCAGAGGCAACTTTACTAGTAAAGGGCATTTTCAAGACTCAAAAAACCTACCAGACTCACCAAAAGAATTTCTAATGGTAGAATTTCAGAAGCAAACCAGATAGCAGGAAGGAATATTTTTGGCAGGGGCTCTGCCTGGATTTCCTTAATCATATATACTTTCCAATGGTAAACGTTGAAAAAACCCTACAGCATGGGATCAAAGTCTTAGCTTTGGGCCCTAGTCCTAGCTCTATTTCTTACTACTTCTTTTAATCGTGGGCAAGCCTCTTACTTCTTTGGATCTCGGTTTTCTAGTGTGCATATTTACTGTCAGAATAAATTTACTATAAGGGCTCTTCCAGCTCTAATATTCTGTGATTCTGTCATATTGCTTCTACTCAACCACAAGAGCAGCCTATACATTCAAGTTCATGAAACAGAGATTCCTTGCAAAAGTGAAATTCTCCAAGTGTTTAGGACATGCATCCCCATGAACTCCCCTGACACCCCTGGAATGGAGAGAGATTCTGCACTATACATTCTGGAAAAAGGAGAGAAAAGTAATACCTGTGTGGGAACTATAAGTACTGTTTTTTTCAAAAGGACAGAGCATATATCTATTAAAAAATATAATTTGTGTTTCCAAATTTCCAGTTGAAAATATTAGAAAAATTAAAAATTAAACTCAAATAAGTTTCAATATCAATAAATTATAGGAAAGAGCACTGTATTTCTCTACTTAAAATATTTACTAGGATAATAATTACAGCTAACATTTATTGAGCACCTAAAATTTGCTAGCAATTATGTTATCCATTCAAAAACTGAAGTTCAAAAGAATCTTATAAAATGCACCACCCTTCTGACAATAATTTTGAGTCTAACCGACCATCACTGTGCTGTGCCCAGACTCTGAACTTGATGTACGCTAGTGTTGCCCCAGACTTGCTTAATAAAAACTGTATTAAAAATAGAAGATAGTCACCAAATATTCCAATATTTCTATCATCATAGAGATGAAATTAGTGAGAATTTCAGAAACAAAAGTGAAATTAGTGAGTCCATATCTCATCATAAATCTCTTTTTTCCAAATTGTTTTTCTGCACATAGTTCAAGTAGAACAACCAATTTATTTATGTCAGCTTTTGCTCTTTTCAATGACCTCTTATTGAGTAATGTATTATATGAAGAGGCTGGTTAGCAAACAATAGCTTGCTACAGAAACACTGACTCAGGCCTTCTGCTAGACATTCACATTGCTCCTTTTCTATCCCTTGGGAAAAAGACACAAACTTGTTGTAGAAATGACAGCTTCATACCAATGACTGTTCACCCTAAAATCATCTCAAATGTGAAACGTGTCTGTATTCATGCATACTCACACATTCACTGCTAATCTTACTTGGTAAAATGACTTGTCGCTTCCAGGTCTGTGTCTTGTGGACGAAGGTTATTATACACATATTTCAGGTCTTGGATTCCACTTAGCTCAGGCAATCCTGCATGTAGCATCTTAGCAACACAAGCAAACACACAAACAAAACAAGATAAATAAAACAGAAACAAAAAACCTCAGAATAAATGTAAATCAAATCTCCATCTTGTCTTCTTATTGAAGAGACATATTCAGCATGGGAAAATAGAAATAATAAGAGCTCTAATGTCAGAATTTCTGGACCCACCATTTAAAATCTAAATGATCTTGGAAAAGTCTCTTAACCTGTTTGGACCTCTATTTTCACATTTTTAAAGTGGATATAAAAATATCCAAAAAAAAATATCCAACATGTTCTGGGAGAATCAAATGCTAATGACTAAGAAAGAGCTCTATACATATACATTATAACACAAAAATTATATCACAATACCTATTTTCAAGAAGAAAAACTTAATGCCCTAAAACCTGTAAGTGAAGTGTCCAGGTCAAATGGTGTGTAAAGACAGAGAATAAAACTCATCTTTCTGGTTCTTAATCTTAGGCGCCATTCCTTTGCTTTTTATTCTTATGTTCTTTCATGACTCTATGACTCATACTACAAGAATACAATTTTCCCTAGTTAAGTGGTGACTGAATTTACTAAAAGTTATTAAAACAATGAAACAATTAAAGATTAAATTGTACAAAGGCTCAGGTATTTTTTCTGCCAAACTTTGGAAAAATACTTCGCTTAAATTACAGTGTAGATTGAAGGGATAACATTCTCTTTAGTGATAGGCAAACATCTTAGGAAAAAAATAGATCTTTCTGATATAAATTTGAACTCTGAGAAAAAAAAGAAGAATATCATCAGTGTACCTCATGACTAAAATAAATTATTTCCTATTCTGGGAACAGAGGCACTTTTACAGCAGTGGGAAGTTAAGAACAATGTTGTTGATCGTAAAAATAATAGATAAACTGAGAATACAGCAATGGAGGATGGGTAAAGTTGTGACTGACTTAATGAAGTTCAAGTGAGAAAAATGGGTTTGAAACTGTTTTCCTTTCCTACTCTTCCCACCCAGACTGAGGGGATAGCATATATAGGTGGACAGAGGAGAGCAAGATACCTTCCATTTGTTTGCAGAAGAGATCCAAGATAGCTTTCTGGAACATTGGGTATCCTGTGGGTGAGCGACAAGAGATGGGGCCGAAAAGACAAGTAGTGCAGGATGTTTTAGCAATCGGAAAGGTTTTGTACTTTGTCCCAATGGCAAGGAAAGTTCTTTTAGTGTTTTAAAATGAGCATTAAAAGAATGAATTGTGTTCGAGAAAGATCATCATGGTTATATGTGAAAAACAGATGAAAGTGCAGTCAAATAAGAGGCTGGACTAGTAGACTGTTTAGGAATGATGAAAAGTTATTAGATTTTAAATATACGTAGGAAGTAGAATTGAGAAAACTGGGTGATTGGATATATTTGGAGGGCTGGGTGGGGTCTAAAGCATGAATATAGATTTGGGAGTCATTAGCACACAGATAGTAATTGAAACCATGGGAATGGATTAGGTAGTCCTGGGAAGTTGTCAGCTGTCTTTCCTCATGGATGTCTTTCCAATGGATGATATCAGATTCATGATATCTAAATTTGAGCAAATTTTCTTCTCCCATAAACTCTTCCTCCTTTTTCCTGTTTCACATTTCACTGCCATCATTGTCCAAATAACAAGAAATTCATATCTTCTTTGATTCTCTTTTTCTTGATTCCCAATGTCAATCACTTAATTCTATAAAAACCCTCTCAACAGTCTCATGTATTCATTCCCTTTTCCACTGCAATTATTGTCCTAGTTCAGCTTCTCATCTTCATTTGCTTAGATAACTTGAATAGCCCTTTTCTAGTTATTCAATTGCTACCTCTCTAATTACATAATTTCTGAGTTATCTGTCTAAAATCCAAGCTAGATGATGGTACTCCCTTCATCAAAAACAAAGAAACTTCTAGGTTCTCAGGTGACTATATATAAAAGTCCAAAATGTTCATTCTGTTCTAAATACCTTTCTTAATCTACCTGTGATCTATCACTTCAACCTCACCGTCTACATAGGTCTCCATCTGTGCCACAGCCTGGGTGCACTTGATTCCCCCCATTTCCCACACATGTCATGCCCACCCTCTTTAAGCCTCCACAGACACTTATACTTTTCTTTCAGCCAGGATCCCTTTCCTCTCCTTCCTTGTCTATTGAAATTCTTTTTGAAGGCTCATCTCAAATACATCTTCCTCCTTGAAAGCACCACAGATCCTCTTGATAAGATTTTATAACTTGCTTTCTTTGTACAGTAATCCTATTTTGGTTACATGTCTTTCATAGTATTTATTTCTGCCTAGCTTTAACTACATTTTGTCATGTCTATGTTTGTCACATTAGATTTTAAGTTCTTTGAGAAAACAAATTAGGTTTTTATTCCATGTTGAATTGTCTAAATTGTTAACGTGGTGCTTTGTAAGTAGTTAGAACTTAATGAATGTCTGTGAAATAATGAACGCATGAGTGAATGAATGAAAATATATCTGTCAGGCATTTAAAACCTATAGATAGCAAGTTCAACCCCAACTAATAAACTTAAAATCAACCATAGGGAGATACATTGCCAACAGCAACTAGAGTCTAGATTAGGTTTTATCTTATCAGTTCTGTACTTAGAGTTCTAGAGACATGTGTGTATTTATCGTGGCAGTTTCCCCCGTTATCACACTATGACTGTCCATTTACTATGAACAAGCTTCTTCCCTAGATATGAATTGCTTTCTAGTTTCTCTGGATATTCTGAATTCACACCTGCTCATCTAGGACTCTGTCAAACATTTCCTTGGGAAGTAGACCCTATACTTATCCCTTCCTACACACACACACACACACACACACACACACACTACACACCAGGTGCCAAGTGCAGATGGCTTCAAACCCAAGTTCTCTCCCTTTCATGTGGCTGATTAAAGGTAACAAGTGCTAACTTTGCCCCTGTTGATGTGTTTCATTCCTTAGAGAGGAGGCTTTGAGTGATGTGACTCGGCACATCAGAGTATGGATGGCCTCATACCTGGTCCACTTAGTCAGGTCTGTTCACTGACCCACAGAGATGTGGTTCAAGTGCCTCCCTGGCTTAGATTACATGGGTTATAACTTTAATTGGGGCAATAAGAAAGGGAAAGCGTGGCTAGTACAGATAATAAACAGATACGTTCTTTTTTAAAGGATAGGAACATTAATTTTTTTTTTTTACTTCTGCTTTTCCCCTACTAAATCCAAATCTATTTTGATAGTTATGCTTAGGGAAGCAGACACACTTTGCCACCATGTAGAGAAGTTAGAAAGATTTCTGCTGGAAAATATCTGATATAAAAATGGGTGTGATAAACATTTTAAACTGGGTGAATGGTCCCTATGTTCTTTGGGAGGCTTCCATAATAATTTCTATTGATTTTTTAATAAGAGAAAAGCTGATGAAATACAGGCTTTTATGTTAGTGAATTCAGCTAGCAACATTCTTTGTTCTCTACAGATGTTTTGGTTTTAAGCAAGATGGGAATTTCATGGATTATTTTCCCCAGCTTTTCCCAGGAGTAAACAAAAAGGACTGTGAATATGTGGAAACATGCTGCTCTCAACCAAGGCTGGACAATTAACTCCATAGCAGACTCACCAAACACTTGTGGCTCATAATCCTTTGTTAGTGACCATTCACGGAAGGTAGAATTTATGACCCATATCAAGTATTTCTCAAGTTGTAACTAGGTTATGGCACAGTAGATTAACTTCTTTTTAAGTAAGTTAACACAAAAACAGTTAGTTTGAGAGAGAATTGAGGGAAATATAGATTTCCCACATAGGTAGAAAATAATCTTTTGTAAATTTAAATTTGGTTTTTATTTTATAAGAAGCTCTACCAGAGAAGGTGTGGTCTTGAAACCTTTACTGATGCTTTGGTTATCTACAGAATCCCATAGGAAAAAAATGTGAAGAGAAGAGAATCAAGAGGTAAACAACCAGAAAGAGAGATAATAACACACTGCTGTTTTACATATATTTATTCACTGGTCTAATTGGTCCACATTGCTGCTTATCTCTGTTTCAACTTCTGTAAAAGCTTAAATCTAAGATTATAAGATTAATCTGAATTAGTACCCTTCACTGCCAAAATTTCTTCATTAGCCTAAAAGTCATGCTTGAATAATTAAAACATAGGGAAATTTTTTGCAAACACTATATACCAGAAACCTTCAACATCTGATTTTAATATTACTTTATAAGAAATTATTTAAATACTTGATTAAAATACCATATATCTACTTCTTTTAAATGAAATAACGTCATACAAACTCTTTAATGACTATTGAATACATTATGACTCACATGCTAGAAGTTTTCTTTTTAGGTAGGTAGAAACATTTATTAAACAAAAGATAAAAGCCCACCAATAGCTTTTAGAATCAATTTTTTTTTTCAAAAAGATGTCCTTTCACATTATTTTAACATGCTTACTTGTCATTCAGCATAATTTTACTGTCACCTGAGAAAGGGTATGAAACGATATTTGTGCTTTTCTGCTTCGAGTTTATTTTTGAAACGTCTGTCACTGGTTGAAGTTGTTAGAATATGGTACTTACTCCTAGTATGCAGTTATTTATAGCATTTTAGACATTTAGAAATGCTGGATACCTCATTTGCCTGTGTACATGAATTTTACCTTTCTTATTAAATTAAAAATTTTAAGACCGACTGGGTCTCATATGTTAATGTATCCTCCACAGCTTCTGGCACATATTAAGTACTCAAGAGCTCATGGATTCATGAGTTAGACCCTGCTACAGCCCAAAAGGATATTAGAGTTGATAACCACTTGGATATTTATTATGAAATGGAGTCAAGGTCATGGACTCAGTCTTTGTAGGCTTTTACCCTTGTTATGAATGCAGATTATGAACTATAAACCATCTCATAATTGCAATATGACCTAATAGAATTGGGCGATAGAATGAAATTCTACCAATATGAATCATTGGCTGTTACTGGAAAGCCAACTTGAAGACTCTGGAGATGGGCAGGACCTTATATATTCAGTTTACATGTGAAGTGACCAAAGTGTCTTTCTAAATGAAGGACTACATGTATATAGTATATTTAGAAATCCATATTTTTCAAGACAGAGAGGAAAGAAGTAAGGTGCGTATGTTGTTTGAAAACTGAAACAAGGATCAAAATCAAATCTTTACTGCAACAAGGTCAACATTTATTTAGCACTACCCAATAAAACTTCTCTGCTATGATGGAAATGTTTTATACCTGTGCTGTCCAATACGGTACCATGAGCCAGATGTGGCTATTGAGCACTTGAAATGTGGCTAGTGAGACTTAGAAGCTGAATTTTAAATTTTATTCGATGTTAATTAACTTAAATTTAAATAACCAAGTGATTCAGGGATACTGTATGGACAGTGCTGTTATAGGTTAACAAGGATCGGGTATAATAAATTAATTGGATTCTACTATGTGACAGGTACTGTGCTAAGTGTTTATATTAATTATCTAATAGGGTTATTATGAAATGTAAATCAGTTAATACACATAAAGCACTTAACATAATGCTCATGCAAAGTATTCACTATTAGGTCATTTATCAGTCCTACAAGGCAGATGCTATTACCTTCAGTTAATAGATGAGGAAACATGAGTCCTACTGGAGTTAAGTAACATACCTGAGGAATGTAGCTAGTATAATGCCAAGCTAGAATTCAAACCCAGGAAGGCCCTGCACCAAGTCTGTGCCCTTAACAGCATCTAGTAGAACTGTCATCTGAAGGCTCTAAACCAGTTATTTTTGATGACTGTATTGACTCCAAACACCATGCTGATTTAAAAAAGATGTATTTCTCTACTACAATTTGCTGCAATTACTAGTGTATGTATGTGTCCAAAGGAACCACCACATTTTTCTCCCAGTAGATGTCTATTAGATCCTTCTCCTCTCACCCTGACTATCTGGTCTGTCCACTGGACAGTGGAAGGAAACATTAAAAAGTCCCCTGCTGTATGGTCACATTATCTTTAATAAAGGAGGCAAGAATATACAATGGAGAAAAGACAGCCTATTCAATAAGTGGTGCTGGGAAAACTGGACAGGTACATGTAAAAGTATGAAATTAGAATACTCCCTAACACCATACACAAAAATAAACTCAAAATGGATTAAAGACCTAAATGTAAGGCCAGACACTATCAAACTCTTGGAGGGAAACATAGGCAGAACACTCTATGACATAAATCACAGCAAGATCCTTATTGACCCACCTCCTACAGAAATGGAAATAAAAACAAAAGTAAACAAATGGGACCTAATGAAACTTCAAAGCTTTTGCACAGCAAAGGAAACCATAAACAAGACCAAAAGACAACCCTCAGAATGGGAGAAAATATTTGCAAATGAAGCAACTGACAAAGGATTAATCTCCAAAATTTACAAGCAGCTCAATACCAAAAAAACAAACAACCCAATCCAAAAATGGGCAGAAGACCTAAATAGACACTTCTCCAAAGAAGATATACAGATTGCCAACAAACACATGAAAGAATGCTCAACATCATTAATCATTAGAGAAATGCAAATCAAAACTGCAATGAGATATCATCTCACACCAGTCAGAATGGCCATCATCAAAAAATCTAGAAACAATAAATGCTGGAGAGGGTGTGGAGAAAAGGGAACACTCTTGCACTGTGGGTGGAAATGTAAATTGATACAGCCACTATGGAGAACAGTATGGAGGTTCCTTAAAAAACTAAAAATAGAACTACCATACGACCCAGCAATCCCACTACTGGGCATATACCCTTAGAAAACCAGAACTCACAAAGAGTCATGGGGCTTCCCTGGTGGCGCAGTGGTTGAGAGTCCACCTGCCGATGCAGGGGACACGGATTCGTGCCCCGGTCCGGGAAGATCCCACATGCCGCGGAGGAGCTAAGCCCGTGAGCCATGGCCGCTGAGCCTGTGCGGCCGGAGCCTGTGCTCCTCAACGGGAGAGGCCACAGCAGTGAGAGGCCCACGTACCGCAAAAAAAAAAAAAAAAAAAAAAAAAAAAAGAGTCGTGTACCAAAATGTTCATTGCAGTTCTATTTACAATAGCCAGGACATGGAAGCAACCTAAGTGTCCATCAACAGATGAATGGGTAAAGAAGATGTGGCACATATATACAATGGAATATTACTCAGCCATAAAAAGAAACGAAATTGAGTTATTTGTAGTGAGGTGGATGGACCTAGAGTCTGTCATACAGAGTGAAGTAAGTCAGAAAGAGAAAAACAAATACCATATGCTAACATATATATATATGGAATCTAAGAAAAAAGAAAAAAGGTCATGAAGAACCTAGGGGCAAGACAGGAATAAAGACACAGACCTACTAGAGAATGGATTTGAGGATATGGGGAGGGGGAAGGGTAAGCTGTGACAAAGTGGCACGGACATATATACACTACCAAACATAAAATAGCTAGTGGGAAGCAGCCGCATAGCACAGGGAGATCAGCTCGGTGCTTTGTGACCATCTAGAGGGGTGGGATAAGGAGGGTGGGAGGCAGGGAGACGCAAGAGGGAAGAGATATGGGAACATATGTATATGTATAACTGATTCACTTTGTTATAAAGCAGAAACTAACACTCCATTGTACAGCAATTATACTCCAATAAAGATGCTAAAAAAAAAAAAAAAATTCCCCTGTTGGTCAACAGAGAGTACCCAGGACCATGACTCAGTAGACTCAATGTATTAAATGTACCACCCTCGAGTCAAGTTGCTAGGAAGTCACCTTACATTTTTGGCTCTCAGTTTCTTAATCTGGAAAATAAGCAAGTGATCAAAGGCAGAGATTGGGAGGGAAACCAGGAAAAATCCTTGCTTGTTCTACATCATTGGGTTGCCATAATGTGAAAATGAGATAGTATTTTAAAAATACTTTTGAAAAAATTCTAAAGCACAGTACAATTGGTATAATATTCTAAATTACTGTCCTTGACCTTTAATCAAAGTATACTGAGATAACCCCTGAATACATCAATATTATTGTGAAGAGAAAGGTTTGAGACAATAACTGTGAACAAATGTTATGAATTATTAAGAAATGTATTTATAAGCTGTACCATGGTGCTTTTAGTTTGTTCATTCCATTCTGTTTTGAATAGCTCTTTGGGGAACTCCAAGCCATTAGGAAAGATAGACTACTGAAAGAGAGCCATAAAGGAAGCTTATTATTTCTGTTATTTCCCCAAGGGACTTACCATTTCTAGCAGGTTTAAGAGCAGGCGGCTGTGTCTTCTGACAATATTATAAGCTCGACAGCAAAGCTCCACAAAATCTTGGAAATGCTGTGGGTTTTTCCCACCCTCTGTAATAAAGTACTCCATCTCTGAAGTAAAAATAAAAGGGGCTCTGTCCCTATAAACCAAAAAACAACACCAACCATAAGCAGGAAGAGAAATGGTTTGAAGGGTTATATTAGGCAGTGACAACAACTTATTTCCATTTGAAATTTTTTGTTATATTCTAATGCATGAACCTCCTTCATTGTAGGACAGCTGGAGAAACTTGCTAACTGTAGACTTTGAATAATGTAGCTGAACTGCAACAGAGAAGGAAGGGTAAGTTATTTTACAAAGTTGACCTATATTGGCTTAAATAGTTAATTCCAAGTTATATTTGATATGAATATTATTCATTAAAATTAATTTAAGGCCAAATTAATAATTAAGGTGATTTCACAGAAAGTATATTTATTGCTAAATTTTTAAATGATAGAACAGATCATTTATTTAACCTCATGGTTTTTTGTTTTTTTTTTTTTTAAAACCTTTCTTTTTCCCTTAGATGGTATGCTGACCCTTTAGGTAAAAAGTTTCAGGCAAAAGCTAAGATATAGTGGGCCAACATCAGTCCCGGGATCCCCCTTTTGGGCCCCACAGCCAGCCACCACTGGGACCCTGTCCTGCCCACCAGTGGGTTGGCAGCCTCCTCTTGAGCCAGAGCTGGACAGCCAACCAGATGGGGGCCAGCCCTGACTACCTGTGCACCCACAGTAGTCTGCCTCATCACAACAGAAGGGCCCACTCAGCCCACATAAAGGGCACCCCTAGAGCATACAGCTCTGCCGACCAGAGGGTAGTGTGCTGTTGGGCCCCATAGGACATCTCCTACATAAGGCCATTTCTGCAAGGTCAGGAAACATAACTGACTTGCCTAATACTTAGAAATAAACAGAGAATTAGGCAAAATGAGGAGACAAAGAAATATGTTCCAAAGAAGGAACAAAACCCCAGAAGAACTTTGGAAGTGGAGATAAGCAATCTATCCCATAAAGAGTTCAAGGTAGATTGTACAAATGCTCAACAAATTGGGGAGCATTATTTACAATAGCCCAGATATGGAAGCAACCTAAGTGTCTATCGATAGATGAATGGATAAAGAAGACGTGGTGTATATATAACGGAATATTATTCAACCATAAAAAATAATGAAATCTTTCCATTTGCAACAACATGGATGGACCTAGAGGATATTATACTAAATGAAATGTATCAGACAGAGAGAGACATATATACCACATGGTTTCACTCACATGTAGCATTTAAAAAACAAAACAAACAAACATAGCAAAACAGAAACAGACTCAGAGAACAAAGTGGTGGTTGCCAGAGGGGAGGGAGGTGGGGGGATTAGTGAAATAGGTGAGGGAAATTAAGAGTTACAAACTTCCTGTTATAAAATAAATAACTCACAGGGATGTAATGTATAGCATAGAGAATACAGTCAATAATATTGTAATAATTCTGTATGGTGACAGATGGTAACTAGACTTATCATGGTGACCATTTTGTAATGTATAAAATATTGAATCACTATGTTCTACAGCTGAAACTAATTATGATGCTGTAAGTCAGTTATAGTTCAAAAAAAAAAAGAAAAGCTAAGATATGTAATGACAGGTTCTTTCAGAAGGTAATCTGAAAAAACAGATGTTACCAACTTACTGTGATATGCTTAGTAAGGGAAAAAAGAGGTAACTATATTTCATTTCTGGAAAAACAGAAAAACAAAGGACCAGAAAGAAGGACCAGAAGATCCTGTTTTCCCTATATTTGTCAGTTTTTTCTCATGTTATTTGAAACACGAAGAGACCTGAGATGAAGTGTTAGTGCTTCTAATAGCGAGAGCAGAGAGAAGGCTGCTCACCCGCTCTGTGATGAGGTCTCCCTAACTGAATAAGAGCAAGGATGAGACAGAGTTTCAATACTGATTTGGCTAAAGGTCAACTAGAACAGCAGTCCCCAACCTTTGTGGCACCAGGGACCAGTTTCATGGAAGAGAATTTTTCCACGGACCGGGGTGGGGGTGTGTGGTGGTGGTGGGAGGGGATGGTTTTGGGATGATTCAAGTGCATTACATGTACTGTGCACTTTATTTCTATTATTATTACATTGTAATATATAATGAAATAATTATACAACTCACCATAATGCAGAATCAGTGGGAGCCCTGAGTTTGCTTTCACTTGCCACTCACTAATAGGGTTTTGATATGAGTCTGCAAGCAATTGATTGATTATGGTCTCTGTGCAGGCAAACCTGTCTGCTAATGATAATCTGTATTTGCAGCCACTCCCCAGCGCTAGCATCACTGCCTCAGCTCCACCTCAGATCATCAGGCATTAATTCTCATAAGAAGCAACCTAGATCCCTCGCATGCACAGTTCACAGTAGGGTTTGCCCTCCTATGAGAAACTAATGCCATCTCTGATCTGACAGGAGGCAGAGCTCAGGCGGTAATGAGAGCAAAATACAGATGAAGCTTTGCTCGCTCCCCCGTCGCTCACCTCCTGCTGTGCAGCCCGGTTCCTAACAGGCCACCGACTGGTACCCGTCTGTAGCCTGGGGGTGGGGACCCCTGATCTAGAAGCATTTGAAATGCGAATACAGTTTTGAGTAAAACGTTGTTAAAAACAAAGATTTTTTTTTTTACATCTTTATTGGAGTATAATTGCTTTACAATGGTGTGTTAGTTTTTGCTTTATAACAAAGTGATCAGTTATACATATACATATGTTCCCATATCTCTTCCTTCTTGCATCTCCCTCCCTCCCACCCTCCGTATCCCACCCCTCTAGGCGGTCACAAAGCACCGAGCTGATCTCCCTGTGCTATGCGGCTGCTTCCCACTAGCTATCTACCTTACGTTTGGTAGTGTATATATGTCCATGCCTCTTTATCGCTTTGTCACCGTTTACCCTTCCCCCTCCCCATAGTCTCAAGTCCATTCTCTAGTAAGTCTGTGTCTTTATTGCTGTTTCACCCCTAGGTTTTTCATGACATTTTTTAAATTCCATATATATGTGTTAGCATACGGTATTTGTCTCTCTCTTTCTGACTTACTTCACTCTGTATTGACAGACCCTAGGTCTATCCACCTCATTACAAATAGCTCAATTTCATCTCTTTTTATGGCTGAGTAATATTCCATTGTATATATGTGCCACATCTTCTTTATCCATTCATCCGATGATGGACACTTAGGTTGTTTCCATCTCTGGGCTATTGTAAATAGAGCTGCAATGAACATTTTGGTACATGACTCTTTTTGAATTATGGTTTTCTCAGGGTATATGCCCAGCAGTGGGATTGCTGGGTCATATGGTAGTTCTGTTTATAGTTTTTTAGGGAACCTCCATACTGTTCTCCATAGTGGCTGTACCAATTAACATTCCCACCAGCAGTGCAAGAGTGTTCCCTTTTCTCCACACCCTCTCCAGCATTTATTGTTTCTAGATTTTTTGATGATGGCCATTCTGACTGGTGTGAGATGATATCTCATTGCAGTTTTGATTTGCATTTCTCTAATGATTAATGATGTTGAGCATTCTTTCATGTGTTTGTTGGCACTCTGTATATCTTCTTTGGAGAAGTGTCTATTTAGGTCTTCTGCCCATTTTTGGATTGGTCTGTTTGTTTTTTTGTTATTGAGCTGCATGAGCTGCTTGTAAATTTTGGAGATTAATCCTTTGTCAGTTGCTTCATTTGCAAATATTTTCTCCCATTCTGAGGGTTGTCTTTTGGTCTTGTTTATGGTTTCTTTTGCTGTGCAAAAGCTTTGAAGTTTCATTAGGTTTATTTTTGTTTTTATTTCCATTTCTCTAGGAGGTGGGTCAAAAAGGATCTTCCTGTGATTTACGTTATAGAGTGTTCTGCCTATGTTTTCCTCTAAGAGTTTGACAGTGCCTGGCCTTACATTTAGGTTTTTAATCCATTTTGAGCTTATTTTTGTGTATGGTGTTAGGGAGTGATCTAATCTCATACTTTTACATGTATCTGTCCAGTTTTCCCAACACCACTTATTGAAGAGGCTGTCCTTTCTCCACTGTATATTCCTGCCTCCTTTATCAAAGATAAGGTGACCATATGTGCATGGCTTTATCTCTGGGCCTTCTATCCTGTTCCATTGATCTATATTTCTGTTTTTGTGCCATTACCATACTGCCTTGATTACTGTAGCTCTGTAGTATAGTCTGAAGTCAGGGAGCCTGATTCCTCCAGCTCCATTTTTCGTTCTCAAGATTGCTTTGGCTATTCGGGGTCTTTTGTGTTTCCATACAAATTGTGAAATTTTTTGTCCTAGTTCTGTGAAAAATGCCAGTGGTAGTTTGAAAGGGATTGCATTGAATCTGTAGATTGCTTTGGGTAGTAGAGTCATTTTCACAATGTTGATTCTTTCAATCCGAGAACACAGTATATCTCTCCATCTATTTGTATCATCTTTAATTTCTTTCAGCAGTGTCTTATAATTTTCTGCATACAGATCTTTTGTCTCCTTAGGTAGGTTTATTCCTAGATATTTTATTCTTTTTGTTGCAATGGTAAATGGGAGTGTTTTCTTGATTTCACTTTCACATTTTTCATCATTAGTGTATAGGAATGCCAGAGATTTCTGTGCATTAATTTTGTATCCTGCTACTTTACCAAATTCATTGATTAGCTCTAGTAGTTTTCTGGTAGCATCTTTAGGATTCTCTATGTATAGTATCATGTGGTCTGCAAACAGTGACACCTTTACGTCTTCTTTTCCAATTTGGATTCCTTTTATTTCCTTTTTTTCTCTGATTGCTGTGGCTAAAACTTCCAAAACTATGTTGAATAAGAGTGGTGAGAGTGGGCAACCTTGTCTTGTTCCTGATCTTAGTGGAAATGCTTTCAGTTTTTCACCATTGAGGATGATGTTGGCTGTGGGTTTGTCATATATGACCTTTATTATGTTGAAGTAAGTTCCCTCTATGCTTACTTTCTGGAGGGTTTTATCATAAATGGGTGTTGAATTTTGTCGAAAGCTTTCTCTGCATCTATTGAGATGACCATATGGTTTTTCTCCTTCAATTATTAATATGGTGTATCACATTGATTGATTTGCTTACATTGAAGAATCCTTGCATTCCTGGAATAAACCCCACCTGATCATGGTGTGTGATCCTCTTTATGTGCTGTTGGATTCTGTTTGCTAGTATTTTGTTGAGGATTTTTGCATCTATGTTCATCAGTGATATTGGCCTGTAGTTTTCTTTGTGACATCCTTGTCTGGTTTTGGTATCAGGGTGATGGTGGCTTTGTAGAATGAGTTTGGGAGTATTCCTCCCTCTGCTATATTTTGGAAGAGTTTGAGAAGGATAGATGTTAGCTGTTCTCTAAATGTTTGATAGAATTTGCCTGTGAAGCCATCTGGTCCTGGGCTTTTGTTTGTTGGAAGATTTTAAATCACAGTTTCAATTTCAATGCTTGTGATTGGTCTGTTCATATTTTCTATTTCTTCCTGATTCAGTCTTGGCAGGTTGTGCATTTCTAAGAATTTGTCCATTTCTTCCAGGTTGTCCATTTTATTGGCATAAAGTTACTTGTAGTAATCTCTCATCTTTTGTATTTCTGCAGTGTCAGTTGTTACTTTCCCTTTTTCATTTCTAATTCTATTGATTTGAGTCTTCTCCCTTCTTTTCTTGATGAGTCTGGCTAATGGTTTATCAATTTTGTATATCTTCTCAAAGAACCAGCTTTTAGTTTTACTGATCTTTGCTATTGTTTCCTTCATTTCTTTTTCATTTATTTCTGATCTGATTTTTATGATTTCTTTCCGTCTGCTAACTCTGGGGTTTTTTTGTTCTTCTTTCTCTAATTGCTTTAGGTGCAAGGTTAGGTTGTTTATTCGAGATGTTTCCTGTTTCTTAAGTAGGATTGTATTGCTATAAACTTCCCTCTTAGAACTGCTTTTGCTGCATCCCATAGATTTTGGGTTGTCGTGTCTCCATTGTCATTTGATTCTAGGTTTTTAAAATTTCCTCTTTGATTTCTTCAGTGATCACTTTGTCATTAAGTAGTGTATTGTTTAGCCTCCAGGTGTTTGTATTTTTTACAGATATTTTCCTGTAATTGATATCTAGTCTCATAGGGTTGTGTTTGGCAAAGATACGTGATACAATTTCAATTTTCTTAAATTTACCAAGGCTTGATTTGTGACCCAAGATATGATCTATCCTGGAGAATATTCCATGAGCACTTGAGAAAAATGTGTATTCTCTTGTTTTTGGATGGAAGGTCCTATAAATATCAATTAAGTCCATCTTGTTTAATGTATCATTTAAAGCTGTGTTTCCTTATTTATTTTCATTTTGGATGATCTGTCCATTGGTGAAAGTAGGGTGTTAAAGTTCCCTACTATGATTGTGTTATTGTTGACTTCCCCTTTTATGGCTGTTAGTATTTGCCTTATGTATTGAGGAGCTCCTATGTTGGATGCATAAATATTTCCAATTTTTATATCTTCTTCTTGGACTTTTTGCAGTGTCCTATAATTTTATAAGTATATATGACCCTGTTATTTCCCAAACAAACTACCTCTTCCTTTCCAATATTTATACCTTTTATTTCTTTTTCTTCTTCTCTCTTTCTCTTTTTTTTGCCTCATGGCACAGCTAAGACCATCAGCACAGTGCTGAACAGAAGTAGTGAGAGAGAGCATCCTTGCCTGGTTCCTGATCGCAGGGCAAGATGTTCAGTCTAGTCATTCAACTGAACATTTGATATGAGCTCTAGATTTTTTCCGGGTGCCCTTTACCACTTGAGAACATTCCCTTCTATTCCTGGTTTGCTGATTGTTTATGTGAATATTTTGCCATGCACTGTTTCTACATCTAACTGAGATTTTTTTTCTCCTTTATTCTGTTAATGTGGTGAATTATACTGACTGATTTTCAAAGGTCAGCTAAGCTTAGATTGCTGGGAAAAAAGCCTCTCTGGGTTATGACCTGTTATTCTTTTTATATATTGCTGGATTCGTTTTGCTAATAGTTTCTTAGGGAGTTTTACATCTGTGTTCACAGAGGACAGTGCTCTGCAATTGTCCTTTTCTTGTTAGGTTCTTGTCTTATTTTAGCCTCACTGAATTAGGTAGTATTTCCTCCTCTATTCTCTGAAAAAGCATGTGTAAGAATGTCTGAAGTTTTCCCAGTGAGGGGTGCTCCTGGTGTCTTGTGGGTGGAGGTCCCACAAAAAGACCCGTCCTGCCCCAGCATCGACAGTGCTGTGCAGGCGGCAGACACTCCGCGAGGGGCGTGCAGCTCACATGCTTCCATGCCCATGAGGCCTCCACACAGTTACATGGCTGCTTCCCCACCTGCTCCTGGTCCAGCATCACCTGGGAGCCTGTCGGAAATGCCAGTCCTCAGGCTCACCAGCCCGGTTGACCGGAAACCCTGGAGAGCCAACCCTGCATGATGGGAGCACCAGACATGATGTAACTCAGAAGATGCAAGAGGAAGGGGAGCAGCAGGGGTTTCCAGCTAATTTCAACACTGCTCCAGAGCTGGGCACAGATCAGATGGAGGACCACGCTACTAGGTGAAAAGTGCCAGCCCTTCTCGATCCCCATGAGCCAGTCCATGGCTGCGCGGGGACCGTCGCACCCGCCGCCCAACGCTCTCGGCCCTCAGCTCGTGGCGGCGGTGGCAGAGGCCGGAAGTCCATAAAGATTTTTGAATGAATTGAAGACATTTTAAAATTTGAGCCTAGGAGCCTAGATATAACTAAGTTCAGTTCAAGCAGTAACTGAGGAAAGTCAAGGATTATTGAGGAAGCCTCTGAATTTTTTTGGTTAATTTTATGTATATATGTGTATATATGTATATAGTTGTTTGTTTGTTTGTTTTTGGTCATGCCGTGGGGCTTGCAGGATCTCAGTTCCCTGACCAGGGACTGAACCTGGGCCTCAGCAGTGAAAGCCTGGAGTCCTAACTTAGGCCACCAGGGAACTACAAGGATAATTGTCTTCTTTACTGTTGCTATGCTTAGCTATTTTAATAAAAACATAGTAGTGAAACTGCACCTCAGATTGGGTCTTGAACCCACTTGCTGGGACTCGAACTCAGCCTAAACCCAGATTGGGACTTGAACCCCCGAGGCCGGAACTTAAACCTGGCCAAAACCCTGATTGGGACTTGAACCCATGCAACCAGGACTCGAACCCGGCCAAAACCCAGTGTCTTCCAACTGAGATCACACAGCTGGTTTCAGTACTTAAGGAAGCTCAGATTCTTGATGTCTCATCGCAGAAAAAAATTCAGTGAGAGACAAGTGATAGGTAAGAAGTGGATTTATTTAGAGAGAAACACACTCCACAGACAGAGCGTGGGCCATCTCAGAAGGTGAGAGTGGCACCAGGGTATGGGATTGTTAGTTTTTATAGGGGTGGGTAATTTCATAGGCTAATGAGTGGGAGGAGTATTCCAGCTATTTCAGGAATGGGCGGGAATTTCCAGGAATTGGGCCACCGCTCACTTTTTGATCCTTATGGTCAATCTTGGAACTGTCATGGCGCCTGTGGGTGTGTCATTTAGCTTGCTGATGTGTTACAATGAGCATATACTGAGGTTCAAGGTCTAGTAGAAATCTACTTCTCTGCCATCTTGGACCCATTTGGTTCTAATCAGTTTATGTGATGTCCTTGGGCTATGTCATTCTTTCAAAGGTTGTGTCCTGCCCCCTTTCCTCCTGTTTCAGTAGAGCTGGAAATCTCACTAATTGAACTTAATTAACCAGACCTTTCAGAAGTGTGTATATTCAAATCAGAAAGCCACAACTCAGGTATTTTGTAGCTCATCTGGGGCAGTGGAATCTAATTGCAGGCAAAGTATTTTGATGAAAATAAGTAAGCTACCTCTGTCTGGCTGTGGTTTTTAAATTTTATTGTGTGATCCATGCTACCACTAAATGTCTGGAGGAGAAGCTGATGTAATAATTTCCCCACTTAGCTTTATATTCATTCATTCATTCAAGAAAATTTATTGAGCACCTAGACACTGAGAAATTTCTTAAGCATCAAGTCCAAATTTTAAAATTTTTGCTCAAAATCCTTTTATATTTGGCCTACATTGACTTATCTAGCCTGTATGCTATGAATTTACTTTACAGCCCTTTACTTTGGCCAAGCTGGGAGCACAGATGTTGAAAACATGAGATACAGCATGGGTTCTAATCCTGGACCTGCTGTATCTCAGTTTCCTCATCTCTGAAATGGACAAGCAATACCTAACCTAGCTCTTCAAATTGCTGTGAGGATTAACTAAGAACATATACACAAAGGCCTGACACAGAGAGGACTACACACTTGTGAATGGCTATATGAGGTTCTATGCAGAGGGCACAGACTGCAGGCCTGCCAGCCAGGCTTCAAATCATGTTTTACCACTTAGTAGTTCTGCAACCCTCAGCAAGTTACTTATCCTCTGTGTGCCTCAATCTCTTCCTCTGTAAAATGGGGATAAGAGCACTCGACTACTGGGATTGCTGAGAGGATTAGATGAGTTAAAGCATGTAAAAGTACTTAGAACATAGCCTGGCACATAGTAAACACTCAATAAATTTTAAATACTCTAACTAGTCCCCAAACTAATAAAAATGTTCTAGAGCTGAACCTAGTCGAAGCTAAATCACCTTTTCTCTTCAAAAATGCCATCTGTAGAATCCCATCTTTCCTTCAAAGTTTAATTTACTCCCAGCTCTTCCATGTAACCTCTTTGGTTGCATAAGCTCTTAAGTGGACCTTTGAATTTGGCAGCATTTTTTACATATCACTCACCCACAGAGTCATCACTACTGTTAACATTTTAGTGAGTTTTAGCAATATCCTAGACTTCCATAATCAGAATAAAATCTTAATTTTGTATATAAAAGTTTTCCAATTCTTTTTTCTTACTCTCTATACTGTTGTATATTTGCTATGTTGAATGAAACTTTTGAAATAATTTTGAAAGAGCATAAATTTTACAACTTCCTGAAATTTTCTTTTCTAACTTAATAGATACGCTTTTCTTTTCAATAGAGAAAAGTATGTTTGATCAAAGTGATTTCTCTCGGAAAGTTTTTGTAGTTATGCTTAAGTTCATGTGATAACAATTTCCTTCTTCCACGGTAACCACCATTATAAATCAGATGAAGAAACATTATAGTAGAGAGTCAAATACACAAAGGAAACATATCCGTTAGAGAAAATATAAACTAATAATAATACTGAAGAACCCAAGTTTAGCTGTGTTTCAATTATTACCATAGTTTAAAATGCTGCATCTTTTCTGTATGATTTGCATGGCTCACTTCTGAGCAATTTTAAAAAATAACTCAGAATTAGACTAAAACTTTTCTAGAAATGGAAAGAAGCCTCACGTGTGAAACAGAATCCTATCCCATCCCTAGAGGCTGTAAGAGCTGCAGCTGGTACGTGATTTATCAATCTACTCAAATGTGAACCTAATCCTAGGTTACAGAATTAGGGTACTGGAGCCTGTGTCTGAAGTTTAAGTAGGACTTATAAACCTGAGATATAAATTGGCTGTGGCAAGAGGGAAGATTGGAAACGATTTGGTCTCTTAGAATCTATACTGTGTTGCATTCTGAATAAAATGTTGAAAATCTCTCATTTATAGCTGTGCAAATAAACGAGAAATTTCTTGTTGTGACTATCCTACCTTTTTTTGTTGTTGTTTCCAGATAAGTGGTCTTACTATTACCTGCCTAAGTCCTAACTATTCATGCTTCTGTACATTTTACCTGTATAGTTCCCCACTTCTGGATATCTTTTCTATTTCTCTCTCTCTCACCTGATGTCGTCATACTAAGGGATCAGGATAAAAATTTTTTTCTTTTAAGGATTCTTCTTCTTTTTTTTTAATCCCAAAGGCTATGCATTTATTCCTTTCTAAATGGTATATAATTTCATTTTAGGACAAGTAAGTATGTGTTTGCATTAATGAATATATGAAATGACAAAATTATTGAAATGGAGAACAAATTAGTAGTTGCCAGGGGTTAAGGATAGAGGGGGATTGGGGGGTGAGAGGGAAGTGGGGTAACATGAAGCATCCTGGGGGTGATGAAGCTGTTCTGTATCTTGATAGTATCAATATTAATAAGCTGGTCATGATATTGTACTGTAATTTTATAAGATGTTACCATTGGGGGGAACTGGTAAAGGGCACATGGGATCTCTTTGTATTACATCTTAAAACTGCATGTGAATCTACAATTATCTCAAAACAAAATGTTTAATTAAAGATTGTATAAGACATCTGGAAATAAATATTGATAGAAGCCTTGGATGTAACTGATACCAGTTTGCTGGAGACAGTACAGTGAGAAGAGAAAAGGACTAAGATAAATCTTCAGGAATCTGACATCTAGTGGCTTGGTAGAAGGGAATCATCCTGAATTGAACACTGAGTAGGGGAGAAAAACTAGAGGGTGATGATGCATCATAGAAGGCAAGCAAAGAGGGTATTTTGAAGAAGAAATAGTCAACACTGTTGAAATCTGCTGCTAAATTAGGTAAAATGAGGAATAAATATTGTTGGGTTTAGCATTATGGTCATCATTGATTTTATCAAGTAATGAAGAATAAAGCCAGATTGAAGTGGTTATGGAATAGGAGGTAAGAAAAGGAGACCAGGAGTTTAGAACCTCCTTCAGGAAATTTGGGAAGGTGAGCAAAATGGCATAGAAACTAATTTTTGGGGGCAAGGTTAAACTGTGGAGCGATAAGCATATTTCACAGGATTATTTAAAAGAGAGATGAGGGAATTCCCTGGTGGTCCAGTGGTTAGGACTTGGAGCTTTCACTGCTGTGGCCCAGGTTCAATCCCTGGTCAGAGAACTAAGATCCCAAAAGTCACACAGTGTGGCTAATAAATAAATAAATAAATGGGAGAGGAATGCAAGGAAAAATGAATTATTGATAGCATAATGTATGTAAGAAGATGGGAGGGAAATGGTTCCAAAGCACAGATGGAGGTATTGGCTTTAGAAATGAAAGACTAATCTTCTATTATCACAAGAAAGAAGTTTATATGCAGATGTAAGTTTGTGAGTTTTGTACTGAGTACAAAAGCAGGCTCTGTTCTATTTCTTTTTATTTTTTCCCAAAAAAGTAGGAGGTGTGGTTGTCTGTCTAAAATAAGTAGTAGTAGGGAGGGTGGGAGGGAGGGAGATGCAAGAGGGAAGAGATATGGGAACATATGTATATGTATAACTGATTCACTTTGTTATAAAGCAGAAACTAACACACCATTGTAAAGCAATTATACCCCAATAAAGATGTTAAAAAAAATAAAAAATAAAATAAGTAGTAGTAAATAATGGGTTGGAGAGATCTGAGGTTTACCCTGTGAGGATAAGTATTGTGGGATTGCTGGGCCATGAGGATGGCCCATTTGAAACTGAGGACAACATCTGCCCTGTTGTGTCAATGCTTTCTTGCAGTGCTAGGCTGCTCAGCACCACTAGCCCTCACAGTGGAGACTGCCCTATTCTGAAATACATTATTAAGGTAATAGACCAAGCATGCTAACTGTAATGGATGAGCTCTGAAATAGCAGAAGTGCTGTATCCTTAAAATGAGCATTATTTCATTTATTGAACTATTCCTTAAACAAATATGTACATACTTGAAAAATGAATGATGTTTGATTTTAAAGTATCGAGCACATAAGCTATTTGAGGACATAATTATTCACAGAAGCAACTTCCTTATATGTGAATTATGCAGTCTAAATAGTACCACTGGGCTTCATCCCAACAGTTCAGGGTGGTCTTTGGCCATACTGAGTTCAACAAAACAGTCCCTGGCGAGCTGAAAACTGGAGTCACATCCCATGAGAATTTAACTTCTATTAGATTAATGATTCCTACTAGATGTATTTTTTTAATGTAAGAAAAAAATTAAAAGAGAGTGAGCAATTGTGCCTGATTCTTCAGTCATAAAAGAGCATATTGCCCATAGATGGGAGAGTGGCCCTGCTATCGTAACACCTGGTTTTAATGTTTGAATGCCTCCCATCATGCAACCATCTTGCAACACATTTGATTATAGTTGTTAAAGACGTGAATTTAATATATATCATGGCCATAAATGCGGATAACTATGTCATCTGGTACTAACTAAAGAAACAGCCATCTTTCCCAGTGCTGAAGAGGAAACAGTGTGTTGGAATTACTGAGAAATGGAATTACCAGATTCCTACATGGCACCTTCCCAAAGTGGACTATAACAATGTAGACTTTTGTCTTAGTTTGTGATTCGTAAATTAGAGAAAATAACAGTAGCTACTGCCAAGAGTTACTGTGAGGATTAATTAAGCTAATGTATATCAAGTATTGATAAGGCTTTAAAGGGTAATTTTGACTTTTCCTTTTAGAATCTGATCCCATATACTGGATGACACAGCACCACACTAAGGAGCACTGCTTTCTGCCACTCCCGGTGATATTTCACCACAATCTGAGAAAAGCTATGTGTTTCAGTATTGGTGATGTAGGCAGGGGATATGGAGAGAGGACTGGAAAGACAGAGAACTCAAGCAAGGATGCGTGATAGAATCTGTCTTCTGTGCTCTGTGAACATACTTATTTCTTCCTTTTATAGGATAGTTCATCTAATATTTACTCGAGCAACGGATAAAGCCTGTAAATGGACACATACAAATCGCCATTGAAAGTCTCGAGGGCTGAATATGTATTTGTACCCTGAACTGAAATGTGGGACTCAGTAATGAGGCACATTTTATGTTTATTATTGAAATTATTATTAATTTCATGAATTAAAAATGTTTTGTCCCCAGGAAATATCATAGTAACTTTAAAATATATTGTTTTAAAGATTTCTAAAAGCTGCAGACTCCCATCATAGTGAATGGTGACATTAGCATACAAATAAATGACTACAGAGTACATTGGGCAATGTTTAAGCCTACACTTTTCCTGATATCACAAATGACCTGCATTTCAGAGAGCACATTTTGCTGTCCAACTGAAAGAACACAAGTCTCTTGTCTCATATCCATGAGTTAATTGAGAAGGCAGTTTTGGAATCTCCATTGGATAGGATAGAACCTTGTATAATTAGACAACACAAGAAACCTCATATGTGCAATATAATAAGAACATAAGGGTGCATGTACTATTACAAAAAGAACACTTAACACCCTGTGAGAGCTCCAAGCTCTCAGCAATTATTAACTAAGGAGACCCTCACCAATCTCTTAAGTGTAAAACATGTTTTTTCCCTGGCCTAGACTCTTTTATAAATACACTGTGGGTCCTAAGTTAGACTCTGGGAGGTCCCTGATCTTTAACTGCTTAATAACTTTAGATACTGACTCTGGAGTTCCTCCCAGGCTCAGGTACACTGTCTCTCTTATTTGAAGAGGGTAGTTAAAACAACTACCTCTTCACAAGGCCTACTTTCCTAAGTCTGATATTTTGGGTGTGAGTTTAGAGTAGATCAGGATTTTATGAGAATGGCAACGGAATGGTCAGCTCCTCCAAATTCCCATGTTTCCCCCTCCTTGAGTTCAAGGGAAAGTGCACAGTTATGCTTTGCATGGAATTCCAGTGTATGCTTGGATCAGAAATTAGTCTGGATATAGGGAAAAGATTATTAATGCTATAATGCTTGGGTGACAATGAATGGTAGTATCGCATTTTAAATACGATAAGGTTTTAAAATCAGGTTGAAGGTGTAAATCAAGAATAGCCCAAGTTAACTCTGAAAACATTTAAATCACTCTTAAAGTTACCATATGCATGATCAATATTTATGTATAAAGCTTGAAATGGACCTTTTATCTCTTACTAAGTTTAATATCAGGAGTGTCTCCCCCAGCACAGAAGCAGGTACTGTTTCTTCATTTGGGTACCAGAAGAAGTTCTAATACTAGGTTCATGTTTAGGAGATATCTGTAGTCTTTCTTCAAAAACTAGACTCAGACTCAGGGCTATGAGATGCTTATATTGACAGGCACATTGTACCTTAGACCAGCTAAGGAGTCAGCACTCATGTCTGCCATCTTAAGCATGCTTTGTTCTCATTGGGTGCAGGAAAGCAGCATCCTTACACTATTTAAATTGTTTTCTCTCTCCCCTTCCCTCTTTCCCTCTCTTTGTTCCCTTTGTGTCACAAACTTTTCTTCCTTTCTCAAGCATGCTTCACTCTTTTCATTTGAAAATCTGCAAGTCTCTTTTTGAAGAAAACTCATGGTTGGGTGGTTGGGTTTTTTAATTAGAGAAACTGTTTTTTTTTACTTATAATGGGAGGGAGGTAAATATAAAGGAAGTTACTCAAAAGAAAGCAGGTGATAAAGCATAATGGAATGATAAATTGAAGTAGAAGAGGGAAAAACAACAGCAAGAAGATGGGAATGACAAAATAAACTTCATTTCTTGAAATAGTGAGAGTGCTTTGGAAAATCCAAAGCCCTATTCAAATGCTAGGAGTAGTTTGCCTGAGATTGACTTTGTGACTGGAGAAGGCCTTTGTGAAAATTACAGTGTACAAAATTTTTTTTTCAGTTATTTCGCTGTGGTAAAATACATAAAACATAAAACGTACCATCTTAAACCATTGTTAAGTGTACAGTTCAGTGGTATTAAATATATTCATAATGCTGTGCAACCATCACCACCATTCACCTCCACAATTCTTTTCATCTCTTAACACTGAAATTCTATACTCATTAAACAATAATTCCCCATTCCCCCCTCCCCAAGGCTCCTGGTCACCGCCACCTTAGTTTCTGTATCTCTGTAGCTATGATTTGGACTACTCTAAGTACATCATGTAAGTGGAATCATACAGTCACTTGTCTTTTTGAGGCTGCCTTATTTTGTGTAATGTCCTTAGAATTCAACCATGCTGTGGCATGTGTCAGAATTATTCCTTTTAAGAATGAATAATAGTCTATGGTATGTATACTCCATATTCTGCTTATCCATTCATCCATTGATGAACATTTGGACTGCTTCCACATTTTAGTTATTGTGAATAATGCTGTTATAAACATGGTTGTACAAATATCTCTTTGATACTCTGCTTTCAATTCCTTTGGGTGTATTCCCAGAAGCAGAATTGCTGGATCATATGGTAATTCCATTTTTAATTTTTTGAGTAACAGCCACACTGTTTTCCACAGTAGCTGTACTATTTTATATTCCCACTGACATTGCACAGGGGTTCCAATTTCTCCACATCCTTGTCAAAACTTATTTTCTGTTTTTTGATACTAGCCATCCTAAATGGTTATGAGGTAGTATGCATCAAATTTTGAGTCTCATCCACTAGACTCCCACATGTAAAGTGACCAGCAGGTAAAACAATCCCTTGGTAAATTTCCAGTTAGAATAACAGAATATGGCAAATTCTTATCTTCAGAAAAACTGCTGCTTCTCAGGTCAAGAAAAGTAAATTGTATGGCATTTTTGTAGTGATCCTTCAATTAACCAAAATTGAGCCTCTGCTAAATGTCAGGCACTAGCTAGGCACTTATACAAAGATGTTCTTATGGTACTCACAGCTGGAAAGGTATTAGATAGTGTGTTTTTCTTCTAGAAAGTTCAGATGAAATTGAAACCTGCTTTGAGTTAAAGGAACCAGAGTGTTTCTTAATAAATAGTCTTGTGAAAACAGACCAGAGAAACATCTAATTTCAAAGAACACTAAGGTAGTAATTAAAGCATGTGGGAGATCATTAATACCTATATGGCATTTGGATTACTATGAATATTGTACTAAACCAGAATGACTGGAGTAAGACAAAAATTAATCTTTTAATCTGCTAAGGGAGTTTTTTCCCAAAGATGGTTAAATTGAGGATATTTAGAATATAAATAATATAATACTCAAATTAGAGCTTAAACATTAAACATTTTTCAATTAGTGGTAATTAAATATGGAAGACAGTGTCAAAACAATTATAGATGCAGATAATTTTTATGACTAATATTGAGATGAAAATTCTGAGATCAATTATATTAGGTGATTGTTGATCTGTTGGGGTAAAACTTGAAAATCGGGTATAAATCATGTTGTTAAAAAGACAGATATATAATATTTTTTTTTAGATATATAATATTTTGATCACCCAGGTGTATATTTTTTAATAGGAAAAGGACAGAGTTTGACAGAATTCTGGAATGATTTTTCATCTGTTTTAAATGGATTTATGTCCTAGAGTGTGGTGGTAAATATTCAATAACCAGCTCACTTACTTATTTTAGGGAAAAAAAAAGCTCTGATTTGTGACATTTGCCAATTTCCATGGTGTATATTCTCCCACCATGGCTGATTTCAGGCCACCAGTGGAATGTCATTGAATGTGGAGTTGAGAAAGAATACACATCACAGGCTCTCCCAAGCCAGTGTAAGCCAGCTCCAGCACACCTCTGCTCATGTCTAAAATTACATCAGAAGTCAAACGTGACTTGGTAAAAAACATTACAATCCAAATAAACCTAATAGTGCAATCTAATCTATCAGTCAACAAACTTCAAAGTCAGAGAAGTTCAATTTATAAATTTAAAAAGTACCAAAAAAGTACTTTAAAAAGTATGAAAAAAGTACTTTAAAAAGTACCAAAATAAGATATTTAGATAACTTTGAACAAAAAGAAACAATAATTACCTAAAGATGCAATCTCATTTCTTGTCACTTCATTTGGAATACTTACATTATAATTAATTCCAACAAACATTTATAGAGCCTTTACTCAGTGCTAGGAACTCTTCCAAGCATTTTATGTATATCAATTAATTTAATCTTCAAAACAAGTCTGTTTTTTATAAAAGATTAAACTGAAGCATACAGAGCCATTTGTTTAAGGTCACATCATTAGTAAATGATAGTAATGGATTAAAAGAAAAAAGCATAGTCTATCTCCAGGGTACCTGCCTTTAACTACTGCTCATACAGCCTCTAAAATTATCTAGAAATAAGGCTGCAAGAAAGACTTCATGCAAGTCTGGCATTACAAAGTGAAAGACTATACAGATTGGAAATATAGTCTGAAAAAATAAAAGTATGAAACAATGAGTTAGGAGAACAATAAACATCACCAATAAAGGCCTTCCTTAATTTCTCCTCCTCTGTAAAAGAAAGTCACCATCAAGAAATTACTGAGTGGAAATTTAGAGTTTATTACAATAATATCTTTTATGCAATGAAAAAATTACTATATGGAAATCATTGTTACAGGGGAACTTTGAGTGAAAAATTGTGGATGTATAATTTGTTAACCACTTTAATTTGAATCTCTGTAAGAGAAAATAAAGAAGTGAAGATAATAATTAGGCAATACTTCAAAAGAAAAACCAACCGGTTTCAGAAAGTTGGTGAAATTTCTCATTGTTTTCATTGTAGGGATTAGCCATTTTTTTTCCCCAGAATCATTAAGTAATGCTGGTGCTGAACTGTCCTGTGATTTAATCTGCTGGTGTAAATCCTCTTCATCTAATCTCATAATTAAAACCAATAAGGAAGAACTTCTTGTTTCTATACAAGATGTGAAATCCTTCAAATTCATAACTGAGATGTAATTTTTTTTCTTTCTTCAAAGTTAGAAAGTTAGAGCTTCAGATTTGGTCTAAGCATGAAGATGGGCTTTCCAGATTTCTGGAAAACTGAATTAAGAGCAGTGGTTCAGGGAAACCTGAGCAAAGACTCCTAATGAGAGTGTTGCTGGGAAGACTCCACATAATTCAAAAATCAGGACAGCCCAATGTTTATAAACATGTCTTAAACAGGACCACACGGATGATTAGTGTAAGATGTTCTGGAATGATGATGCAAGCATGAGTACAAAAGGGCAATGACCCAGCAAGAAATCCCTTTGTTTCTCAAGATCTTCCTTGTAAGGGGAATATCACTTCATTGCTGCTTCCTCTTAAGGAAACCAAGGGAAAATCTCTCCCCAGATACACTGCATTTGCTTTCGCTTTGTTGGCCTGCTAATTTCCATTCTTAAGTTCTGTATCCTTGGCTAAGGGTTAAATCTTATTAGAGAGGGATTTTATGTTATGTATGTGATTTCTTTTTGTCAACCCCAAACTTATCCACAACTGGAAACTGTATTTATGTGAGGCTGAGCAATTTTACTTATTATGAAGTAAAATCAGTTAATGTATGTTAGTGACACTTTGTAAACCATAAAAAGTCACACAAATACTTTCCTTCCCCATGTTTTTAAGGAGTAGACAATAGGAGAAACACATGTGTCTGGGATACATATGCTCTTTACTCCCTGCGGGTGCTGCATTTTATGTTAAGGAGTATGATCCTGGCTTATTGCTGTTTATTACTGGGGCATTTATATGGCCTTGCTAGGTTATGGGAGAGCAGGATAGTCATAGGGCATGATTTACAAACCTGGCTTTGTATATTAAGGAGTGTTTATTAATATATCTAGTATGTGTACAGAAGAAGCTAGGTGGAGCTGGCTTTTCTCTAGAGATAAGTTTTATATGTAATAAGTGTAGTACAAATAAGAATGTTCATTTATCCTAGGGGGATTCAGAGGCCTGATTTATGAGACCTGTGTCCACCTAGCAACAAAGAAGAACAACCGGTGGACCTAGGATGGAAGACAGCAGTTGCCTAATGAATCAACAATCAAATGAACCCCAGAAACAACTGAAAGAGACTTTGAAGAAAATTATTAGATGCTGCCTATAATTCAAAATATATAGTGAGTAATAGGGAGTAGACATAGTTCAGTTTAACCATTAAAGAAACTCAGGGCAGAAGTATCAGTATCAAGAAAGAAATCCAAGGAGACATTGCCAATGAGTCTTACATAGCCATTGGTGGAGATAGAATCCTGCAAACAATAATCCAAATGGGTAATAACGCTGCAGTTGGCCTCCTTAGCTGGTGTTCAATAATCAATAATCTCAAGGGAAGACAGGGCCAACTTCATTTTCTTTCATCCAATTAATAATTATTGAAAGGTTGAAGGCTGACCTGTGAATAGTTTATTGGCTGACTAATTCAGCAAACAATATTAAGAACGTACTATAAGTGAGGCTCTGTGCTGGGCACATTTTCAGGACCTCCATAACGGTTGCATAAGATAGATTTAAATTGCTGCACTTCAGAAGTAGCAGTAGCTGCTGTAACATCAACAAACAAACAATTGGGCTCCATCTTTTCTACAGACCTTGGTGCATATCTCTATTATAGCACTTACTATATTGTTTAGTAACTTGTTCTTTACTTTGTAAGTTTCCCCAACTGAAACTTTTTCTGTAGAGCTGGAATATCTTTATGCATCTTTTAACCACCCCCATGGTCAACACAGATGCTGGTCGAATAAATGAATAAGGGGGTTAACCCGAATTCTCAGTGGACAATACAGCAAAATAAATAAAAATGGTACAGTTTTAATCTAATCTTTAAATTTCTAGGAAAGAGTGGATTTAGGGAAAGTGTTAAATGAGTAAAGTATGCAATATGCTCGTATATGTTAATTAACATTTGTCCTTTATACCAGGTATCTCTCCTCTGTGATGTTCTAATTGTCTATACCTCTATCTCTGCCCTCACCACATTCTGGAGTAATTATTTATGTGTCTGTCTTCCCAGTATTTTAAAGAAAGAGTAAGCCCCACTGAGGTGGTAAATGTGTATTATTCATCTTTGTATCCCCAAGGTTTATCACAGTGCTTGGCACACAGACCATCCTCAACAGATGTGTAAGGAATGAATGAATATGTGGTGACTCTTCCTGAGCTTATTCATTATAGAAGGCAATGTACTGAAAATAATAAAAAGTGAGACAATTCCATTTGTATGCCTCCACAAAATAGAAGCTATCAGTTTATAAGAATTAAACCTTATTATGTAGTTTATATTGGCATTTTAATACCAGATTATGACCATCTAGTGAAAATTCATCTTGTTATATTGTAGGAGACTTTTATTTCCTCTTTTGAAAAGCTATTTTTAGCTAAAAGTGACTGATTAGTCTTTGGAATGGTCTGATCCCATTTCTACTTTAATATGAAGTATCCTTTTTTGGAGCAAGGGACTTTTAGTCTTAGATTTCTGGTTCCCTTACCCCCAGCTCAAATAAAATAAAACAAAAACCTATTCAACCACCAGTCTTTTCCTTTTCAGTAAATGATATAATTGTTTGCTAAGAACAAAAATCCAGGAGTCATCCTTGAATATTTTCCTTTCTTCTACTTACCGGGCCCATTTTCCCAGCCCATTAATGACTGCCAATGCCAATCAATTAGCAGGTCCTGTGGTTCAGATTCCAAAATATATTCTGAATCTGTCAGTTTTTGCCACTTCTTTACCATTAAGGTCTTGCCTTAACTATTGCAATAGCCTTCTAACTGGTCTCATTACTTGACAGGACAGCAGCCGAGAGCTTTGAAATCCACTGAAATCCATCAATGGTTTGCTTCTGAACGTAAAGTAAAAGCCAACCTCTGCACCATGTCCTCAGTGCCCTACTTGATCTGGCCTCCACCAAACCCTTTATCTTTCCGTCCTACTACCCGTCCCTCTTTATTGCACCTCCAGGCCCCAGGCTTTCTTACTGTCACTGGAACATGCCTGCTTAGTCCATACTCATGGCTGTTATTTTTGCTGTTCTCTCTTCCTGGAATACTCTTCTCATGGATCTCCACAAGGTGATTACTCACTATACAGCTCTCATTTCTTTAAGGAGGCCTCTTTAAAAGAGCATCCCTGCCCCTGTTAATTTCTATCCCATTTCTCTGCTTTAGTTTCTTAGTAAGAAATGAAACTCCTCATTTCCTCGTGTTATCTTTTTTAATGTCTATCATCCCTACTAGAAAGAGATCAGGGTTTGTATCCGCTTTGTTGTATCCCCAGAGTCTTGAATGGTAGATGCTTACTAAATATTTTTGGAATAATTCAAGCCTAATTTAGTGCAGGAAGTGTGCTCATTTTACATGTAGACCAGGCTGGTGATTGTTATGGGCAATATACCAGATGTATTGAGACCACGAACTCAGGCCTCGTTGTCCATTCAAGGCTTATAAGAAAATGAACATATCATATTTCGTACAATTCAGACTGGAGCAGTATTAATATCCTGTGGGAGAAGGCCAATTTAGTGTACTAACAACTTGAGGAAACCTAATTTGTTCCATTAACAGTCTATCGAAAAAAATCTTTCCTTCAATGTTATTAGATACATAATCATGTTTACATTATTTTGGGGAATTTGAGAGATGGGGAACAAGTCATCTGCTGGGTTTCTACGCCATTACATGTTATATATCACTCCGGGAGATTGCTTAATTACATTAATAAACATTATTTGAGCACTGACCTTTTTATCCCTCCAAATGTTTGTGCATGGCCCAGGAATTTTCCAAAGTCAATATGAAACATGTGGCCTGACTTTGTCAGCATGATATTGTCATTGTGACGGTCACAGACTCCCAGGATGAACGTTACCACACACCAGCCAGCACAGGAATAGAAAAAGTTCCTCAAGGCCTAATCGGTTGAAAAATAATAACACACACAAAAAATGAGCAAACACAGAGGTAATGGTAAAAGTACGATAAAAAGCAAAATTTTCTAATCAAGAACCAATTCTACATCTCAGCTGAGTGGATATGATTAAATGGTTGTTTCTTGATATGCTACAGAAGAACATGAAGCAATCTGTTCTTTAGCCTAATGAGTGTTTTTGTTGAAATGGGAGAAAATAACTTTCATTCAGTTAAAACTAATTTTCAGTTTATTAAAGAGGATTCTTAGTGTTATTTTTTAATGTCGCAAAGGTACAATAGTGGATAGCTTTTTTCAAGATAAAAGAAGGAACAATATGGTCCAGTATTGCCTATTCCCATAGAAATTTAAAATATTAATTTTTGAATATCTGAAATTTTTAACAGAGAAAAAACTACATTGAGATATCTGTAACACTTTATGTTTATCCTACAAATATGTCATCCAGTTAATGCCCCAAAAGGTTTTGGTACAGTATATACCAGTGAACGCTTGTGCGGGTAGAAGCAGATTCCACTAAGTTAGTTGTGGCTTATGTCTCTTTAATGGACAGAGGTTTCTTGCCAAAATTACTCTTTTTTCAAAAAAACTGTCTCCTGGGTATTCATCGTTTTGATCGATGATGCAACGATGAGTGTAAGCACAAGTGACTGGCTGAGCCACAGGTATGGGCCTCCTCAACTAGCGAGTGGAAGACCACGTGGCTGGACTACATGCCAGGACACCTTATTTCCAGGTATCCCAGGTGCCTGAGAAAGTCTTTAATCTGTCTGTCTAGATTTTCTCTACTTATAAAGTGAAGATAATAAAATATGTCCTTCACATGGTGGTTAAGAACATCAAATGTACATGGAAACACCCCAAACAATATAACACCAGGGGTTTGTGCCTAACTCAAGTTACAATTTGGGGAATGGCTAAAAAATAGATTTCTAGATAATCTCATCTAATTCCCTGTTACTTGGCCTCCAAAACCTGTAGTCTGCTCTATTCCAATCTCACAGAAGTCTGGAGTAGATGAACTCTTGGAGCTCTCTTTCATGGCCCAGGTCAGCTAGGGTGACCAAACCTTCCAGTTTGCCCAGGACTGAGGAGTTTCCTAGAATGAGGGATGTTTAGTGCTCAGGACAGTTCTGAGCAAATCTAATGCTGGCCCATATTGCATCCTTGTGTGAATTAGCATAAAGGTGCCCCTGCCTCTGGGGCAGCTGTACCAGTTCATGCCTTGGCAAATGAAACAAGGCCTGGCTCCAGCCAACTCATCCCCTAATCTGGGAGCCCTGGTAGAGGGTGGAACCTGTACAATTGTAGACTGCAGGCTAGATGCCAAGGTAAAGTGGGAAAAATGTTGGCAGTCAAATGGAATAGTATACATTTTGTAAAGTTCTGAGATACAAAAAAATAAAAACTCTATTAGGTATTCCGCAAACACTGAAAGAATGAGGCATGAAAAAATAGAACTTGGAAGAAGAAATACATTGCAATGGAAGGAGGGAGATTTATAGAAAGTATAGGTTGTGTACAAATAGGCACAGGTAACATGAAGGAGGTAGTTTTCAGGAGCATCATCTCAGGTGAGATTGCTGTAAGGGAAGCCGCTGAGCAAAGAGAGTCTTTATTGATAGCCCAGAATTCCACCCAGAGGGAAAACCAGACACAGAAATTGTTATCTAGGTAATATACCATTTAAACTGTGTCATTATTACTATGCTGATGAATGAATGAATCAGACCTCAAGATGTACTTAATTTACTTTTTCATAAATCAGAATATCTAATGAGCCAGAGTATATCCTTATTTAAGTACATTATTTAAAATTTGCTGCAGAAGGACAAACCTTTTCATAATCCACCTTTAAATGGTTGTGCTGACTGAACCATTTTTTGATTGTATTTTCTTTCAGTGGTCCTATCAGTCCAGAATGGCGATGGATTTTCGCGAGGGTTATAGCATCGGGCACCATCTGCACCAATCCTGGTTGATAAAAAAGAGATTATGGAAATACTTCTTTCTTTACAGGATGAGGGATACTTAGGAAAGGCATCTTGATATAGGTAACAACATCAATACTTGCCAGCACTACTCGGATTACCTTTTTATTTCCCAACCTTCTTCTCTGAAGGAGTTTTACCTAGATGGTATTGCTTCTAATTTTTCCTAAATCCTAGGGAGTGATGAGGCTACTTGTGTTTGGATCAGATGTATCAGAGCTGCTTTAATATTTTTCTAGAACTACAGTAGAGAGCAAATCTAGATGGTCTCCCAGCGACCCCACTGAGTCAATAGAGCAGTGAATTAATTAACATATGGCTTGTGCATTCATTTACAGTTTAAGGGAGGACATTCAAACTTGTGTAACAAGCATATTTATAACGTAAGTGAATCAAATACAACCTCCGTGACAAATATTTCAAATATATTATAAAAATCAATGTTCAGGTTAATAAAAGCTTCACTGTTCAACGTTTCATTTCTAGGAGTGAACAGAGTAACTCTGCAGTGAACATGTACAGAACCACCTGCTTCTTCCTTCTCAGTCTGCATTAAAGTGAAACTATGATAACAATCTTTTTAAGGGAGCATATATTGATTGAACTTCAATAGGAGCTTTGCCCCACTAGCCATGCATCCATCAAGGCTTCTTTTCATTGTGTTCCTAAGGTTATTGGAATGTAAATATTTTCAAGCCTTCTGATTTTTATTCTGCACAGAACAGCAATTTAAACCCAGTATTTAAAATTCTCCCAGGACTAATGTCCACAAAACAACCTGTAATGCACAGTTCTATAAATAAAGTCATTGAAAGAAATTAAAGTCTAGAATTTCTGATTTCCACAATCTTGACAACTGCAAGAGTTGAAAACACAAATGCCCAAAGGAACCAGGGACATAAATGGAACTATATGAAAAGAGAGAAGATTAAGTTTTAAAAATTGACTATTTCATGGTCTACCTTAAAAATATTCAAATTAAACAACAAACAAGAAGATCACTGTAATGGTAAGCAAAACATTTCTCAGTGCTGGATTTGGCCAGTGGCAGCTGGTTGCAGGCTTAATCTCTCTCTCTCTCTCTCTCTCTCTCTCTTCAGCCTTAATCTCTTAATATCCAATAGCCCAGCCCAGCCCAATCATGACCGTTAGGCATCTATTGATACATTGCCTTATTAGAAAGAAACAAACATGGAAAGTGGGAATTGAATGCTGCAAAAACAACCTATTAAAATCTATTTGTTAAAAACAAAAAGAAAAAAGGAGATGTAACATCCCAGAGATAAATCCTGGGCATATCTTTAATATCATAACACTTCTCCCTTCTCCCCCAACAGTATTCAGCTCTTGTGCTAGTTTTCTTGTGCTTATTAAGTGAGATAGCAAATGTAAAGCACTGCATTTAACAGTAATATAATAACTCTAAAAAGAGTAATATAATTCTACTTTCTAATCCTGAAATTTTCCCTCATTTTTCCAGTTCCTCCATTTAACACTTCCTAACACAAAACGACCTTCTACCTGGTTCCTGCATGCCTCATTGCCACCTTGCATCTGACCATGCCCCAAATTAGGACTTAGATTACTGCACCCTTTAGATAGGGTGCTGTAGCAATGTCAGTTACTCCTCAGACCACATTTGTCTTCAGGGAGTTAATCATTGCTAAATCCCAAGCCATTTGTCATATCTTTCATTGTTGACTACCCAGAAAACTTTGCACCTAATTTATAACAATCATGATGGCTAAATTCTGCTCATTAATTAAAACCATAAATTACATTTCATACATTTTAAGCTATTATGTATCACACACTTTTTAAATACTTCTAGCATAATTCTGTGCACAGTAATATGTGTGGCTCCATTCCCATAGCTCTCTAATGCAGATTCCTCAAAATTTAATGCCCATATGTATTACTTGGGGATCTTGTTAAAATGTAGGTTCTGATTTAGTAGGGTGGGAGTAGGGTCTGAGATTCTGAGTTTCTAACAAGCTCCCAGGTGATGTCAATGCTCCTGGTCCACAGGTCATACTTTAAGTAGCAAGGTTCTTAGGGACAAAACTTTTCAAGATGGTATCACACAAGGCACTGGTTCTCAAAAAGGTGTGCATGAGAAACTCCAGAGCAGCTTTTTGCAATCACTGAGACTTGAGCCTCAGTCCCC
The DNA here is from genome assembly GCF_963455315.2 of Globicephala melas. Taxonomy (NCBI): domain Eukaryota; kingdom Metazoa; phylum Chordata; class Mammalia; order Artiodactyla; family Delphinidae; genus Globicephala; species Globicephala melas. Next base: position 88,106,737 of record NC_083323.1, read on the forward strand.
CACCCTCCGTCCCCTCCCCAACCCTCCCCAGTGAAGAGCCTGATATAGCATCCTGCTTGGGTCCTAGATATAGCTGCTCCAACTCTCCGAAGTAATTTTTATGTCCATCAAATCTGGAGCAAATTTAGAGCAATGAAATAAATCCTAAAGAATTTTTATCTGCTCTGATAATCTCTCCCAAAGTTCCTACAACATCATATACAAAGTAGTCATAAGAATTATAGTCAACAATAATGTTGATAAAGCCATGTAAACTTGTGGCCTGGAGTATACTCTCCTTAAGGGCAGCAGTCTTGTTTAGGTCATTTTAATATTCCCTATCTTACTTTGTGACATTTCTTGAGGGATGTCAACAGTAGATATGCAATAAGCCTTGGAACCTGATTAAAAATGGAAACTAATCTCTTAAAAGAAGACATTTGCTTTAATGATCTCCATTTTTCTTGAAGAAGTATCTTTCCAGTACAATCTTACAACCAAAGAAATTGTTGGTAGATAGCGGGAAAGAATAATTTGTCTGTCTTGTAACATCTGTAACTTTGGGCAAGTCTAGAGTTATTTCTGCTGGATTATTTTATTAACTTTAAAAGTCTTAGCCTCCATTACTTCCTATGATTATAAACAGAGAAATGAGTAGATGGAATTGAAGAATTCCACTGAGGCTGGTGTTGTATTCAATTTCTGAAGAAAAAGTAATCCACGTGACACCAAAAAGCTCAGCTTGCTTCATCTAAGGTTTATTCTTACCCTTTAAACATATTAGGATATGAAAGAATTAGGTCATTTACGTGAGAAAAGGGAGAGAAAAACTCAAGGAATAATGATCTCAGAGTAGCAGTAATAAAAGACTTTTAGGAACTAGAACTTTAGAAGGAGTTCAGGAGTGGGATACTTGGCATGGAAACAAGGGCCCTGTTATCAGAATCAAAGTAATTGGGCAGTATGGCTTTTAACAGTAGTCCTGAAGTATCCAATTGCAAGTTAAGCTAAGTAGGAGGTGCTTCCATGCTTAGTTTCCAAAATCTTGAGTCACAGTTGGCTGGGGTACTGAGCCTCGCAGTGGGACCTCAGGAACTGGAGGGCCAGGCAATGACAGTTTCTCTTTTGAGATGATGGGTTTAAACTGTAGTTCTGTCTGAATTAAAAAAGAAAAAAAAAAAAAAGACGACATAGTTCTAGGTCCCCTTTCCAGTTCTATGGTATTTTTATCCCTTTGTTTATGCAGATGCATCTGCTATAATTCATACTAATTAATTTAATGAAATGCTAAGTGGCAATGGCCCCATGTAAAAAAAATTATATGATATCCTAGACATTATTTCTTCAATTCAGCATGATTGTAATTAAGTACAACTTTTACCTCTGATGTTTGAGTAATTATTAGGGTGGATTATTTTCATTGAAAATGTGTATAAATGTGATTATATTTCCATATTAGTGGCCTGGCTTTTATTAAGGAAGAGAAATGCTAAAAGCATGCTCTAAGTTTGCATGAATGGTCATCTTTGACTGTTGATATTACACTTTACTCAAAAGTCTTTTAGAAATTGAATGCATGTTTATAATGTATTTAGAATTTTCAGAACTCCTTTAAGCATTTGCAACTTTGTAAATTTTGTGTTAATAGGCAACAATTGTATTTTTTGAATGAGTAGACTTTTCTATTATCAGCTTAGAAAGAGAGAAACAAATATGAGTTAATCATTAATGTAACTAACCCTTAAGGACACACAAAAGGATATTACAGTTAACATTTGAGTTGTCAAGAGTCCTAATTAATATCTAGAAGGACATTATGCTTTACATAAATCATTTTGGCTTATTGTTTTTGAAAATAATTCTTTGTAAAAAAGAAGAATGACCAGGTTTAGTTCTTTGGATTTTAAAATTTGTAATCTAAAATGAAAGCTGTGGCAACTCTGGGGGCATATTACTGATGAATGCGTGAGATAAATAATGTAAGTCAAACAGCTTTCTAATCTATACCGACCTTGGCCTTTTCCTGTGGATAGACATCTATAAATGATCATTTGCATATCCAGGCCCTCCTGCAGCCAAATATTGTCCATCACACGAATAATCTGCAGGACAAGCATATCCTGACGAAGATCATCTCCAGCCTGTTAAAAACAAAATTATAGACTCCGGGTTTCTCCTTGAATTCTATTAAAGGCTTTCAAATATGGTATATGTGATTTCCTTCCTTGAATAATTTTCCAGCCTGACTTAGGGTGGTTTCAATTGTTTTATTAGCACTAAGAATACCTTGTGTTTCTGATAGAAGATCAAAGAAAATGAGAACTTTCTTTTAAATGATTACAGAAGCTTTAGCCATTAAATTAGAAGCTGCTTGGAATGTTGTTCCCTGATAATAATCTTTCAATTTATTATCCATGTGCAATGTCTTAACCTCAAAGTCTGGTGAAGAGAGGTTGGACGAATGTTTATGCAAATTTCAAACTCAGCCAAGTGAAATCTCTAAGGGAAACATTATTTGATGTACCATAAATTCATGCACTGATATACAGTTAGACGACCAAGAGCTTCTTGACTGGGAGTATAAATAGCACACATAGAATTCATCAGACTTTGAATCATTGACTTCTCTTGTTATGAAGGCAGTTAAGAAGTTTTCAGAGTAAACAGCCTTTGATAATAATAAGAAATGATAAAGGAGTGTTTTTCTAGCATAGGTGAAGGACATGGAATATGTCCAAAGGGGAAGGACAGTTCTATGCTTTTAACTAATAAGAGGCTTGGTTTTGAAAATGCTTTCTAAATTATATGCAGAAGACTATGCCAAGATGAGATTTTGTGTTCTTCTTTTTTCTTCACCAAAAATGCAGTGCCGGGGGAACATTAATGCTTGAGGTTTACACAGATCACAGCAAAAGTATAGGTATGTTAATCATTATCTTCAAAACTAGTCAGAATCTAACAAAAATTCCACTCTGTAACCTTGTTGTCTGGTTTGGCTGAATAACTTATCAAATTTAACTGAATGACTGGCAAATGCTTATTTTTACTTACAGCTCCTTTTTCTGTCCCTTTTTCCTACTTGACTTTTACTCTTGTCCTTTTACTCTATTGTCCCATGGGATGCGTGACAAAGACTGATATGGCCCTTATTTATATTTTATTTAAAAAGAAGACAACAACCCAAATTACTAAAATAAGCAAGTGCTTACAGATAAGAATTTTATGCTAAATCGTGTCATTTGAGTTTCAGCTAATTTTGATTCGAACTTAGTATCTAGACCAAAGGAAGACTCTCCCCCTAGGAACTTTACCACAATTCTGCTTTCTGTATTACTCAAAAATGATTGCATTATTTCATTTATTGAAACATACCTCCCGGAGTTTTGCACTGAAGATTCATTGGCTTTGAGCCAGTAATGTTTGATTTATTGCCAATCATAGTTTGGCATGTACTATAATTCTGTAAAAATGCAGAATCAAAAATAACTGGAATCTTCTGTGCTGCTGCCAGAGGAAAAGAGCTATAATAATTTCTTTTTGTGAGTAATAAATCAATAGTTCTACCAATGGAATCAATTTGATGTTTCAGGAGGGCTACTGTACCTTAAAAATGACGCTGATGTTTTTGCCCATTGGATTAGCATTAATGAAAGTAATCTTCAATGGCAAAGCATTAGATGTGAAATATGAACATGCCTATGGGACAAAAAGAAGAGAAAAATGGTGAGCAAAACAAAGCAAAAAGAACAGTTTCCTTGCAATCATGGCCCCTTGCAGAATTTGTTATATGAGCAAATGTAACACATATGAATAATTCTCACACTTTGGAACAAAGAAACATATTTCTTAAAAAAAAGACTTTAGTCTACAAACCAAAGTCTTTATTTGTAAACTAAAAATGCCAGCTTTTCGGCAGGTTGTAAATCTTCAACTACATTTTTTTCTCACTAAATAGTGATGATGTTTAGGGAGTTTAAATAAACTAAGTAGTATGTAGGTATTGTGCTTATGCTAGTTAGTTAATACCTAAAAGATGAAATCGCTATTTAAAAAAATATATTTCCTTTTCATTCTTTCTGCCCTGTAGCATACTTTAAGGAAACATGCATATAGAATTAACAAAGACCTGAGTTCAAATTTGGACTCTGTAACTTATCAGCTGTAAGACCTTGGACAAGTTACTTAAATGTTTGTATCCCACTGTAAAACAGGGATAAAACTCTTACCTCACACATTTTTGTAATAGGTATATGAGCTAATGGATATAAAATACCTTTTACAGTGTTTGACACTAATCGGGTACTTCAAAAAGATTAATGCATTCTTTTTCACTTTTTGCTAATGAACATTTTCTTATCTTTACAAGTAACAGTACAACATATATTTCCTATTCTCGTTTCTTTCAATTATACTTTACATTTCTATTTTCAGTTTTATGATATCGACTACTGTCCATTATTTTCCTTTTATGTGCTTACAACTGTTTGAGTGTTAAAAGGCTATATGTCTTTAGGTTATTAGAGAGTTCATGTTGACAGCAAAAATTATTAAATCAATACTAAAGAAAGCAAAAGGACTCGATACTTTCAATTCATCAACTTAGTAAAATATGACATCAATATATTTTGAAGGATCAGTTTGAATATCATTATTTCTGATAAGTCTGAAATCAGTAGAAGTTGAGAGGAAAGGATCTATTTCTTAATCTGTCAACATAAATCTAACCTAATCCCTAAGCAAACAGAAACCCTTGTTTACTGAATCAATTTGAGTTTTATAGTAAAAGGATGAGGCTGCTTGTTAAGTAATGAATTCCTGCTGCAAGAATCAGTCAATCAGGGGACATATGACCTTCTGTCATGGTATTGAATTAGGAAACCCTGTATTAGGCCAGAGTTTAGATCAGTGGTTTTCAAATTCTCCTCATTCAATTCTGGGGGCTGGGGTGGGAGAGTGATGATCTCTTTGAGGTATGCCAAGTCCAGGGAAGAGACAAAGGGCTAAGAAAGGCTGAGGGCGAGGTTTAGCCCCTCTTCTCAATTATATCACTCAGCTATATTGCTTTCATTGCTTAATATTTTGGTTTTCACATGCAGTATATTTTTTGAGAGTCATGGCAAAAATACTATACATTTGACAGCTAGTATGCACAAAGCATTAACTATATGCTAATAGAGACACCATATCCACCTCTCATAGAGCCTGCAAAAGTTGGTATGAATGTATACACGCATGCATTTCACAGCTGAATGAAGAAGCATTTGAAGAAGAGAGTCTTTCAGAGATGAGCTGAATTTGAAGACTGTGAAAGACATAGATTGGCAAACAGGTAAATGAAAAGGTTTGCTAGGTAGAAAAAGGTAAACAAGGACACCTTAGATTAGAGTAGAAGTTAAAAGTGGATTGGGGGCTTCCCTGGTGGCGCAGTGGTTGAGAGTCCACCTGCCGATGCAGGGGACAGGGGTTCGTGCCCCGGTCTGGGAAGATCCCACATGCCGCAAAGTGGCTAGGCCCGTGAGCCATGGCCGCTGGGCCTGCGCGTCCGGAGCCTGTGCTCCGCATCAGGAGAGGCCACAACAGTGAGAGGCCCGCGTACCGCAAAAAAAAAAAAAAAAAGTGGATTGGGATGGCCATAACCAAGAGATAGGAAAGAATGAATCAAAGTCTTGGAAGATATTTTATGTAAATGGTGAGATAAAAGATCTGGAATAGAGAAAGGAAGACAAGAAAAGCTAGAATGGAGAAAGGAAGATAGAAACTCTGGTCTTGAAAAGTGAAAATTAGTGAAATAGACTTAAAACAGTTTTTAAAAAGGAAAAGATACCTATTAGTAAATGAAATGTCTGGTCTTTACTTTCCCAGGAGGGGAGAAGGATTGCATTCAGTTATTCCCACTCTCTCATATGATCTACCCCTTAGTGAAACAGGAAATGGTCCATTGTGATTAGTGGTTCCAAGGAGAGACAGGGGTGAGAATTCTTCTTATAAAGAAAGTTTAACCAAACCTAAGACCTTTGCTCTCTGTCTTGGAGACCCATGCTCTAAAGAATGGATTGAGCCAGGCCTGAGTACTTCTCCCTAGTGTAGTTTACTGATGGTGATTAAAATAGAATGCTGACTATACATGCAGGCTTTCCTACACTCACTACATTCATGGGACTTCTCTCCAGAGTGAACTCTGATGCACAATAAGCTCAGTAATAACTTTCCCCAAATCACTGCATTTATCAGGTTTCTCCCCAGATGGGCTCTATGATGTACTGTAAGCTTGGTGCTATAAACAAAGACCTTACCATACTCACTACTACATTCATAGGACTTCTAACCAGTGTGAATTCTCTGATATGTAATGAGGTATGAGTTTTGACTGCATATTTTCCACATTTATACGGCTTTTGCTTGTGTGAAGTCTGTGATATAAAATAAGACATTTACTAGACTGAACATTTTGCCATGCCGCATTCAAAAGGCTTTTCTCTGGTATGAATTTGCTCATAGTCAACTAGCTGAGAGATCTGACTGAAGGCTTTTCTACACTGCCAACATGTATGTGCTTGTTCCCTGGCATGGAGGATCCAGTGTCAAACAAGACATATACTCTGACTGAAGGCCTTACTACATTCCTTACTGCTGTAAGGCTTCTCCCCAGTGTGAACTCTCTGATGGTCAGTAAGGTCTCTAACAGAACAGAGAGCGTTCCCACACTCACTTGAACATGACGTTTCTCACTTGTGTGAAGTGTCTGACGCTGGAAAACGGTTCTACTCTGCATGAAGGCCTCACACTCGTTACACTCAGAAGGCCCCTCCCCAGTACAGGCTACCTGATGAGCAATGAGCAGGGAACGCGGAGTGAAGGCTTTAACACATTCGTCACCTTGATGAGGTTTCTCCCAGTAATGGAGTCTCTGGTATTTATTGAGATGGGAGGAGTGATGACAAGTCTTCCCACACTCTCACATTCATAGGGTTTGTACCCTCAGTGGGTTCTCAGATGAACCACTGGCTGAGGGGTTTGTCTGAAGGTCTTACTACACTCATTACACTCCCAGAGGTTCTTTCCAGTATGGATCCTCTGATGGCCAACCAGATGTGGACTCTGACTAGAACTCTGCTGCATTTACTGCACCTTCCTATGTGATGTATGTCCCTTCAGACCTCCTCGTTGTTCAGCAGGACTGGAGGACAGACTAACATGTTCTGCAGGTGAGAGAGCATCACCCTCCACATCCGCCCTGCTCACTGCTGTACACACAGGCACAGCTGACCAGAGCAAGTGGGACAAAGAGGTGGCTCTACTTGGGGCACTTCCCAGCCTCAGGGGAAGTGCCGATGGCTGCAGGTTGCTGTAGGGAAGGAGTGTGGTCCCAGGCACAGCACTATGGGTGATGACTCCTGAACTGGTGATGCCCCTGGCATGGCCTGCTCACCTGGACACTCAGAGCAACGATTCCCTAGAGCTGGTGCCCCACATCACCAAGGCCTGCACAAGCCACAACGCATACGTAATTTTCACCAAGGCCTGCACAAGCCACAATGCGTATGTAATTTTAATTGAAAACAATCTTTCTATTCCTTAAACAACAATGACAAACCAAGAAAGCAGAAGTAAAAAATAACATCTGGACTCAATGAACTATTGATATATTGTTCTTTCTACATTAAGATACTCTGTGTTTTTGAAATGTTTCCATGTATCTTTAAAGCATCAATCAGTGCATACTGCTAATGACTAAAAGGTCACACAATTTTTTTAAATCAGTGATGATTTGGATTTTAGCCCAGATAGACATATCTCAGCTTATAAAATTGATGCCTTATTTTGTTATTATTCAAAATACATCTATGCAGCATATTTGGAAAATTTGTAGGGTGTCTTTGCAGCAGCAAAATTGTAAAGGTGACAATATTAAGCTTCTAGTAAAACTTTTTCTATTCATACTAATGGTCTGATTTTTCTCCTAATTATTAAATTTGTTTTTCTTGACTGTATTCCGACTTTAGTGAAGTAACACTTATTGTGCTTGCATGAGAGTTTAACCTCTTCATTTTAAAATATCACTTATCAATCCTCTTTATTAGAGTCTTCTACTCTTGGACTTTTGAGAAGGAATATAATAAAGCTCATGGAGAAAGAATGATTCTAAGTCAGAGAAGGGTGGCTGATAGAGACTTAGGAAGAGAAGGAGTTTGTGAGTACAACGCCAGGAAGGGCTTTCCAGGCATGAGTAAAATCACAAACATATCATATGGCACAGTGACTCATAAGCATCAATGAATTTTAAATTGAATCAAAACTGAGATGTTATAGCTAATGATATACTAGTGTCCTAGGCATGGGCATGTACATAATCTAAATAAGCATGAAATTAAACCAGCCTGCATGGGGTCGCAAAATCAACCATTGTGAATAAGTCAATTCAGTCAGAAGTGTCTTCATTTTTTTCCACTGAACTTTGGTTAGTGTGTTTCTAAACCAATGAAATATCTGATAAGGTTAATGTGATACCAACTGGTCACAGTGCATCAAATAGAGCACACACAGTTTGGATGGGACTCAATTACATTTTTCTTAAATAATTGCAATGATAATTTATAAATTGTTTTTGCCATTTCAAAAACATCCAATGAACTAAACAATTCAAAATAAAAATACTCAACTTATCTACTGAATATGTTGACTTACATCTCCATCAATTCCCTTTATGCATAGGGCAGGGTTCAGAGGAAGGTGACAGGTATTTGTACACTGAAAGAATTCTTCTAGTCTGCCAAGTTCTTTCTTCAGTACCTCCTGTGAAAAATCATTAGAAGAAGCATCTTCAAAACTGAAAAGAACTGGACTTTTCATTCAAGTTATAATTTTCTTTTGTTGATTAAATAAACTCCTTAATTCAGGGGTTGCACACTTGGGTGCTTTGGGGTCAGGTGGGTGATGTAGCCACATATGAGGAGGCAGCAGGCTAAAGACAATAGGGAGTACTGGGGAAAATGGGGAAGTAAAGATTGCATGTCCTTTCTGAAGAACTTTAAATTCAATTAAAACCCAAACCAAAACAAAGCACTGTTCTGTTCAAACGAAGCACAATGGATTGGACTTGACCTGTAACCCACCAATTTGCAACCCCTGCTTTAAGTAACTATTAACATGATCCATTTATCATAATTCCCTGAAATCTTAATTTGTAACTCTCAAGGTTTACACTTAATAGTATAATACTTTTTAAAAAAAAAATTTACATAGAGTAGGAGACAAAATAATGACAAAAAAGATAATTATAGACCGTTGATAAATGTCAGAAGCAGTAATATACATGAACAAATAGTTTACTAAATGTCAATAAGTGTATTTCTGATACTTGACTCACTCCCTTCCATAGTCCTCTGTGCATGTGGAAGGTCTGAGACCACAAATGACACCTTTAGAATTGTGTATCCCCTGACACAAAAAAGGAGAAAAACAATAATTCAGAAATAATAATAATTCAAAATTTAAAAAAAGCTCCTTTTAGCCTACTTTGAAAACTGTTTAAGCCCAATTTTAAAAATGAGGATATCAGATTAATAGTGTTTAACTAACTCTCAAGAGTTTCTTAGCTCTTACTCCGGGTTCACTGCCAAATAATAGAATCTACTGCTCCCAGAATCCAGCAAAACAAGGTGGAGAAATGAGGCCAAGCTCCACAATGGCATTCTTTCTGTCTTCCTCTTTTGTCTTTTCTATACCTCGATTTGCCTGAAGAGCACCATGGAGGGGAACCTCTGCTCTCTTTAACTAAAATCTCTTCACTTCATATAGTTAGGTTTAACTGGGCTTTAAAAAAAAAAAAAAGAAAAGAAAAAAGCTTACAGTAACTTGTGAGAAATTATAAATGCTTCTCCCACCTCTTTCTTTTTCTCTTTCTATTTTCACGTGAAGAGGTGTTATCACAAGAGCAGCCAGTCAAGGTGAGAGAAATGCATTTATCTGAGAGAATAATGTCAGTATCACTGGAACGTGATGTAAATAGTCAAAAAGGCACTGTACTAACTGCAGCATGCATCTTAAATACATGAGGGATTTTGAAACGTAAGAAATAAAGACCAAACCTATACACAAATTTTGTAAATTTTAAGCCAAATTTATTTTACTTGCTTTCAACTTTTTGTCTACCATTAGAAAATAATTAATGATTTTGCAGTAATATGGTGAAATCATAGAACTTTTTTTTTTTGCATTGCCTATCATGTTGCTAGCCTTAAGGCTCTTCTGTGCATACAGAGTTTATATGTCTCCCATTTAAAAATAAAGTCCCTGCTTATACTTTTTATTTTCCAATTTCTCCTAGGTAGGTGAAGTAGCATAGCTTCTGGCATTACTACCAAATGAAGTGACTTCCAGTAAGAAAAATCTTGTGCTAGGAAAAAATTCTGGGACCCTTTGCCTATTTTCATATCATTTTGTTGAAAAGTCTTGTTGATTTTAAACAGTGGGTGGAGAGAAACTATGAGCTCCCTTGAGAACAAGATTCATGTTTTAGGCATCTTTCTATCCTTAACTCCTAGTCTGTAGTAAGTACTTGTTATTGAATGAGATTCTTAATACAGTGAATACAGTCCACTACCTCCCTGCATCTAGAATGTTGAACTTAAGAGAACCTACTTAATGATCTATATCAGTGAAGGGAACTAGTAATGCAGTTAATTAAAAAGAGCAAGTGTTCTTCCATTAGAGCAAGAAAACGAACAGCCAGATCCATTATTATAATCAGTGATGAAAGAGGCACAGTATTTTGACTATCATCCATGGATGTTAGAATAAAAGTATTATTCAATACTATCCACACCACTATTGATTTCTTTCATTTAATTCACTTAATTTGTTGTGGAAAAAAAAGTCTTTAAAAATGTGACTTTGATCAGTGCAGTGTGAGAAAAATCTAGACCTAGATTTTGTACCTTGGACAAGGGTACTCTGAAAAGTCCCCTTGTGTACTTCTTCCATGAGTCTGAACTGTGCTGCCTTTCTGAGTAAATTACTTCATCCGGTCATTTAAATCAAATTGCCTTTAAATTGGCCTTTTGTCAGGTACTGTCTATGCTACATGGCTATTTAGATCAAAAAGTCATGTCCTGGTGATAGATATTATCATTAACATTAGGATAGCAAACTGAAAAAAAAAACTTGATCAAAAGAATCGATTTAAGTGTCTTATGACAAAGTGTAGTCAAGGAATTTACCTTCTGTGTTATGAAATTCAAAGTTAATTGAACCAGGTTTAAGAAATAAAACAAAACTTTATTACATGAAGATTGATTTTGCAACAAACCTGTCTTTGAGGGTCACTGGCAGATTTGACTTTTTCACCAATGTCTCCCAGAATTTTGATGAGTTTCTGTTCCTTGGAAAACTCATCACTCAAGGCTTTTCCTGCACAGAATTGGAGAGCAGCCAATAGCTTCTGATACCAGCTTTTAAAATAAGCTTCATTCTGTGCATCCTTTAGCAGCCTGAAGGAGAGAAAACAAATTCTTGTATCTAAAGCTGATTTTTAAAACACCTCTAGCAGGAACAATAAGTGTGTTTCAGACTAATCTGTATGTGGTGGCTTTGGGCAGTTTAACAGGCCAGGCTGGGGAAAATGCTGTTTATTTGTTGGCAGTCATCGTTTCACCTGATAGTTAATGAGATTCCAAGAGTGAAGAATCAATAAGAGACCTTCCTTTCCTCATTTCAGTTCACAGTGCACTTTTTCCTCTTTCAGGCTTCTTAAATTCTATAGCAAATACTTATCTTAAGAGCATATATTTGACTTCTTATTAAAATACATTTTAGAAATGGTATTTATTAGTCACTACACTATATGGCAACCTAACCATCAACCCCACATTTTTCTGCTTTTCTTCAAAAAATAATGTCTCCAGATTGTCACATACGTTAAGTATTGCTCTTTCTTCCAACACCTCTCTTTGATTACCTGGAAGAAGATATTGTAAAGGCAAGAGCATAGTTTTTGTTTTCAGGCACTTCTGGATTCAAATCTCAGCCCTACAACTTACAAGTAAGTTAGGCCAGTTACTTAACCGGGCTGAGGTTAAAATAAAGAAATAACTCTGACTCCATAGAACTGTATGGAATATAGAATAAGCTAATGCTATTCTAATTTGAAAGGGCTTAGCACAAAGCATGTACTAGTAGTCAAAAAACATCAGTTTATCTGTACCCTGCAGCCTCCCCAAGCCAGCTTCTGTCACTGTCTGGCGGTCTGCTTGTATCATGAACATGGGAGGCATAGAACAAAAAAAGGGAAGGATATTTCGCTAGATAATGGAGCAGTGACAATTATTTGATTACGCTTTCTGCCATGTGACAATTTCTATTGCCTTGAAATTAATTCCAACATGCTTAAACTTTACTTTTTATTATGCCCTAAAACACTGAAAATAAAAGACTGATTCCCTTGAATGTTAACCTCTCTTTGATTGATTCTTTAATTCTTGTCTCTAATCTTCTTCTCTTCTGAAAAATAATTATCATTCAAAGGACTAGAAGAAAGTTATTGTGAGAATGAAATACTGAAAAATGAAGGATTAAATGCCTAGCAGCCAAAATATATATAGATGAGTTTCATTCTGCATTCCTAATTTTGCATCGCTGCCCAATGTGTATTGTGCTACAGAGACTCTAAGAAACACATTATTTTCATTTGTTCTATGTTCTCTGTTCCTACACATCTGAGTTAAAAAATTAATTGAATGAGGGCTTCCCTGGTGGTGCAGTGGTTGAGAATCTGCCTGCTAATGCAGGGGACACGGGTTCGAGCCCTGGTCTGGGAGGATCCCACATGCCGCGGAGCAACTAGGCCCATGAGCCATAACTACTGAGCCTGCGCGTCTGGAGCCTGTGCTCTGCAACAAGAGAGGCCGCGATAGTGAGAGGCCCGCGCACCGCGATGAAAAGTGGCCCCCGCTTGCCACAACTAGAGAAAACCCTCGCACAGAAACGAAGACCCAACACAGCAAAAATAAATAATAAATAAATTAATAAACTCCTACCCCCAACATCTTCTTTAAAAAAAAAAAAATTAATTGAATGAACCTGACTTTTTTTTTTTTTTTTTTTTAGGTTAGGGCTTGTTCCTTTGTCATTGTTACAAAGCCCACTTATCTCCTAGCACCTCTTTTACTTTACCAAAGGAAATATAATAATGCTGGAAAAATGCTGGAAAGCATTAAAAAACAAAAACACCCTCAAGGGTCTAAAGATGTATTGATGGAAAATATAATCCATATATAATTATACCTTCAATGTAAGAAGAATAGTTGACAATGAAAAGTTTTCCAACCCACCTCTATGGTGAGATTTTTGAAATGTCAGATGCAATAAATGTATCACACCATTATTTGGAGGCTCTAAGAAAACGAGTGTTATGTGATTATGAATTGGAAAGCCCCAAAGAAAGCATCCACATCTGAAACTTCAAGGTATTTTATGCAGAATTATACCTCAGAGATTTTCACAGTGTTTTGAGGACTTTGGTAATATACCATTGTACAGTCTACTTGGTTTTCAGTGGACGTAGGGAATTGATGGGTAGAGTATTTCTATATCCCGTATCAATGCTTGCCAGTATTTTCATACACTTTGAATACTGAGTTACTTGTTTTTAAAGATATTTAAAACCTGTTCTGGTACATAAATATAACTCTATAACCACCTGACTGCTATACACATGATAAACGGAAAGGTTATTCTGCACAAAGTCAACTTTTTACTAAAATTCTTAAAGAAAATATATATTTTAGGGGTGGGGAGTCATAGGAATTGTCAAAATTATCTAATTAGTATTCCTAATACTCAATTCTTATTCTATGAGAAATGTATATGCTTCTCTCATGAGCAGCTGATTCAAGGAGGGAAAAAAATCAGTCTGATTTCTTGCTCAAAATAAAACAGAGCAGGGGAGATTTGCAGAGAGAATATGTGACTGTGTTTTAAAAAATTTAAAAGTGAAGAAAACTCAGTGTATTCCATTGTGATTATTTTCCTTATAGAACATACCTCATGCAAACTCTCATTCCTGCCATTACGACATGCTCTCCTGGTGAGATTTGGTTCAAGCTCTATGGCTTTTTATCCAACTTTAAAGTTTTTTACAAATTGCAGAATTGAAATCATACTGTGTTATAGATGACCACCAGAGGTGAGTTAGTCTATTCCTGTGTCTTTAGGCACAGTCACTTTAACTGATGAGAGAAATTAATATGTCCTTTAATTTTAATCAATTCAGAGAAAGTTGGACTATACAGTTTTGGGTGGAGAGTTAGCCAATTCTACGTCAATGACCTTCACCATCAGGAAGTGGTTAAAACCCTCATGTGGTAGTTTTTACCCCTTGCCTCTGTTTGTTAAGACTGTGGAAAACAGCTAGCCACTTTCCCTTAAGCATTAAAGAAACCTTTTTCATAAGGCACTGTCACTGGGAGACACAGAATTGCTTATGCCAAATTCAAAAAAAAAATCTTTTTTTTAGGTTCAGGTCAAGGGACTGAGAAATATGAAGTAAGACTTGGTGTTGAAAGATTGGGCTTTTAAGATACAGACGATGTGACCACATACAAACTGTGAGGTAAATCTCAAAATGTCAGAGACCTGTTTATCCTAGTGTATGCGAGATCCAGAAATGGTTCAACTTGATATTATTATTATTTTTTTGTGTGGTACGCGGGCCTCTCACTGTTGTGGCCTCTCCCATTGAGGAGCACAGGCTCTGGACGCACAGGCTCAGCGGCCATGGCTCACGGGCCCAGCCGCTCTGCGGCATGTGGGATCTTCCCGGACCAGGGCACGAACCCGTGTCCCCTGCATCGGCAGGCGGACTCTCAACCACTGCGCCACCAGGGAAGCCCAACTTGATATTATTTTGTATAGGTGTCTTATGGACTGTAAGTAATGACAACATTAAAATGAGAATAAATGCATAAAATCTAGCTGATTAAAGGTAAGGGTAGTGTTGAGTATGAGAGGCAAAAAGCAAGAAGAGAAGCAAACATAACCCAGGTGACTGAGCATATTTGCTATAGGATATCATAAAGGCATTTGCCTAAATTAAGGAGCTAGTGGTGGACTCAGATACACAAACCCCAGGTAGCATGAAATGGAGATTTTCCTTGGAAATAAGAGCTTTTCTCCATTTCTTCATGCACAAAGTGCTTCTGATCCCATGATGAGTGACTTGCTGGAGGCCCAGGAAAAGTACAGATAGGTCTCATTTCATCAGTCTACCTGCAGGACAGAACAGACTAATCATGGCAACCCAGCCCTCCTTGCCTCATGACTCCCTTCAGTGTAGCTCTTAATTTTAATTCTCAACAGCACAATATCCCACAAATTAGGGCTTGCCTTAAATTTTTTACCCTCTTGTGTATTTCTTGTGAGTGAAGCGGGGAAACAACATCCAGAAGAAAACTGAGCTACACGTGAAGATGAGTGATTTCAGGTCACTCCAGGACCTCCCCTTTCCATTTCCTCTATTGGTGGCTACTTTATGGGGAGTAAGATGTGTGACTCAGTAGACCAGGTCTTAGTGAGCACAGGTGGATTTTAAAATGTGACTTCTTCAAGTGTATTTATAACCCTGGGACATATAAAGGCTGAAATCCAATACTTGATATGGAATTTTTAATTTTAAGGTTTCAATAGTGTGTTAAGAAGTGAAAAGCATATATCTCTTTAGCCTTTACAACTTTATTTTACTTCTCATTGGTTGAGAGATTTACTTAATATTTCCCTAAACTGAGGAACTTCATACATTTTATTGTCTTGCAAAGATAACTGTTTCCTATGACTAGCTCATTTTTAGAATATTGATTTGCTCTTTCAGAAATATAGCACCGAACTTCTTTTGAATTTTGTATATAAGGAGCATTACATGGGCCAAGTCTGCAGAAATGTGATTTCCAATCAATAGTTATTTTGCAACATGTTTGTCAATAAGCCACTTTGAAACAACTTGAATATAAAACAATTAAAAGGGAATAAATTCAGAAAATAATGAAATCCATACTCTAGAGATTTTATACATTTTTAGAACACTTAAATATAAGAGACAGGCCCTTAAGGTATGTAACCGACTTAATTTTATCCCCATATTTCAATTTATATATCTAATATTTATTATCACCTCAAAAACAGTAATTCAGAATGTTACAGTTCATACTTATGATTTTTCCATTGTGTTCACGTTATGTGGTAGATTTATTTTTCCCAACTCCATGCTTTCTTCCCTGAAGCTTATACAACCACACTCTGCTCTGTGACTTCCAGTGCCTCCCCAGAGACAGCATCTACTTCTCCACCCCTTGTCTGGATTGGCCATGTGACTCACTTTAGCCAACAGGATGCGACTGGATAAAATGTATGCCCAAGTCCATGGGGATGCTTTAAACGTGCTCTCATGGATTGGTCTGCTCTCTTGTACTTCTGCTGTCTGTCACGAGAACAGCTTGTCCCTGCTGGGGGATGTTCCTTCAGTGCTGGAATGAGAGAGCTGAGCATTGCTGTGAGGAGTCCAGTGCAGCCAAGCGGAAGTACAGCAAGTCTGCAGCCTGCATGCGGCATACGTGAGAAATAAGTCTTTTTTGCTGTAAGCCACTGAAACTTTGGGGCTATTTGTTGCTGTGGTAAAAACTAATGAATATGCCAAGTTTCATATTATTTCTTTTTCCCTTTTGTTTGCTTTTGTTTTCATTTGTTTGTTTGTATTGCCTTTAGAATATGGAGCACATTTTTTAAACCTCCCCCGTGTTAGCCCTGAGGATACTTTGGGGCAAAACTAATTACTGAAAATAAACAAAAGTCATCTGGAGACAAGTCTGGTGAATTAGATGGGTGATCAATTTGAGTATAACATTTTAGATCAAAAAAACTATAAAAGTAATAAAAATGGCTTTCTTCTATGGATCCTAAAAAGCCCCAAAGTGTATTTCAAAAACGATTTGATCTGGTTCATTTGGACATGTATATTATGTTATACTGCTAAAATTTTATTGTTATTTTGTTACACTAACATTCTCTTTGACTCATTTAAAAGTGTGAATAGGCTTATGTACTATCTGCTGTCTGTCCAGCCAAGTGTTTGAGTATCTAATAGGAAATTCTCTCTGAGTAAAAATGCACTAATGAGTGCAATAGCAAGTCTTTTTTTAAAGACTTATATAACACAGGACTAGACAAATCTAACACATTACCAGACAAAGGGTCTGATGGCTGAGGGCAGTGAGGGAGGTAGTACACCTGGCAGTTTGGGAAACTGAGGTCTGCTCTAATGGTAACAGCTGAAAGACTAAGATGGCTAAATAGGGAGGGGATCAATGGTTTTGGACAAGGAAGCATCTATCTATATCAGCATGCTTAATGGAACTCCCTTTACTGCCCTGGAGTTGGCGACCAAGACCCAAGATTAAAGAAAAGAGACAACAGGTATCCTATGTTTTAAGAATAGCCAAAGAAACAACTGGAAGTCAGAGAACTCTTAGAGGTTTATTGGGAGATGGCCAAAATGGCTATGATACACCAAGTGTTATCTCCCCTCCTGGACTTTAGTATATATTTGCAAGTGGGGGTGAAGGAAAGGGCTGTTTGAGAGTCATGAGTCATCAACTTAGTGAGGGATAGAGTGGATCCACTACCCCCACTCATCCTTGCAAAGTCCAGTGAGGAGGGAAGCTCAAAGATACCCACTGATTCAGATGTGTGCAAGAATGGGAGACTATTGCCTCATTCCCAGGTTAGATTCTGCTCTAAAAGAGGGTTTGTTGAAAGACAGGATAGCAAAGGAGCAGCCTGCATTTTTGCACCCTAACTGGCCAAGCAAGGATGTGTGAATTTCTCAAGGTTCAAATAAACACATGGAAGTAATTAAATGTGATCCACTCCTGTGTAGGAAGAGGTTGAGCCAAAGGCAGATCTCCTGGTGGGAAGTCCTGCAAGGCTACCCAAGGTACGCACTCAGATGAGGTAGCCAGCTTTGACTGAACCCAGAGCGGGCCTTGATGTAAAGCCAGAGACCACAGACAGGGGATTGTACTTGCTTGCCTCAACAAGTGTGAGGGTCACTTTCCTCTTTCTCTTTCTTTCCCACTCCAAAGTCAAGAAAAGCTAGAACTAAAAGACAGAGAGAGAAGAGGAATGAAACAGCAGACAATATTCTCCCCACCACAAGTCCCCCAAGCTAAAGCTTGGCTGGTGCTGGAGAATGGGGAGGAGGTATGTGTCAAACTGGAGAAGAAAATAGAGTTTTAAATTGGACAAAAGTGATGAAGAGTTTGTTATCTAAAAGTGACCAGGAAACTATGGAATCTACCCTGGTTTTAATTAGAAAATGTAAAATGGCAAAAGTAGTATTTTTAAAATAATAAAAACTTTTATTGGAGACCTACCAATACCAAGCTCAGCCAATTTAAAGAAAATTAGGCGAGACCGTTAAACATCTACAAGTCAGTGCAGGAAGAAATACAGCTTCGGAAAATGCACGGATTGCACTGCACGAGAGAAAAAGCCTCAACATGCAGAATAAAAACTGGGGAATCTTGCTCCCCAGCTCTTCAGAGAGCTGGCTGAGATTTGTCTTTTTGCCTTTCTTCATCCCCGTGCAGCCACTCACTGCTCTTATAGAGCACTGCCGATTCTGGCTTCATTTGTGGAAGATCATTGTTAAGCACAGAACTGTGTTCAAGAAATCAAAGTTGTTTCATCAAGAAATAGGTTATTAACACTGAATATATGTGGATACATAGGTATATATTTACTATTATAATTGATACTTTATCATCATATCAAAATCTTTAACGGTTATGACCAGTTGCATAGTTAATTATAAGCTTAAATGGTATTTTTCTGAATGAAAACTAGCCATAGATGGTGCCCAGTTTGCGTACACACTTGTAATCAGGATGACTGTTACACTGCAGTGTTGCTCTCTTAGGATCATCTGGAAGCTATGAAGGAAAAAAAAAAAAAACTATGCTGAGCAGGTAAGTTTCCCTGCATAAGATTCTTAAATCTATAATTAGCAATCAGAGCCTGTTCCCACTCATCTTGCTGAGGGATATAGTCAATTTGGGAGATACAGGTAAATAAATAAAACTCTTTCCAATCTACTCATATGTATTCGAATGTTCACATGTTTAATATACTGAATGATGTGATATCAGAGAGCAGAAACTCTCTTCCTCCTCTCATTCCAAAACACACTTCTGCTTAGGGTAAGTTATTTCATTCAAATCATTTTCCTTAGCTTAGCACCAAGCTGTGAATGGCTATCAGTGACCTCTCTCAGCCCCTACTGTTATACTCCTTACGTGCTTACTAACCCTAAAACAAAACAAAACAAAACAGGTGGAATTTTGGCCCTGGGCACACTTTAGAAGAGATAGCTTTCTATGAGACCCTCCTGTGATGCCTTTCCCTTTTTTCTCATTCTGGTTTTATCCCCTCCCTGATCCCCAAGAATCTCTCAGATCCTGCCACTCTTCCTTTGCCAAAAGCTCCACCTAGCTCTGCTCTCTCCTGTTGTGTCCTGGGATCCCAATTAGTCCTTGTTTTTCTTACTCGAGTCAAACACATGTCTCTCACTGTAAATTACACTCATATCCTCAGAGAATAATATTACATTAGCATAGAGCTGAACCCCATTTTGAGATAATCCCTCCCACCCATCACATTTATTAGGTGAGGAAACTGAAAGATTAAGAGACCTGCCTAAGGTCCTTAGGACTAGAACCCTCAGTTCTTAACCATTGCTCCAGGCACTTTCCACAGCACCATATTTTGTTTCTGTTATGGACCAAATGTTTGTGTCCACCCAAAATTTGTATGTTGAAGCTCTAATTCCCAATGTGATGATACTGGAGTTGGAACCTTTGGGAGGTGATTAAGTTTAGATAAGGCCATGACAGTGGGGTCCTATAATTAGATTATTGCCCTTATAAGAAGAAGAGACTGGAGCTCTGCCAGGTGAGGACACTGAGAAGGTGTCCAGCGTCCATCCCTGAGCCAGGAAGAGGGCCCTCACAGGGAACTGAAATTGGCCGGCACCTCAATCAGACTTCCCAGCCTCCAGAACTGTGAGAAATAAATTCCTGTTGTTTAAGGCACACAGTCTATGTTATTTTTTATTGCAGCCTGAGCTGATTAACACAGTGTCCTAAAAACCAGTAAAACACGACTTGGAAGATGATTTTCCACTTGCATCACCTCTGGCAAGAAACTTAATGCTTTAGCTCTTCACTTTCCTACTCTGTAAAATGTTGGAGTTTGTGACGTTTGGTAAGATACCTTCCAGCTCTAGGGCTCCATGACTGTAATACTTAATGAACTTATCCAGCATTTATACCAGGCATTTTCCAAGCATTTTATGTAGCTGTGTTAGGTAATCCTCACATCTGCTCCAGGCAACGTGATTCCTTCCATTTACAGACGAGGATATTATGGTTTATAGAGGTCAAATAACTTGCCCAAAGTCACCCTATCTGTGGATCAGGGATTCAAATGCAAGTTTATCTGACTCCAAAGCCCTTGCTGTTCACCATCATGCTGCACCACCTCCTGATATCCTAACATAGATACCAGCTGACGATTTAGCCCGAGACTAATACACAATCTAGGAATTCTCTTTTTGCTACTTTCTTATTATGTTTCTCTTTAATATCTTTCTCTTACTTCCTGTTTCCTAACCCTCAGAAATCTCATGCTCTCCTGACTTCTTTCTTTCCAAAGTTCCTCATTTAATTTTGTCCTTCTACCTACAAATTCCCTGCCAAAACCACCAACAAATGCTAATAATGTTTTCCTTTCTGCTTTTTACATTTTTTTGAACTTTTAAAGAAGAGCTTGTTAACCTAAATATATTTTGTGTAAAATACTTATAAGCAGGAATACTTTTCTCTCCCCTATCTCGCCTGTAAAAAGAATAGAATATGTGGATCTACTTTGATAATGCAAGTAATACACTCACCTCTGCTCTGTCCTTCCTCACTTTAAAAAGTGAGACCAACTCCACAACTTCAGAGGACCTGGACTTTTGTGGTTTATTTACACAAGTGGTGGTGCTGAGTGGGGCTAGGAGAGTGGAGGGAGAAGATGCTGAATTGAAAGGAACACCCTGATTGCACTTGGGAACCTAAAAATCCTGATGAGCTGTGCACACACAACAGATGTGCCTTGAGCTACCCACCTTAACTGGGCCTGTGGTTCCAAATAATTCCAAGTTGTGGCAGGAGAGAAATGCGGAGTCATTAACAACAGCACGTGTGCCAAAATAAAATAAATTCTGCTTGACATCTAATTAATGTTCAAATCCATGCTTGTGTAATTTTAAACTAGTCCAATAGACGTCTACATTTTCCCTTACTTACATTTGAAAATATGGTTCTGAACTGAGTTCCTAAACTCAGCCTTTTTTTTTATATATATATTTTTTTCCGAATACATATACAGTTACTTTAAAGGCAGTGTAAGCACCTTTTTCATAAACTTTCCTTAACAAAATTTCTTTTAATGGCAAAGCAATTCCTTTGCTATATGAATGTTTCATAAGGACAGCAACCTAATAATAAAAATCCTCTTTACCCCTCGGCCTTTTGTTCTTGCACAGTCCTCTGATGAAAGTTGGATAATCATTACACTGTGCAGTGAACAAGTCATGTGTTTGAACACAGCTGGAGGGGCAGGTTTACAGGGCTAAGGCAAAGCTGGCTTTGAAATACCTAGTTTCCCCAGAACCTGGTCGCATCAGAACCTCAGTTTCAAATCACAGCTGGGGCGGCCGCTTCACTCTTCATTCTTCAGAGGCACGGATAGTGTGGTTTATTCTCTGAGGATATTAAAGATTCCCTGAGATACTATCCATAAGATGTGGAGCTGTGTTTGATGTCCTCAGAAAATTTCTGGGACATTCTTGCTCACTGTCATGAAACAGCGTGTCTCCTGAAGTCAGCGAGCACCATTTAATCCCTCTCCTTTCAGAGATTCAATACAGCCTTACAGATGTTTTAGGAAGCCTCTATAATCTACCTGGTTAATTTTCAGTCGATTTCTGTGATGTTATTGTTGTTGTTTATGCTGTTGTTCAGGTTGTACTTGCCACGCAGGGATAATCGCCCTATCTACTCTATCGTATGAATGTGGAAAGAGTACTAAGCCTATTCCATCTCCAGTGCTCTCTGTATGCACAAGTAACTTAGCAGTTCCAACCTCAGTCTTTCCATTTCTAAAATGATAATAATGATTGTCCTATCATCAGATCTATGTTTCTTTTATGGACTGAATTGTGCTTCCCAAATTCTTCTGTTGAAGCCCTAACTCCCAACATGACTGTATTTGAAGACAGGCCTTTAAGGAGGTAATTAAGATTAAATGAGATCATAAGGGTGTGGACATAATCCAACAGAACGAGTGTTCACGTAAGAAGCGGAAGAGACACCAGGTAAGCATGCACACAGAAAAAAGGCCATGTGAGGACCCAGTGGGCTGTTGGTAAGACAGGAAGTCTGTTTTCAGGTCTTACCAGTAACCAACCCTTCAGCACCTTGATCTTGGACTTCTAGCTTCCAGAATTGGAAGAAAATAAATTTTTACTGTTTCAGCCCCCCAGTCTGTGGTACTCTGATATGGCAGCCCTGGCAGACTAATATAGTTTCCAACCTAGAGCTCATTTTTCCAATCCAGACCTCTAGAAGCCAGAAAAGGCAAGGAAGTAGATTCTCCCCTAGAACATCTGGAAGGAATGCAGTTCTGCTAATACCTTGATTTTAGCCTGATAAGACCCATTTTCTGATTTTTAATCTCCAGAACTAAATTGGTGGTAATTTGTTACAGCAGCAATAGTAAACTAACACACTTGCTATTGGGCCTTACTGAGAAATGGAATTCTTTGTAATGCAAGTTGTATAACATCCCTCGTAAAATAAATACACCATTCAAAAATTAAGAAATACTAAAGAAAAATTAACAGAAAACCACACCCAAGTTCCTTTGTAATACGATGAACTGAACAGCTAGACGTTATTATCAAACCAGTTAGAGTACAAGTATGGCTGAGGGTCCAGGAAACAGTCATTCTTGTGCACTGCTAGTGACAGTGTAAATTCCTACAATCTTACTTAATAAAGGGTAATCTTGCAATGTAGATCAAAAGAAGTATAAACATTTACAATCTCTATTCCAGCAATTCCACTCTTGGAAAACAGCCCACAGAAATAACTAAGGACCTATGCAAGCATTTAAGCACAAGGAAGTTCAACTCAAGGTGACTATAATAGGAAAATACAGGAAACAATCTGAATTTCCAATAATAGGGGGTTAGCTAATTGTATCATAATAAATTTAATATAATAAATTAACAATATTAATTAACAACGGAATACTGGTCAGTTGTAAAAATAACATTGTGAAAGTGTACTTATTTTTTGGAAAGATGCTCAGGGCAAGTTGTATCTTTAAAATAAAGCTATGTACAACACAATATCTGCAATATAATATTATTTTTAGAGTGTATATAATACACACAGATTATACACATAATACACATAATCACACAAATTTAGGAGAATATTTGCCAGCAAGGCCTACTAATGGCTAACACTTACATATCACAACTGAATTGCAGCATCTATTCTAAGCATTCTACATATATTAACTCATTTTATTCTCCCACCAAACCTAGACAGTAAGTACTATTATTAGTTTCTATTCTACATCTGAGGAAATCAAGGCCTAGAAAGTTTAATTTGTTCAGTGTGATATAAACAGTGAGTGGGAGATCTGGTAATTCTACCCTGGTAATCAATGTGCAGGATCTATGTGCCTAACCACTGGAAATTCTGCCTTCTCCCACAGGGGCTAACCTTAAATGCTGGGATTAGTGACACTTGAAAAAAATATTTTTGCTGATCGACATTTTCTAGTTTTGATATAACAACAACAAAAATAATAACAAAGATTAAGATATATTGAGAGCTTTAATTATTCTAGGCATTGTGCTAAGTGCTTTATATGCATGATCTCAATTAATCCTAATTAACATCTTATGAAGCAATATTTTTAATCATCCTGTTTTGCATATTAAGTAACTAGATCTCAGAGAGGTTAAGATACATTTTCACAGTCACAAAACTACTGAGTGTCAGATTGAAGTTCACATCTACCTGAATCCAAAGCCTCTGTTTTTAACTACTGTCATGCTGCCTGAATAAATATAACATTGTAGAAAACTCATTAAAAGAAAAGAAACCTTCCCTTTCTGGCCTTAGATTCAGAGCTTCAATATAGCATCTGATGTAGCTTAATAACAGTGATTCTCTACACACTACAGACTTGGTTATATTAAGTATATTTCATTAAAAAAGAGTTCAATTTAGGCACAGGTTAAACATTCAACAGACTAGAAATGAATCTCAACAAAACTAATGCATTTCCAATATAAAATCCAAGTATTGAGATTTGAATTTAATGGTTCCTAATAGGAAAGATACCCACTACATAATATAAAGGAGTGAAGCAGTCTATACATTCACAGGGATCAATACCTAAATAGTAGAAATTTCTTTCTCACCCTTTCCCATGAACATTTCCTTGAGGCTTCTGCTGTAGTAAAAGGAAGTTTTCAACAAAATAGCTGCTTCCTAATGCAGGTTACTTTATTAATTAGTTCCTCATGTAGGCTAGTCTCCTTTTCCTTTTCCTAAATGCCTTAGAATTAGGTGAGTGGCTAAAACAACTCACATTGGACTGACTTGTGCCAAACATATGCACTTCTACATACAATTATTTATGGGGATCTATATTATAAGATTTAAGGATTGTCTGAGAAGCAGTTACATATTTTTAAAAAAAGATTAGCTGAGGGTTTCCAGATGATAAACTTCTTCAAACTCTCTTTCCCCAAGCATTCTTTTTCTCAGATTTTAATGAGAATGAGAGCTGATAGGCTATAAACTTAGTGGCTTAAGACAATGGCCACGTATTAGCTATGGATCAGCAGTCCGAGCATGGTGTGGCTGGGTAGTCTGTTCAGGGTATCATAATGCTGAAATCCATGTATTGGCCAGACTGAGTAATCCTCTGGAGACTCTGGGGAAAAATTTGCCTCCAAGCTCATTCAGATCACTGTCAGAATTCAGATCCTCGTGGTTGTAGAACTGAAGTCTCCATTCCCTTACTGGCTATCAGTTGGGGTCACTCTCAGCAAGTAGAGGTCATTATCATTTCTTGGCACATGGTCCCCTCCACCTTCAAAGTTAGCTATAGAGCATCTCCTCACATTGATTCCCTCTCACACTTGGAATTGTTGTAGTGACTTCATCTTCTGCCAGCTACGGGAAACTCTGCTAATAAGGGCTCAACTGATTGGTCAGGCCCACTCAGGATAATCTCCCTTTTGCCATATACAGGCATACTTCATTTTACTGTGCTTTGCTTTATTGTGCTTCCCAGGTACTGTATTTTTTTACAAGTTCAAAATCTGTGGCAACCCCGCTTTGAATAAGTCTATCGGCGCCATTTTTGCAACAGCATTTGCTCACTTCGTGTCTCTGTGTCACATTCTGGTAATTCTCACAATATTTTAGACTTTTTCATTATTATATATTTGTTATAGTGGCCTGTGATCAGTAATGTTTGATGTTACCATTGTAATTGTTTTGGGGCACCATGACCGTGCCTACCTAAGGTGGTGAACTTAATGGATTGTTGAAATGACAACAAAGGATTTAGAATATTACATAAACTTAGTTGATCAAGCAGTGGCAGGGTTTGAGAGGACTGACTTTAATTTTGAAAGAAGTTCTGCTGTGGTTAAAATGCTATCAAACAACATTGCGTGCTACAGAGAAATTATTCATGAAAAGAAGGGTCAAACCATGCTGCAAACTTCATTGTTATCTTATTTTGAGAAACTGCCACGGCCACCCCAATCTTCAGCAACTACCATCCTGATCAGTCAGCAGCCATCAGCATCGAGGCAAGAACCTCCACCAGTAAAAAGATTACAACTCACTGAAGGCTCAGATGATTGGTAACAAGTTTTACCAATAAAGTATTTTTAAATTAAGATATATACTCTATTTTTAGACATAATGCTATTGCATACTTAATAGACTACAGTATAAAGTAAACATACTTTTATATGTACTGGGAAACCAAAAAGTTTGTGTGACTTGCTTTATTGTGATATTCGCTTTATTGTGGTTGTCTGGAACTGAACCTTCAGTATCTCTGAGATATGCCTGTAATGTAACATATCACAGGAGTGATATCATATTCACAGCTTCTTTCCATTGAAAGGCAGGGGATCTTACAAGGGCAGGGGTCATTGCGGGTCATCTTAGAATTCTGCCTACTACATCTACTGAGCACTTGTCACTAATCTATTTGAAAAATTCATTCAACATTTATACATAATAAGCATCTACAACATGCCAGGCACAGTACTAAGCATTTGATGTAACAAGACTAACCGTGAAATTTACTTATTCTCTTGATTTAATCCATTGCTCGTTATATAGGCAAATTGTTTGGAGGGATGGAAATTTGTTCTAAATAATACAGTATGGCTAGACAGCTGTTAATTCATGTTAACATTTCTTTCATTCCTTAAAATATGTAATATATTAAAATGTTCAATCCACTTTTGAAAATTAAAAGCAATTGGAAGATCTATCCCTAAAATTTTCTATCCTTTCATCTCTATAAAATTAAACTTGATTACAGTGGATAAGATGAAGGTAGTAAATGGGAGGGGCTAGCCCATAAAATTTAAGATGTTTAAATCTTATCTTTTGAACACTGATATAAAATAAATGGTTAACATTAAAAAGGAAAAAAAGATTGTAAAAGGAATGCGTGGTATAGTTTTTTTTTAACTTGACAAAAACCAACCAACCAACCAAACAAACAAAAAATACCATATCGTATATTGATTCGTTAAATAATGTTAAGCTTCTGATTAGGTTTTATTTACTATCTAGATAATTAACACAACTCTAGATCCATGTACAAAGTCTAATTTGCCATTTTTCATGTTAGAAAGTCCAAGGATTGGCAGCTCTGCCATGAGTATCACTAGATTCATTCTGACTGAAAGACAGTCTCAAATAAAAGATGTGGCCTTCCATTAAAAAAAAACTCAGCGCACCTTATTCTTACTTAATAGAGATTGAAAAGCTTTAGAATAAGCACTGATAAACACATTACAAAGAAGGAGAGTTTGGGACCTTATACTTGCAACATAAAACACTGGGGAAGTTTTTTGGAACTATATGAAGATACATACATTTTCCAAAATCAATGATGTATGTGGTTTAGTCAGGTAGAAACGGACTCACACAGAACTGAGGCCAATGCTAGTAGCACTAAAGAATGAGCTATATCATTGATAGTCTACATAATAGTATAATTTCCCGATGGCCAAAAGCCATCAACGGTATAATTTCCTGATGGCCACTAAAGAAGGATTGTTAAATTATTTTTCTGTATTGGAGGGATGATGTAGGAATACCGTGTTCGTATCTGTTTTTTCTACTCCCTTAGTTACCACCATAAATAAAAGTAAATTCAGAAAGAGAGAGGTAATATGCAACTTTGAAGAATCAGGCAAAAGCATTTAACTATTCTCTGCTGATATTAATCTTACTTTTCACATTTATCTAATAATTTCCTATGCACAAACCACAAAGGACAATATAATATGCATATTTTATCCTATCCATTTTTCAAGGCTCCATTTTACCTTGTTTCCTTCTAGCCGATTTCTCTACTCCAATCTACCCTGCTTGCTCCTTTTTCTTGGTTTCAATTTTATTCTCATTTCACATTAAAATGCATTGCAAGTAACCACTGTTCGATGGCTTCAAGGGTGTTGGTTTTGTCTCTCAGGAATACAAAACTCTTAAAAACTGAACATTGCTGTGTAAAGAGGATGGACTGTAAAATAAGAAAGGCACAGATGTACAGGCTCAAATCCAGATCTGCCTTACTAGCAGTATGGCCTTGGACAAATTATTTAACCTTTTGAGAACTTAATTTCTTCCTAAACTTGTGTCTAGCTTTCCTTAAATCTCTGACTAGTAAACAATTGCCTCTGTTGAGGTCTTTTTGAGGTCAAGGACTCTGTGTTACTGTCCTGTAACCCAATAATGAGCACATTTGAACCCCAATCAAGATTTCTGGGCTACTTCTGGGAACTCCAGAATGGTTAAAAAAAATGGTGAAGAAAAGATGGCACAAGGCAAATGTCTCTGACATATTAAGAATGGAGGCAGAAAGTCCTTAAATAAAAAGGTATCATGAAGATTTTGAATTTAAAATGAACTGCAATTCAAACTCTGCAATTCAAGAAAAAAAAAACACGCAAGATTTTAAACTCCAAAATAAACTTTGTCAAATAAGATGATCCTATTGACTATTATTTACATTGAAGCCATTCCTGGCTCCTGGCTCTTTTTTTCCCCCTCTTACCCCTAGTGGGAGGCATCTTCTGATATGGTTCTCAATGATGCCCTTCTGGTGTCCATGCCCTTGTGGAATCCTCTCTCTTGAGTGTTGGCTGAACCTAGTGACTTGCTCCCAACTGATAGAATATGACAAAGGTGATGGGATGTCACTTCTACGATTATATTATAAAACTCTGACTTTCGTGTTGCTGGCATTTTCTCTGGCCATTTTATTATGATTGCTCTGATGAATAAGGTCTCCCGGCAAGGAGCTGAATCTTGTCAACAACTACTTTGAGTCAACTTGGAAGTAAATTCTGTTCCAGCTAAATCTTGAGATGACTGTGCATCCCAGGCTGACACCTTGGTTACGGCCTCTTGAGAAAGAAACCCTGAAGCAAAAGGTCCAGCTAATCTCTGCCTGAATTCCTGATCCCCAGAAAGAGTAAGATAATAAATATGGTTTTTAAGCCAGGAAGATGTTGGAGTAATTTGTTACCCAGTATTAGATAATGAATATACCTCACTTTCTTTTTTTTTTTTTTTTTGTGGTACGCGGGCCTCTCACTGTTGTGGCCTCTCCCATTGCGGAGCACAGGCTCCGGACGCGCAGGCCCAGCGACCATGGCTCATGGGCCCAGCCGCTCCGTGGCATGTGGGATCTTCCCGGACCGGGGCACGAACTGGTGTCCCCTGCATTAGCAGGTGGACTCTCAGCCACTGCGCCACCAGGGAAGCCCTATACCTCACTTTCAATTCATCAGTACCTTCTGTTGGCTTTACGTTCACATTTAGAATAGAAAATTCTGAAATTTCTGAATTCTAAATTCAAAATTAGAATATAATCTTAGCACTTTACTGCTACACCTTCATCTAATGCAGTACAATTTCTCACCTGATTATTGCAGTAGCCTCCTAAGAACATGTGACTTTTCTGCTTTTGCCCTTCCCCCCTTGATTCTATTTCAAAACAGCAGACAAAATGATCCTATTAATGGAGTTACTCTAATTCAGATACTCAGCCACCTTACAGAGATCTATAAGGGCCTGCCTGGTCTGTTTCCTTTTCCTGTGCACACCTAGCATGACCACACCAGCTTCTCAGAGTTCCCTAACATGCCATCACACTTTGATACCTTCCACTCACACTGTGATACCTTTGCATTTTGTTTTCTCAGCATAGAATGCGCTGCACCCAATAGCTTCATGGCTGGTTCCCTGAAAGATCTTTAACTCAAAAGTCTTCTTCTCAGAGAGGTCATACCTGGATGCCCCACCTAAAATTGCAACTTCTCAACATGGTTCCATTTTAGTATTTATCACAATAGAACATTTTATACACTTTATTTATCTTGTTTATTGTCTGTCTCCTCCACTAGCATGTAAGCTCTATGAGGGACAGAGTTTTTAATTTGTTTACTACTATTATCTCCAGCACATGAAATAGTGCTTAGTATATAGTAGGCATTCATTAATTCATGTGTTAATTAAATGAATGAATGAATGAGTGAATGAATACTAATAATTTTCACTTGCTAGAAGAAATTAGTACAAAAACTGTTTTGTAAAGAAGATGTATATCATATAAGTATGCAATGGCATTTTTATAGCACTTAAGGCCACAAGGAGCTTTTGCATTAATAAGCTAAGCACTGGGGGGGAGTTAAGCCAACTCTTGGCTCTTCCTAACAAACAGAAGTAAACCTTGGCATGGAATACTCCAAACCACAGACAACTAACAACATTCAAATTAGGCACTGAGTCAGAACACTAATTAAAATTTACATTGAAAGCTAACTGACCTGTGTTTACTTGCACAAATTATTTCAATGGCAAATTACTTCCTCTTTCTTTTTTTACTTAAAAAGAATAAAACAAAGATGAAAGAAGGTCTCTCTTTGTTGCTTCACAATTGTTCTTCAGAATCAACACCTGTAAGAAAATTCCTAAGGGCAGTTTCCAATGTTCAGTATTGCCATTAACTCAAGATAAGAGTGTTACCTTGAACTACTGTGTTGAATTTTAGGCCCTAACCCCAACACTCAGGACCTATAAGCCAAGTATTACAACCACAGATCACCAAACTTTTACATCATACACTTCTCATAAAGAAAAAATTGTGGAGCAACTCTCAGATATATAAGTTAATTTAAGAGTTATATGCATATTCTTCCATACTAATATGTTACATTATAAAACATATAAAAGATAGAATAGGATGAAAATAGTATTTAAAAATAATTTTAATTCCATTGTATGTATCAACCAAGTTGCATTTTTTGCTCTTTCTAAACATTATTACTAATACTAATTGGTGAGAATTATATTATTGAATATTCTGCATTATATTTTTTAATAGATCTTTATTGGAGTATAATTGCTTCACAATACTGTGCTAGTTTCTGCTGTACAACAGTGAATCAGTCATATGCGTACATATATCCCCATATCCCCTCCCTCTTAAGCATCCCTCCCACCCTCCCTATCCTATGTCTCTAGGTCATTGCAAAACACTGAGCTCATCTCCCTGTGCTATGCTGCTGCTTCCCACTAGCTATCTGTTTTACATTCAGTAGTGTATATGTGTTGAGGCTACTCTCACTTTGTCCCAGCTTCCCCCGCCTCCCTGTGTTCTCAAGTCCATTCTCTATGTCTATGCCTTTATTCCTGCCCTGCCACTAGATTTATTAGTACCATTTTTTAAAATTCCATATATATGTGTTAGCATATGGTATTTGTTTTTCTCTTTCTGACTTACTTCACTCTGTATGACAGACTCTAGGTCCATCCGCCTCACTACGAATAACTCAATTTTGTTTCTTTTTACGGCTGAGTAATATTCCATTGTATATATATTTTAAGTTCTTAAAGTTTACTGCTTTATGGTGCCAAGGTCTGGCTTCAATATCTGGTCTACTTGGTTTCATTACTAGAAAAGACCCATCACAAAGATGCATAGATCCAAGTGGGGGAAAGACATAAGAGTCTGCACTATCACAGGTGTATTTTAATAATAATAATTTATAATAATACTATCTAACAGCTAAGCAAACATTTAAAAAATTTTGCTAGAGATTTTTAATATAGTTAATCTATAGCTGCTAGTTGTTCTTACAAGCTAGTGGAAGTTGTTGCACTTTTATACTTTTAAATTCTTTATTTGGAAAATTTTAATGCAAGTTAGAACATTCTATCCCCAAGTTTTAAAAGTACACAGATATGAGAGATTTTGCAGGAAATACTTTTATATAATTTTTGGCAACAAATCCACTTAGTTTTGAAAACATATCCAAACAAACATAGCATTTTCGAAATACTCCCTCTGTAGCACATTTAAAAGAATAACATCTGCTTTTCCATTACTTTAAAAAATTACCTTTAACTTGAAGAGACACATAAAATGCTGTGTGTGCGCGTGTGTGTGTGTGCATTTTGAGAAAATATCTGCCAAGTAACATACTAGACATCACAGAAAAAGCTAAAAATTTGGAACTCATATTTTCATAAATGAAAATGCACAACACACTTTTATGTTTGCCAGCTTTTTAAAGTGTTCTGTCACCAGATAACCACTGTTTGTCTGGACCATCTGTCTGGACAAAAATTCTTCATGGTTACTTCCTATATTATTACAAAGAATTATAATGATAGGATTCTGCCATCCAAAATAACATAAATCTACTTAACCAGGCACAAGTAAAAAGTGCCACTGACAATTGCTATATGTTGTGGAATTCATTCTTCTTTCATGACGTTATGTGGTCATAAGAGAAAAATGATCACCTGATACTCGAATCAAGTGAGGGTACCAATGAGTACCCTTATATTATAATGCAACAGTTAACTGCAGTATGTAGTTCAATATCTGTATTTAATCACTGAATCAAGGTGAAGCACCATGGAGCACTGGGAAGAAACTGAAGAGGTTTAAGATCTCTACCTACAAGGAGATATCCATATAATTTTTGTCCCTTCTAAATGAAAGAATTTCATTCAACTCCATCTACTCTTTATTCTACGTATGTGCTATTAACTAGCAAAAACATCTAGCAATCAAATAAAAAAAAAAAGAAAGAGAAAACAAGGCCTGTGAAAACCAGCAGACTAAACAGAGTGTACTTTATTTTGAACAAAGACTATCTTAACACATATATACTTTTGAAGTTAACATAAATCTCTGACTGTGATGATTCATGGTACATGGTTCATGACAACAATTAAATATTTACTTTTGCTCATTCCTATATATTAATTGTAACAAAACAACAACAAGCAACAACAAAACCTACTTCCTTCGCTGTAACAGTCAGGGTCCCAACAGGGAACAATGTCCATGTAAATAATTTGAGGAAAGTGTTATGAGACTACTGAAAAAGATATGAGTGGGATGATGGGAAACCACTTTGAACAGGCAATAAGTTGGGGCCACTAACAGTGGAACTGTTAACACTCTTAGGCCTGAGGTGTGGGAGCAGTAACGGGACCTCAGGAAAGAGTCAGTGACCGTGTGAGGAGCAGTGAAGACACAGTCAACTGAAGGACAGCCTCACAGAGGGAGACAGGGAATGAACATATACCCCAACTTCACTTTCTTCTTTCCCTGTAATAGCCTGCTGGGGCTGCTCATTGGCTGTATCCAACCAAAGGCAAAAGAGACTCTGGAAGCTGTCCATGCCGGTCAGCCTCACAGGGCAGAGGGCAGGGTGGAGGGCGGAGAATGGGTCTGGAGAGGCAAACACAAGAAACAAGGCCAGATCTTCTTTGAGTTTATTCCCTTCTTAGGATAAAATAATTAAATGACGGACTGGCACTAAATTCTATGTTAAAAAATGTGAATATGGAAAAGATATGAGGTCAAGAATAGTAGCATATTATACAAACAGAATGCATGTTCCTTTTGAAATGTCATAGAACATCTTTAGATAGTTTTAAATCAGTACATAGAGCGCCAGAGCTCCTGAAACAGCTGCTCCTTTAACCCTGTCCTGTCTGAGCGAAGAACAGACGCCCACAGGCGACCTATACCCAGAGGCAGGGCCAAATCCAAAGCGGAACCCCGGGAGCTGT
The DNA here is from genome assembly GCF_963455315.2 of Globicephala melas. Taxonomy (NCBI): domain Eukaryota; kingdom Metazoa; phylum Chordata; class Mammalia; order Artiodactyla; family Delphinidae; genus Globicephala; species Globicephala melas. Next base: position 88,140,252 of record NC_083323.1, read on the forward strand.
GCGAACAAAGAAGAGAAAGGGAAATCTCTTCCAGCAGCCTCAGGAGCAGTGGATTAAATCTCCACAGTCAACTTGATGTACCCTGCATCTGTAGAATACCAGAATAGACAACGAATCATCACAAATTGAGGAGGTTGATTTTGGAAGCAACGATATACATATTTTTTCCCTTTTTCTCTTTTTATGAGTGTGTATGTTTCTGTGTGTGATTTTGTCTGTATAGCTTTGCCTTTACCATCTGTCCTAGGGTTCTGTCGGTCCGTTTTTTTTTTGTTTTTTTTTTAAGTACAGTTTTTAGTGCTTGTTATCATTGGTGGATTTGTTATTTGGTTTGGTTGCTCTCTTCATTTTTTTTTATTACTTAAAAAAATTTTTTTAATAATTATTTATTATTTTAATAACATTTTATTTTATTCTTTCTTTCTTTTTTTTTTTTTTTGCGGTACAGGGGCCTCTCACTGTTGTGGCCTCTCCTGTTGCAGAGCGCAGTCTCCGGACGCGGAAGCTCAGCGGCCATGGCCCACGGGCCTAGCCACTCCGCGGCATGTGGGATCTCCCGGACTGGGGCACGAACCCGTGTCCCCTGCATCGGCAGGCAGACTCTCAACCATTGCGCCACCAGCGAAGCCCTCTTTCTTTCTTTTTTTTCTCCCTGTTAGTCTGAGCCATGTGGATGACAGGCTCTTGGTGCTCCAGCCAGGCATCAGGGCTCTGCCTCTGAGGTGGGAGAGCCAAGTTCAGGACATTGGTCCACAAGAGGCCTCCCGGCTCCACGCAATATCAAATGGCGAAAATCTCCCAGACATCTCCATCGCAACGCCAAGACCCAGCTCCACTCAATGTCCAGCAAGCTACAGTGTTGGACACTCTATGCCAAACAACTAGCAAGACAGGAACACAACCCCACCCATTAGCAGAGAGGCTGCTTAAAATCATAATAAGGCCACAGACACCCCAAAACACACCACCGGATGCAATCCTGCCCACGAGAAAGACAAGATCCAGCCTCACCCACCAGAGCACAGGCACTAGTCCCCTCCACCAGGAAGCCTACACAACCCATTGAACCAACCTTAGCCACTGGGGGCAGACACCAAAAACAACGGGAACTACGAACTGGCAGCCTGCAAAAAGGAGACCTCAAGCACAGTAAGTTAAGCAAAATGAGAAGACAGAGAAACACACAGCAGATGAAGTAGCAACTTAAAAACCCACCAGACCTAACAAATGAAGAGGAAATAGGCAGTCTACCTGAAAAAGAATAATGATATTCAGAATAATGATAGAAAAGATGATCCAAAATCGTGGAAATAGAATGAGAAAATACAAGAAACGTTTAACAAGGACCTAGAAGAACTAAAGAGCAAACAAACAGTGATGAACAACACAATAAATGAAATTAAAAATTCTCTAGAAGGGCTCAATAGCAGAATAACTGAGGCAGAAGAAGGGATAAGTGACCTGGAAGATAAAATGGTGGAAAAAACTACTGCACAGCAGAATAAAGAAAAAAGAATGAAAAGAATTGAGGACAGTCTCAGAGACCTCTGGGACAACATTAAACGCACCAACATTCAATTTTTAGGGGTCGCAGAAGAAGAAGAGAAAAATAAAGGGACTGAGAAAATATTTGAAGAGATTATAGTTGAAAACTTCCCTAATATGGGAAAGGAAATAGTTAATCAAGTCCAAGAAGCACAGAGAGTCCCATACAGGATAAATCCAAGGAGAAACACGCCAAGACACATATTAATCAAACTATCAAAAAGTCAATACAGGGCTTCCCTGGTGGCGCAGTGGTTGAGAGTCCGCCTGCCGATGCAGGGGACGCGGGTTCATGACCCAGTCCGGGAGGATCTGGTGTGCCGCGGAGCAGCTGGGCCTGTGAGCCATGGCCTCTGGGCCTGCGCGTCTGGAGCCTGTGCTCCACAACGGGAGAGGCCACAGTGGTGAGAGGCCCGCGTACCGCAAAAAAAAAAAAAAAAAAAAAAAATTCAATACAAAGAAAAAATATTAAAAGCAGCAAGGGAAAAACAACAAATACCATACAAGGGAATCCCCACAAGGGTAACAGCTGATCTTTCAGCAGAAACTCTGCAAGCCAGAAGGGAGTGGCAGGACATATTTAAAGTGATGAAGGGGAAAAACCTACAACCAAGATTACTCTCCACAGCAAGGATCTCATTGAGATTTGACAGAGAAATTAAAACATTTACAGACAAGCAAAAGGTAAGAGAATTCAGCACCACCAAACCAGCTTTACAACAAATGCTAAAGGAACTTCGCTAGGCAGGAAACACAAGAGAAGGAAAAGACCTACAATAACAAACACAAAACAATTAAGAAAATGGTAATAGGAACATACATATCGATATTACCATAAATGCAAATGAATTACATGCTCCAACCAAAAGACCTAGACTGGCTGAATGGATACAAAAACAAGACCTGTATATATGCTGTCGACAGGAGACCCACTTCAGATGTCGGGACACATACAAACTGAAAGTGAGGGGATGGAAAAAGATATTCCATGCAAATGGAAATCAAAAGAAAGCTGGAGTAGCAATTCTCATACCAGACAAAATAGACTTTACAACAAAGACTATTACAAGAGACAAAGAAGGACACTACATAAAGATAAAGGGGTCAATTCAATAAGAAGATATAACAATTGTAAATATTTATGCACCCAACATAGGAGCTCCTCAATACATAAGGTAAATACTAACAGCCATAAATGGGGAAGTCGACAGTAACACAATCATAGTAGGGGAATTTAACACCCTACTTTCACCAATGGACAGATCATCCAGAATGAAAATAAATAGGGAAACACAAGCTTTAAATGATACATTAAAAAAGATGGACTTAATTGATATTTATAGGACATTCCATCTCCAAACAACAGAGTACAGTTTCTTCTCAAGTGTTCATGGAACATTCTCCAGGATAGATCATACCTTGGGTCACAAATCCAGCCTTGGTAAATTTAAGAAAATTGAAATCATATCAAGTAATTTTCGGACCACAATGCTATGAGACTAGATATCAATTACAGGAAAAAATCTGTAAAAAATACAAATACATGGAGGCGAAAAAATACACTACTTGATAACCAAGAGATCACTGAATAAATCAAAGAGGAAATCAAAAAATACCTAGAAACAAATGACAATGAAAACACCATGACTCAGAACCTATGGGATGCAGCAAAAGCAGTTCTAAGAGGGAAGTTTATAGCAATACAATCCTATCTTAAGAAACAAGAAACATCTCAAATAAACAACCTAACCTTCCACCTAAAGCAATTACAGAAAGAAGAAGAACAACAACAACAACAAAAAAAGAAAATTAACAGAAGGAAAGAAATCATAAAGATCACGTCAGCAATAAATGAAAAAGAAATGGAGGAAATGAGAGCAAAGACCAATAAAACTAAAAGCTGGATCTTTGAGAAGATAAACAAAATTGATAAACCATTAGCCAGACTCATCAGGAAGAAATGGGAGAAGACTCAAATCAACAGAATTAGAAATGAAAAAGGAGAAGTAACAAATGACACGGCAGAAATACAAAGGATCATGAGAGATTACTACAAGCAACTATATGTCAATAAAATGGACAACGTGGAAGAAATGGACAAATTCTTAGAAATGCACAACCTTCCAAGACTGAACCAGGAAGAAACAGAAAATATGAACAGACCAATCAAAAGCACTGAAATTGAACCTGTGATTAAAAATCTTCCAACAAACAAAAGCCCAGGACCAGATGGCTTCACAGGTGAATTCTATCAAACATTTAGAGAACAGCTAACACCTATCATTCTCAAACTCTTCCAAAATATAGCAGAGGGAGGAACACTCCCAAACTCATTCTACAAGGCCACCATCACCCTGATACCAAAACCAGACAAGGATGTCACAAAGAAAGAAAACTACAGGCCAATAACACTGATGAACATAGATGCAAAAATCCTCAACAAAATACTAGCAAACAGAATTCAACAGCACATTAAAAGTATCATTCACCATGATCAAGTGGGGTTTATCCCAGGAATGCAAGGATTCTGCAATATACACAAATCAATCAATGTGACACACCATATTAACAAACTGAAGGAAAAAAACCGTATGATCATCTCAATAGATGCAGAGAAAGCTTTTGACAATATTCAACACCCATTTATGATAAAAACCCGCCAGACAGTTGGCACAGAAGGAACTTACCTCAACATAATAAAGGCCATATATGACAAACCGACTGCCAACATCGTTCTCAGTGGTAAAAAACTGAAACCATTTCCACTAAGCTCAGGAACAAGACAAGGTTGCCCACTCTCACCACTATTATTCAACATAGTTTTGGAAGTTTTAGCCACAGCAATCAGAGAAGAAAAAGAAATAAAAGGAATCCATTTCGGAAAAGACAAAGTAAAGCTGTCACTGTTTGCAGATGACATGATACTATACATAGTGAATCCTAAAGATGCTACCAGAAAACTACTAGAGGTAATCAATGAATTTGGTAAAGTAGCAGGATACAAAATTAATGCACAGAAATATCTTGCATTCCTATACACTAATGATGAAAAATATGAAAGTGAAATTAAGAAAACACTCCCATTTACCTCTGCAACAAAAAGAATAAAATATCTAGGAATAAACCCACTTAAGGAGACAAAAGACCTGTATGCAGAAAATTATGAGACACCGATGAAAGAAATAAAGATGATACAAATAGATGGAGAGGTATACCATGTTCTTGGATTGGAAGAATCAATAGTGTGAAAATGACTATAGTACTGAAAGTAACCTACAGATTCAATGCAATCCCTATCAAACAACCACTGGCATTTTTCACAGAACTAGAACAAAAAATTTCACAATTTGTATGGAAACACAAAAGATCCTGAAGAGCCAAAGCAGTCTTGAGAAAGAAAAACGGAGCTGACTTCAGACTATACTACAAAGCTACAGTAATCAAGACAGTATGGTACTGGCACAAAAACGGAAATAGAGATCAATGGTACAGGATAGAAAGCCCAGAGATAAACCCACGCACATGTGGTCACCTTACCTTTGATAAAGGAGGCAAGAATATACAATGGAGAAAAGATTGCCTCTTCAATAAGTGGTGCTGGGACAACTGGACAGCTACATGTAAAAGAATGAAATTAGAATACTCCCTAAGACCATACACAAATATAAACTCAAAATGGATTAAAAACCTAAACGTAAGGCCAGGCACTGTCAAACTCTTAGAGGAAAACACAGTCAGACACTGTATGACATAAATCACAGCAAGATCCTTTTTGACCCACCTCCTACAGAAATGGAAATAAAAACAAAAATAAACAAATGGGACCTAATGAAACAAAAGCTTTTGCACAGCAAAGGAAACCATAAACAAGACGAAAAGACAACCTTCAGAATGGGAGAAAATATTTGCAAATGAAGCAACTGACAAAGGATTAATCTCCAAAATTTACAAGCAGCTTATGCAGCTCAATATCAAAAAAACAAACAACCCAATCCAAAAATGGGCAGAAGACCTAAATAGACATTTCTCCAAAGAAGATATACAGAGTGCCAACAAACACATGAAAGAATGCTCAACATCATTAATTATTAGAGAAATGCAAATCAAAACTACAATGAGATATCATCTCACACCAATCAGAATAGCCATCTTGAAAAAATCTACAAAAAATAAATGCTGGAGAGGGTGTGGAGAAAAGAAAACCTTCTTTCACTGTTGGTGGGAATGTAAATTGATACAGCCACTATGGAGAACAGTATGGAGGTTCCTTCAAAAACTAAATATAGAACTACCATATGACCCAGCAATCCCACTACTGGGCATATACCCTGAGAAAACCATAATTCAAAAAGAGTCATGTACCACAGTGTTCACTCCATCTCTATTTACAATAGCCAGGACATGGAAGCAACCTAAGTGTCCATCGACAGATGAATGGATAAAGAAGATGTGACCCATATATAGAATGGAATATTACTCAGCCATAAAAAGAAACGAAATTGAGTTGTTTTTAGTGAGGTGGATGGACCTAGAGTCTGCTGTACAGAGTGAAGTAAATCAGAAAGAGAAAAACAAATACCGTATGCTAACACATATATATGGAATCTTAAAAAAAATAATAATGGTCATGAAGAACCTAGGGGCAAGATGGGAATAAGGATGTAGACCTATTAGAGAATGGACTTGAGAATATAGGAAGGGCGATCTGTAATCTGGGACAGCGTGAAAGAGTGGCATGGACATATATACACTACCAAATGTAAAATAGATTTGAAGAACCTAGGGATAAGGCAGGAATAAAGACGCAAACCTCCTAGAGAACGGACTTGAGGTTATGGGGAGGGGGAAGGGTGAGCTGTGACAGGGCGAGAGAGAGTCATGGACATATACACACTAACAAACGTAATAAGGTAGATAGCTAGTGGGAAGCAGCCGCATGGCACAGGGATATTGGCTCGATGCTTTGTGACAGCCTGGAGGGGTGGGATAGGGAGGGTGGGAGGGAGGGAGACGCAAGAGGGAAGAGATATGGGAACATATGTATATGTGTAACTGATTCACTTTGTTATAAAGCAGAAACTAACACACCATTGTAAAGCAATTATACCCCAATAAAGATGTTAAAAAAAAAATAAAAAATAAAATAAAATTAACACCCCCCCCCAAAAAAAATAGATAGCTAGTGGGAAGCAGCCGCACAGCACAGGGAGATCAACTCGGTGCTTTGTGACCACCTAGAGGGGTGGTATAGGGAGGGTAAGAGGGAGGGAGACGCAAGAGGGAAGCGATATGGGGATATATGTATATGTATAACTGATTCACTTTGTTATACAACAGAAAGTAACACACCATTGTAAAGTAATTGTACTCCAGTAAAGGTGTTAAAAAAAAAAAAAAAAGATTACCTGAGAGCAGATTAAAGGAGTGCAGGCCGTGCATACACCCTAATCTTATAAGCAACCCTGCCCTGAACCGTTGCTATAAAACTCCTCACCAAATCCTCCCAGGTTGAGATACACAGTTTTTGAGGGCATGAGTCCACTGTGTCCCCCTTTGCCTGGCAAAGCAATAAAGCTATTCTTTTCTACTTCACTCAAAACTCAGAGATTCGATTTGGCACTGGTGCACAGAGGCCGAGTTTGTGGCATCAGTTCCATTACTCCAGTGCTTACAATCTTTTGTCTGCGAGACCCCCATAGTTTGTCAATTCTTTTTACTCTCCTTAACCTAGCTCATGTCCTCACTTCCTTCCTTATATAATTTATAGTTTATGGTTTATCATTATCATCTATTGTAAGCAGACAGGGTAGGGGGTTCCCGGAGAAAGAGAACCATGCATGGCTTTCTTGACATAAGAGAAGCCATTTTTGGCCTAAGCCATTTTGTGACCTAAGCCTGGCCATGATGCTTGCTGTTTAACAGGGCTCAGTAATTAATGATGTTATGGGAGCAAAAGAATCCAGAAACAAATGACTGTTATCAGGCAAGTGAAGTAACAATAGCAAAGATAATATATCAGTTGTAAAGACTCCCAGTTCTCTTTTAATGGTAAAGATTAGCCTGAAGCACTCAACCATCAGATCAACTGGACCCTTAGGGATGACGATGTTGACGTTTTCTGACCCTCATGACTTCAATCAACTAAAGCTTAGACTCTGTTCACCCAAGCCCCTTCTTGAATATGCATGTACCCTTAGCTTAATACTTCTCCAACTGTTCAAGAAGACACTGCTTTGGGCAAGATCCCCAGTGTTCTCCTTACGTGCTGCAAGTAATAATAAATCCTTCCTTCTCCTGATCTTTGGCTTGGTTGTGTCTTTTGGCTCAACACCCACCAAGAGGAAAACCCAGTTTTAGGGAAACATTCTCTTGCCTATACCTTCAATTTCCTTGCCTCTCTTGCTTCATCATATGTTATGATAAACAATGTTTCTGGTTAAATCCAGCTCTCCGCCTATTTCTTGGACAGGGAGAAAAACACACAAGCATGCTGGTTGTCCCTCTTTTTAATTATAAGCTGTAATTTCAAGTAGGCCCATTCCTCAAGCCTCCAACACCAACTTCCCCATTCAAAGACAGTCTTGTTTCCTTCATTCCACAAGAAAGTACCACTACCTCTACCCACCTACCTGTTCCTATCTACTCCTCATTTTTTTCCCTGTTACTTTGTATGCACTGTGTATTAATCCTCTTGTGCCATAGATTCTGTTCCTTATCATTACTTAATAATGTCGCATCAGAAAATTTCTCACTTTCTCTTGTCTCATAAATGTTGCCCTCTCTATTTGATTTTTCCCATCAGTATATAAAAAAGCTGTTGTTTCTCACATTCTAAGAAAAACCACAATGATCATTTTTGTGATCCCATTTCTCTTCCCCCTTCCCAGCAAAACTCCTAAAATCATTATCTTTGATATCTCTCCTTCCATTATTTCTTTAATCTATTCCTATGGCTTTTATCTCCACTGCACTGCAAACTGCTTTTTCAGTGACCTGCAATGATCTCCATGGTGCTACTCTGATCTCAGTGCTACTTAACCTAATAGTAGCACTTGACAAAGTTGATCATACCACCTCTATTTCTATACTTTATTTAATGTTGCAGGGTTCCATGCTCACTTGGCTTATCTTTTACATCTCTGACTGCTTCTGCTTCTTTTTGTCTTCATTTCTGCTTCTGCCTTATCTCTTTGACAGAGGCAGTATACGGGCCTCTCACCATTGTGGCCTCTCCCGTTGCGGAGCACAGGCTCCGGACGTGCAGGCTCAGCGGCCACGGCTCACGGGCCCAGCCGCTCTGCAGCACGTGGGATCTTCCCGGACCAGGGCACGAACCCGTGTCCCCTGCATCAGCAGGCGGACTCTCAACCACTGCGCCACCAGGGAAGCCCTCTCTTTGACTTTTAAATGTTGGCTTGACCATGACATCATCTCTGCTAATAGCTTTAAACCTCATCTTTGTGTTGATAATTCCCTCATTTTTATCTGTAGTCCAGATAAAGATGTCCAGCAGTTATTTCAGATTTTAATAGGTCCAGATTCATCTTTTGATATCTTTTTCCCACCCTTAGAAATATGCCCTCTTGAAACTCTATTCTTTCAGTTGTTCAAGCAACAGCCTTGGTATCATAATTTGTGTCTCTTATACTCCTCATCCAATCCATCAGAAAATTCTGTTGGCTTTATTTTCAAGAATATATCTAGAATTCAACCATTTCTCGCTCCTTCTGCTACTATATCCTAGTCTAAGACACTATGATCTCTCATCTGGATTACTGCATTAGTCTCCTAATTGGTTTCTTGTTCTTGCCATTACTTTTCCTCAGTCGATTTTCAACACAACACCCAGAATAATTCTGTTAAAATATAAGCCAAATCATGTCTTTCATCTTCTCAGAACCCTCTGATGACTTCTCATCTCATTTAAAGCCAATATTCTTATAACAGTGCAGCAGAAATTTTTACATAACCTGCCCCCACCTTCACCTTTTTCCCAGCTGACTTCATTTCCTGCTATTCTTCCACCTTTTCAAGTTAATCCAGCCACACTGGCCTCATTGTTTTTTCTCTAACACCCCACGTATACTTTGAATATGCTATTTCCTCTTCCTGCTATCCTCTCCTTTTAGATACTTAGATAATCCATTCTTGTACTTCACTGAGGTCTTTTTCCAAATACCACCTTTTAAATAAGGCCTTTCCTTGCTACTCCACCTTAAAATTGCAATTCCCCTGACTCGTGTATTCCTGTATCTCCTGATGGTTTCATTTTTCTCCCTAGTTCGTATCAACATCTTTTAAATATATATCTTATTTCTCTCAAATGCTACATAAGGAAGGGCAGGGATTTTTGTCTGTTTTATCCATTGCTGTATCCCTGAAGACTACAGCATGACCTAACTAAGGAAGGTGCTTAATAATTATCTATTTAATGAGTAAGTCTTCCTATGGGATAGGATCACATTCCTTACAGATGTAAGCCTGACACCTGGTTGGATTCCCTGTATCACAAGGCTCTCCTACTCTGTCTTCCCAAATCTGATATTACATTAATTCTCACAACAACCTTCTGAAAGTAAATATTATTATTATCATTTCTAATGCCTGAGAAAAACTGGTCTTATAAAATTGAAGTAACTTGCTGGAAGTCAGACACCTAGAAAATTGTAGAAACCAGGTTTTTGCATCCAGGTATATTGATGCGGATCCTAAACTATTAACTATTACCCTGTGAGTTAAGAGAGCCAACATTTTCATATGTTAAAAACAAACTGGTTGTTTTGGAGAAGCACAAGCTTTCCTGATATTGATAATAAAATAAAATTTATCTTATGGGTCATTATATATAGTTTAGGATTAATGAATTTGATCTTTATCTTACAGACATTTTTGAATCACCAAATTGGGTAGATGAATTAATAAACAATAGCACTATTAGTAAGGAAATGATGATGTCCTAAGCTAAGGTTTTAGTGGAGATGGAGAGTAGGGTACTAATTCATGAGACATTTTTCAAGTGCCTTGGTAGATATAGAGGGTGATGGAGGAAATTAACCCAGATACAGAAATGAGTGGATAGGAAAATTGATAGGTAAGTCAAACTATGAGTGGTTGGATGCGCCTGAAGAAGGGAGTAGAGTTTCTATTGACACTGAACACCAGGTTTAGTATGTGCAGTAAAGTCAAAATGTGAAAAGGTTAATATACTAGATTTCTAAGTTTAAAACTTAGATGAGGTGCCATTCCTAGTGATGACAAGATTTAATATGTAGCCACGGAAGGGAGTTACTGAAGTGTGAAGGTTCTAAATTTTATTGGTGAAAAAGGATGTCAAGGGTTCTTGAGGCTCGGGGTTTTTAGCTGAATCATCCATTTAGAAACGAAACCATCCAGAATGGTGGTAAGATGTGGGATAGTGAGAAACACGAGGAATGGTACCCCAGAAGTTTCCCCATGTACATAGTTTTCCCATTTACACTTAGGTGAAATGTGTGTGAACTAGATCACAGAGTTACAGATATATGCCCACTTATCTGATAAAATACTTCAGTTGGGGAGTGTTATATTCCAACAAATAAAATATCATCATTTGATTTAAAAAAAAAAGGGAAAGAAGGGAAGCCAGAAGAAGAAATATTTGTTAAGGCTAGGAGGTGTACAAGGAATATTGCATAATTTTATGTCATTTCACCCTCAAAAATCTCAATTCTTTCAATTATTGACTTATTCAACATATATTTATTAAGTAGCTATAATGACAGGTCCTGTACTGTGGTAAGTATTTTATTTACTTACTTATGGTAAGTATTTTATTCTTATTTTGCAGATGAGGAAATGGAAGCTCAGAAATTTTAAGTCAATTGCCCAGGACCAAAAATGCTTCATATGTCATATCAGAGATCCCCAGGTGCTTCAGTATAAAACACCAGAAATGATAGGTAGAGTGTCATGCAGAATTTGGAGCACCTGTTGGACCTAACTTTAATCTATGTATAGGAATAACAATAATTTCTTCAGGATAGTCATTGCTAAGGCTCCTGGTTACAGGAAAGAGAAAAGGTAAGTATCCAATCTTCACTTGTCATTAACCAATTGGAAGGAATTGCCAGCTATAACCCTGAAAGTGAAACCTGCATAAATGGTGTTATTTTACCTCTAGAACAAACGATCTCATTTTTGTCACATGTTCAGTAATAATGTTTATTATGGACATTTTATACCAAATGAATGTCATTCAAGATTTAAAAATCTGATTAAATTATGAAAAAGTCCATGACAACTGCCAATCACATTTTCTTCCCCTTTTCATGAGATGTTTCAGTGATTTCCTATATTTTCTTGGATAGTCTACAATGTTTTCTTAGTGTGGAAGGTTTAGCAACATTTTAGTGATCCATTCTCCTGCTGTTGTAAGGGGTTCTTTAGTTCATTGCCTTTGAAATTCCCAACTTCTTAAGTGGTACGATTTTGCATTTGCAGTTCACAGTCATAACCCTTTAAAATAACCAAAGGATTGATGAAAATTTTTACTCATATCTTCTTCTTCTGAATTGTGCTAGCAGACAGTTAAGTGATATGAGTGATGTAGATGTTGGCTGTTGAAACGTAAAAGCATGTATCAACAGGCAATCTGTGAATGTTGTTAGATTCCTTTGTCTGTTAAATTTCTCTGAAAATAAATGATGCACATACTCCCAACTTTTTCTGACACTTAAAATGTTTCAAGATACTTTTCTCAACAGGTCTCTAAACTAATTTGTCTACACACTGATTTTTCTCATCCCACTTCCATGCATTTCAAATTCTATTATTAAATTTCAATTATAAATTTGAATTGGAAAAAAAGGAAGAAAAACAATGGTAGGAGTGAGGAGTCAAATGACAACAATCCAAGATCTAAATTCAATGCAATTATTAATTAGTGATATAGCCTTGGGAACTGTAATTTTATGTTTCTAAATGAATTCTTATGTTTTCTAAATGACTCAAAAAATACACCCTTTAAATGTACTAAATATATATCAAGGATCTTGATATATATGATCTCAATTAATTTTAACAACTATTAGGCACAATTATATTTCTTTTACAGATTATGAAAAAGATCAGGCAGGTTAAGTAATTTTTCCGAGACCATTCAGCTAGTAGACACCTGAGTTGGAATTTCTATTCAAGTACATTTTCCTCCAAATCTTGTTCTCTTCCTATGACATTATTCTGCCTTTTATTGTTATTGTTATATCTTTTATAATATTTAAGTGGCTTGGCAGATCATAATGGATGAGGTGCAGGGTCAAATTTTGGCTCTTCTACTTAGTAGCTTTGCATATTTAGCCTTTTGAGTGGTATTTTTTTCATCTGAAAAGTGGAGATAACAGAGTTGTTTGAATTAATGAAAGAGTATTTGAAACGACTAGCATATTATTCAGCATTAATCATATTATAACATGTCTACCATAAGGCAATGCTTCATGACATGAAGCATTGTCATGACATGACAATGTTCATGACTAGAACAAGTATTGAAAACAGAGAGTTGAATGATGAGAATTTTTAGTAATACTCTCCAAGTCAGAGCCATACTAGAGCTGATAAACCTTAGCATTCTAGTCTCCATAGCAGAAAAATGACAGTAAAATATTCCGAAGGATTATCCAAGTCACCATCTGGTCACCAATTCAGTTCATGAAGCTCCTTGATCCTGGGATGGGGTTCTCTGGACACTTAGCACAACTCTTCCCAAGAATGAATAAGTGTGAATGAAAACACTGAATTTGGTTTCATAATCCAGTCAAAGAGGACTTAAAAATCATTGAGTGAAATGTTTATAATTAATTTGTCGAGACAACAGAGTTGAAAAATAAACTCCAGCATCTCTAGTAACTGCCTGAAATAGCTAGGAGGGTTTAAGAAACCACATTACTTAAACAATGTGTATTATAATTTGTTTATATTTTCCATTCCTTTCACAAAATAACTATAAATTATGTATATAATAGACACTCAGAAAAAACCTCGGAGAATAGATGAATGAAAGAACGGACGACTAACATAATACTCTCTTTCCTCAGTATACTTCTTATGCAATTTCCTGTCTCTGTTTCCTGAAGTTCCCTGGTCTACTTGTTCAGCTGCTGCTACATCTAGTAACTGAAGCTCTAGATTGAGTCTTGTGATATTTTCAGTCATCAATCAATTTATGTCAACAGTTTACTGAGCAGCAGCCTCTCTAAAAGTGATGTTAAATTTTACTTAGAAGAAAATAATAAAAGTTCCATCATTTTGGTAAATTAATGACATTTACAGTACCTTAGGAAACATATATACACAGTGCCCAATTTAAAAAGGAAAGTGATGCATACATTAGGATTCCTTCCTTTAACAACTTCAGATGACTAAACTCAAGCAAGATACACCAATTATTTGACATTCTGTCAAGAGTGGTTAGTGTACCAGGCAGACTGTCAAGTCTGAAGACAAACACTATTTGTGCAAGCTGTTCACTCATCTTTGGTCAAAAATGAATCATACATGCCAAAACAAGAACAAGAATTCTAAGTTATTAAACATGACAAATATTTAATTGAAGTATCCAAGTCTAGATGTTCTTACAGATAAAAGCAACACACGTGAAGCTCTTTAGACAAGGAAAATAAAGTAATTGTCTTTCTGTTGTAACTACAATAACTGTACACAAATGAAGTAGAAAATTGAGTTAGAAGAAAAGCAAGAAAAATCTCCATTCAACCTTTTCAAAGAGTGATTTTTGATGAGCAAAGATAGGAAGTAAAATAGGGTCTGGTAAGAAAGGACTTACTCAGTAACTGACCCAAAACAAAAAGAACTAAGAATATTCACAGTCCAGAAAAACAAATAAACAAACAATCAAACAAAAAAACCCTTGAGAATATAGGAGCCAGCAAAAATCAGAAACTGTTCAGTAATTCCCCAAACCTCACAGAAAGTCTCAATACAGAAAATTATATTTTAAAAGTTCGTAATTGACTGCTTGGCAGGGTCTCCCCATAAAACACTTCTTGCCAAATCACTAGATACAGCCTTTCATTTTCAATCAGGGTTTTAAGAAACAGCATAGTTAAGTCAGTAAAAGCACCTCACACTATGGACCCAATCAGTAACACCTGATACCCCTTCAAAAAATTTATTCCATACTCTCATATTTTTCCATAAGTCATTTAGATCAACTTCCTCAAATTCCAGAGCAATAGGGGAGTCTATTATTTAAAGGGAGCAAAAGTGATTATCAGAATACCAATGGCCAACTCTATACGTTTAGTATAGTATGACTTGTGCTGATTGCTTGCTGTTTTAAAATGCAGTGGTCCAGGTAAGTTAACCTGTAGGCAGTACAAATGTATGTGGCATGATTATTTTTTAAACTTCATTCAAGTACTTACTGAGTGCCAATAATATGTACTAGTGCAATGTTCTGTGTTAAGGATGGATGGTCAGGATAGAGCCTCACAGTCCAGAAAGGAAACATAGGGTTTTATTTATACCAAATCTATTCTCCCCTTCACACCTGAATAAAGAATCTGATTTTGTTCAGGTATCATAACCTTCAGAGAAGATGACCAGTTTACAGATAGATTCTCAATATTCTAAATCAACTGGGTAAGCCAACTCACTCATTTGCCATCTAATTAGGTTATTGGTTCAGGATGACATGCAGCCCAATTCTGGCAAATCATATAGGAAGTTAACTCTACTATGGGATTTATAGAAAACTTTTCTTGTTGGAGAGAGATCAGTGCCTTTTCTTTTGCTGTATGGTGTCATGTATGCATATGATACCGACTATGGCAGTCTTCTTGTAACCATGTGAAATGAACTAACTAAAGACAAGTCAACACACTAAGGATGACAGAGCAGAAAGATCAAAGAAACTGAGTTTATCACAACATCAGGCAGCTGCCCCAATAATAAACTCCTGAACCACCCTACTAGCAAACTTCTTGTTATGTGAGATAATTAATTTTTCATATCTTTTAAACCAGTTGAATCAGGATTTTCTGTTTCTTGCAGCCCAAAGTGTCTTAAAGAAAAGGGAAACGGTGAAGTAAATGAAAGTATGCAAAATGTTAATAAGCGCATTGGCAGTGTGTATTAGAGCTGAGGTTGGAGACATTTTCAAAGCGAATAAAAATTTGAGTTGAGTCCTAAAAGACTGGGTAAACAACAGGACAGTTGCATTTCAAGCAGAGGGAAATGCAATACGCATAGTCATCAAGGCATGAAAGACCTCTGAAAATTTGAGTAATTACTTGAGAATAGAAAAGACTATGTTTGGTTGTAGAAAACAATATAAGATGGGATGGGAGGTAGATGGAGTTGAGATCATGAAAATCTACTGCAAGGTCATATTAAGGGAGAAGAGATTAATGTCATAGTCTAATAATTCTAAACCCTGTAAGCAGAAAAAGGTGACTGGAATTATGCTAGCCAGCTGGGGGTTCCCTAGGAACTAGAGCCTACTTTATGAGTAGGGATCAAGTGGTATTACACAAAGATTTTTCTCAGAGCAGTGTGAAGGATGGATGGGCTGAAAACAGGAAAGAATGGAAGGGAAGAAAAACAATTAGGAGGCTGTAGTCCAAGTAGGTAACACTAAAGGCTTGAGATAAGGTGCTGGCCATGGAGATAGAAATAGGACAAATCCAAATATATTTTTGAGAAACAACAGTTAGGACTTAAGGACTGCTGAATGAGGAAGATTGCTGGGTAAGAAAAATGCCTCCCAGATTTTCTATGTTGGATGATTTGCTGGTGAGCATAAACCAGGACACTGCATATAAAGACAGTTTGTGAATGGTAGGGGCAAGGATTGAAAGAGTAGAGAGTAAAAATGTTTGATTCAATTTTGGACCTCTTGAGCTAAGCTACCAGTACCCACCAAGCTATATAAATATCTTAATAATGAGCCCTCCAGGTAAAATGGTTACAAAATGTACCTATAGATTAAATCTCTTGGAAATATTTATAGAATTGTTAGAGAAAAGCCACTTTTAGAGGATGTCTGTCAAAATGATGATTCTTAATCAGGTAGTTAGGTAGTAGTATTTTTTATCTGTTAAGACAATTTCAGTTTTTGAAAAGAAAGCCAATTAATACATGTAAAGGTGAGTACTGGTTTTCTTTTCAAGTCCTCTTTATCACTTAATGGCCAAATTTCTTGAGTCATCTATATGGCTTTTACCTCTGTGGCAGACCCTGCTCTGGGTTTACCAGATCCAACAGCATTTTGCTTCTGTATATAGATGTACACCTGGTCTGCTTTCCTATACTCCCTTGCAGTGGGTGGGGCCTTCTTACTGACTTCCCACCTATGGAATATAGGCCGAAGTGGTGTGTGCTACTTCTAGACCTGGTACCTAAAAACATCTTCGACGTGACGCTCTGCTTCTCTCCCTTTCTTTATCTGGGTCCAGTACCATCAACGTGCTGATACGTTCTTATTCCTTATCACCAATCCAGATCTTTTTCCTGCTCTTCTTCATTGAGAAACAACAAAACTTAAGCAGTATAATGATGTTTTTCAAGGTCTTAACCCAAATCTGTAACATAAACTATGAGGAGCTGATATTATTATAAGGAAACCAGATTACTACCTAAGGAAGCAATGATGTAATTGCATGTGGCTATTATAACGAAAAATTGCGAGAGACTGGATTAGAAAGTTTAGTTCCCAAAGGCCAGATGTCTGAGTTCCAACATTTGAGGTCAGTACGTATATACAGAATGTGCATTTTTACAACTCTTCACTTATTTAACAAAATAGAAGAATTTAAAGGGAAAATAATTTAAACTAGGGATACATTTAAGGTGGAGCTCTGTTCCTGGTTTTTGCTGATCTATGGAAGAGCTTTGTATCAGATTCTATTTTCATATACATTTAATAGGAGTAATAAGACTTAAATGATATTAGAAAATAACTTAAAAATTGTATTCTGTTTTTTAATAAATCTTTTTTACTAAAGGAACTACACATAACCTCTATTATGTAAAATAAAAACAGAACAGACAAAAACAATTGTTCTTATATTACACCTTAACTAGAAAACTGTGCTAATGAATTTTACAGATTATTATGTAAAATGTAAACTTTCTTACAAATAGCCATCACTTTTTTTTTCAGGTTGGTTGGAGTAGAGAAAAGCTCTCATTAGTTTAGTGAGTTGCTCATTGTAGGGATTTTATCTGGTGTATACTTTTCTGAGAATGACAGGGTGAAAGATGATTATAACAGATCAATATTAAATGACAAGACATATCTTCCCCTTACAAAAAAGTGAAGCAATAATTTATTATTTATTAAACTGTAAAGGTAAAAAGGTGAATTAGTAGCAATATAATGATTCTAGAAGGTAAAGGATGGAGGCTTTAAAACCTCCTGATTTTGTATCATGCGTGCCCTATTATACCGCAGTAACTCCCTAAAGTACAGCTCTTTACTCTCACTTCAGGGAGTGTTCCAGACATCAAAGCAGAGAGAGCATTTACCTCCTTTATATATTCATTTGTATGCCTTTATCAGTATTTAACTCTGATTGAATGGGAGCGCAGTTGAGGCTTTTTTATTTACTTGATGGCCAGACTTGCCTCTCTGCCTTGTGCTTATATTTGGAACAGGTCATGGGCAAAACTGTAAAATGGACAGAATCTGTTATCAGCTTACTCCTTCTACTCTGTCCCTGCCACACAGCCTGTGGGCTTTTTCCTGCTGCCTGGATGCTAATGTGTTGTTAGCTTGTGAGCTTCTTTAGACAAGGACCATTCTAGTCTATCCTTTTGTTTAAAATTAATTTTTATTGGAGTATAATTGCTTTAAACTGTTGTGTTAGTTTCTGCTGTACAGCAAAGTGAATCAGTTATACATATACATATATCCACTCTTTTTTAGATTCTATTCCCATATCCTTAATAGTTCAACAATGTCTAACATCTCAACATTTGTCACATAAATGAACAAATGATAAACTAATTCATCATAAGCATTATGTTCTGAATATATATACTTTTTACATGAGAAGAGAAATTCTGGGAGGGAACAATGTTAACCTAAAGGAGTGACTTGCTAATGAGAGAATTTCAGGCACTGGGGAGACATATTTAGGAGAGGGGGTGAGGGGAACATAGGACTTCAAATCATATGATGCAAAATTTCCACATTATTTTGCTTTATTTAGAGTAGTCCCTGATTTGAGAAATTGCCCCAAAATTCTAGATAAGTTTAGATTGTTGAGAAAATGAATGGGCAGATTTTGCAACATCTCAATTTTATGCATAGTATATTAAAGCTCCTTTAATACCATGAGCCACCTTGGAAAGTCCTCGTGATCCCAGAGACACCATGGCCTTAATTCACTCCATGGTTCTCCCAACTGGTCCAGCAGACATTGCACCAGCTTGTTTTTCAGGCCTTAATTCCTGACTCAGGTTAGTCCCTGACTTCTGCTCACATTCTCCCTCCAATCCAGTTTTTTTTTTTTTTTTTTTTTTGCGGTACACGGGCCTCTCACTGTTGTGGCCTCTCCCGTTGCGGAGCACAGGCTCCGGACGCGCAGGCTCAGCAGCCATGGCTCACAGGCCCAGCCGCTCCACGGCATGTGGGATCTTCCCAGACTGGGGCACGAACCTGTGTCCCCTGCATCGGCAGGCAGACTCTCAACCACTGTGCCACCAGGGAAGCCCCCTCCAATCCAGTTTTGACTTCACTAGTGATATGCATTGCCTTGTACCTGACTGGGCCAATGATCTGACATCGTTCTAGTCGTGCCAAATCTGTTTGGCATCAAGACGCACTGACTGCTCAAACAGCCCTCCTATGTCACAAGTCTGCATGTACCCAGTTGGGCAACTTTTTCCTATTCATTCATTCACTCAGTAAAAATTTATTTAATATTTATCAAGTGCCAAGTACTGCCCTAGGTGCTTGTGCTATATCAGTGAATAAAACAGAAAAAAACTGCTGCACTTAGAGAGTTTGCAAATGTGTGTTTCATCTCAGGTTAACCCCACACTTTGAAGGGAATGCTTTCAGAGTTTTGTAGGATAGGCCTTAAAAAACAATTTATACAGATTTCGATTCAAAATGGTTCTCTTGGAGCTCATTCAATCAAACTAGTATTAGGGGTATGAAAGACTGCAATACTGCTGTTCCATTTGTGACACATCCCTAGCATACTGATGCTCCGATTTTTAAAAAACACATATTTCAATTCTTTTTCTTCAATAAAGAAATGCTTATCTTAGGTAAGCTTCCCCTAGAACACACTATGAAACAGGAATTAAGGTGTATGTGATTTACTGAAGGAGTGCTCTTTAGGAAAGAAACCTTTAAGGAAGTAAGAGAAGCATTGTAGGGGAGGGGAAGGAGTTAACCAAGAGGTCATCTAGCTTTGATTCATCCCTGGGGAGGTTCTGGAATGTAAATTGTACCTTAAAGATTTCCCACTTCCCAGACCAGGTAGCTATGTTAGCAGAGAACAACTCTCCAGAGAAGAAGCAGTTGTCAGTTGGCAGTCAATATTCACTGAAACTGCAAGATGGGTCCACCAGCCAGGTAAAGGGGATTTGGCTAGAGCACTAACAGTGCCTTTGAGAATGCACTGAATTCCAAGCATGTGAAAATATTGACAGCCTTAGAGAAATTTCTATGGTTTCGTGATTTTAAAAACATTTTTTTCAGCACCTCTTGAGTTCCAGACACTGGTGTGATTAGTATGCTGATGAATATGACATGATTGCTCTCATTAGCCACTATATGGACCAGGAGTGGACGCAGACAGGGGAATAGAAGTGTTAAGGTTGTGTGACACGACATCTGCTGAGTCATCTAGAGTATACTCTGGGATACAACATGGGAGCAATACTCAATCAACCCTGGAGAGTGGCTGGGGAGAGGGTCAAGGAAAGCTTCCTGCATGATGTGACATCAGAGCCAATCTAGTCAGAGCCCTTCATAAAGTCCTTTCCTTGCTGTATATTTCCTGTGGCTGCCATAACAAATTAATACTAACTAATGGCTTAAACAATAGAAATTAATCTCACAGTTGGGACACCAGAAGTTTGAAATCAAGATAGGTTGTACTCCCTTTCAAGGCTCTAGGGGAAAATCCTTCCTTGCCTCTTCCAGCTTCTGGTGACCCTGGACAATCCTTGGCTCTGGGCTGTATTGACTCCATCTCCACATGGCCTTTTCTGTTTGTGTGCATCTTCTCCTCTGTCTCTTATAAGGACACTTGTCATTGGATTTAGGACCCACCCTGATAATAAAGGATGATTTAATCTCAAGATTTTAAATTTAATTACATCTTCAAATACCCTTTTTCCGAATAAGGTCTTAGTTACAGGTTCCTGGAATTAAGATGTAGGTATATCTTTTGGGGAGCCCCATTCAACCCAATATCTCACTACCAGCTAGTGACAGCTGTTTGTTTCTTATTCAAAACGGAAAGGGGCACTGAGTTTAAGTTTCTAAAATTGTTATATGATGGGGGAGGGGCCTCCTAGTTGTGAACTCCAAATGCTACTGTACCCATTTACGGTCACCTTTTAGGGTGCAAATTGTGATTGAAAGCTTTTAAACCTTCCCAATCCAAAGCTTATTGTTAACTCCCTTTTCACGAAAAATAGGGGATACTCATCCTACATCACCCTTCCAACAGTAACTCCAAGTCAATTTCCCTTTTCAGGAAGGCTACCCACAGTGATGGCAAGTAGTCAAGATGGTTTCTGTGCAAGCCTGTTTATTCATAACTCAGTATCTGATGAGGCAACATTCTGATCAGTGGCAGTGACAGGTGGAAGCAGTGGATGCAGGGAGAGCTATTTAGGAGGTATAGGATTATAGGGCTTGGTAAACAACTGGGCATATTCGTGAGAAATGGGGAAGATCCAGAAAAGCCTCCAAGACCTGAGTGAGCAGGGTAAGTTGCTGCGTTCAGTGTTGAACATGCTGAATATGAGGAAGCAGGAGCTCACCCGAGTGGAGAAAAATCATTAAACTGATGTTTGATGGATCTCTATCTTTTTTTAAAATTACAGGGTATTGGCTTTTGTTGTTGTTGTTGTTGTTTTGTTTTTTAAGGAAAGATATATTGAGAATATTTTTAAGTGTATCATGCTGGGTCTGAGCTGCATCTCTAAAGTTTTAACTCAATATTCTACACACAAAAAATCAATATTCTACAAACAAATGTCCCCTAAATATGATGCTATGCACCAGCAGCTATTATTTTTTAACTCCAAGATATATTCTAAATATATGTAATGTTCTTTGATGCTTAGGATATTTTGCCTGATTCTTAATTTTTATTTAAGTTTTAAAAGAATGTGGGTAATTAAATATTTCTCTCCACGTTTTCCTTTTCTTTTTCCATATTTTCACAAATTAAGCATTCAGAAACAAGCAGTCCATTTATAACTTATATGCTTTTCTAGCCCTTCTAACTTACTCTCTTAAATCAGTGAGAAGAGAAATGGGCTTTGTTATTGGTTTTTCTCTTTTTTATAAGGGTGAGAACCATACTTAGAAAGTCTTTCCTCCTAACTTCTTTGGAAACAGTGACATTATTGTATTTATTGTGAATCTGCAAATATGACATTGATTGACAACTTTGCACTCATTGTTGTCTTTCAAATTACTCTACTTTTCACACCCTTTCAGCAGATGAAGAACTTACTAAGGTGGCTCTAGAATTAGTATTATAACAATCAATGTATTAGGATAAGTCCTTAATATTTTATTCTATTTTTTTAAAATTATCTTTCTATATGCTTTTTTACTTTATATATTTTATATTATGTTTTGGTTCAAATATTTTATATCAAGATTGTTAGGTGGTCATGTTATTTTTTAATATGCCTTCATTTGAATAAACATATGTTAAAAAAGTGAAAAGTGAAAAAAAGTGAAGTTTTAAGGGAAATAAACATTGGGGTTAATGGAGTTCTAGCTTTATTATGACAGTGAAACACCAACAAGTGTATCCACTTAACTTCCCACCAAAGTAGCTGATCGAAAAATGGTAGGGAATAAGACTCAATTCAGAGCTGGATAAGAGTCTATTTAGTGAAAGGCCCACTGTTTGCCAATATATCTGATGCCTAATTATACTGACATACTAGAGGAAAATGCCCTAGCATTTCTATTAGGAATTTGAAATGAAATTCAGCAGCAAATCAAATATTAGTGCTTGACAATTCCTTGTATTTCTATTTTGCTATGAAATCCTTGAGTCATTTTCATGGGAAGAGTGATGTCAACACGAGTAATGTTTTTTGAAGCAGAAAAACATGACATTCAAAAATGGTATTGACTTCCTTTTTTTCTTATTAAAGTTCTCCACTAGCAATTGAAGCCAATAAATGATGCTTGTTATACATATGTGAGGACAAAGGATAGATTCAATTTCATCCTTAGGTCACTGACATCTGTAATTGCTAAAATTTTTGTGTGAATTTACAATGTTATAATAAAAGTAGGGAGAACAGCATCCAAAGAATAGCTTGTTCAGTAGGATCAGGAGCAGGTTATGATGAGGAATTCTGGTATCTCTTAAATAAGTCTGACTTCTCCACTAACAATATTCAAAATTTATGCTTTGGGAGAAGTTTAGTGCTGTAGGAATTTTTAACTTAAAGAGCACATATTGGTCTTTAGACCCCACTGTTTATAACTAATATTGTACAGAAATTTCTTTTAAAGCATACATTCTTCCAAAACATATACAGTCTTATAACTAGATTTTATATTGAAATATTAAGCAAGTAGACGTGATCACACGTAGACCTTGTGATTTAAAGCTATAGGAAAGGTATCATCCAGATTTAAAATTCTGGTTGGATTTAAAGAGCAGCAATGGTACGAAAGGAAGATTTTGAAGATGATGACAGTTAAATTATACTCATAAATAAAAATAACCTTGACAAAGACTCAAATTTGGCTGAATTTTAAGTGGAAGTTTGTATCAATTACAAGGGAAAGCTGCCCCACAGAGAAAAGTTGACAATAAAGAAAGGTATTCTAACCTATTTTGGTTAATCTTACCAGTGAAGACGATGGGCAATCTGGATGCTTTGCAGTGAGCGGTGTAACAGAAGTTGCACTAGAGGACTTTCAAGGTTCCATTCAAACTTGACAGCCTGAAATAAGAGATACAATTAGTTTCCTTTTTTTTTTTTTCCTCAGTAACAAAATTATAGCACATACAAAGGGACCTAAGAGTCTTGAGAAAGACAGGGAAAACAGCATCAATGTTTTAACAAAATGTTTATATTTGATAGCTTTATTAGCTGGTGCATAACTAATAACAGAGCATACACACAACACACAATTGGGGGTGTGTAGTCTGCTTCCTTTCCTTATTTTTGCTTTAGTATCACAGGATAATAAATAGGAGCAGGTTGTTGGTGGAGTTCAACCATGCCTAGGAAGAGAATCTTGGCACAAAAAATAATATCATGAACAGTGTCTTGGATATAAAAATGGCATTGTTAAGCAGTAGATGTTTTCCTTCTTTTGGAGATGAAATTAATACACACTCAAAGCCTTAACTGAAATCACCAACTGAGTATTAATCTGAAGGCTTTGAAGCTTTCCTTATAGGTTTCAAAGCTGACTGTTCCCACCATAATTCACCCATCCCCAAATCTCCCATGCCTTCATCTGCACTGGGAACAACTTTCTAATGTTTTCTAGTATACCCAACCTGGTGGGAAACACAATCATCAAAAGCAACCTTTGATCTCCTTTGGGACCTAATTCAGACCTCCACCCACACTCTATAGGGACTTCACCATTGGCAGTCAGTAAGTATCTGGGCCCCCATCATCTCAGGAATCTGAATAAGTTGTGAAAATGAAAGTCAGTTTTTCTTCCTATCTTCCTAAAAATGCTTATTCCTCCTTGAGAAGCAAAGCTTATATGGTTTGTTGCCCAGTAAGCCATTTAAGTCTCTCTCTCTCTCTCCCCCCCCCGCCCCCCACACACACACAGAGTTTAAGCCAGGTTTTATATCACAGTACAGACAGCAGAAAAAAGTGGGTACAACATTCATTTAATGCACACCTGAAGAAACACCTCAGTATGCTAAACAACCTCAAGGATGGGAACATTTATGAATTCCCAAAGTGTGAGAATGTCAAAGATGATTTCAGAAAATTTGCATAATCTCTGAATGTTGTCTGAATATATAAAGACCATAATGTGTGTTGTCTTAAACTGCAGTTGTGGGCTTCTTTAATTTACATGCTAATACTGGACTGACTAGACCATGGGTTGTGTTCATGCCCTTATAGTGAACATATCCTATGAGCATATGACCAGGAGAGATGTCTCAGAATTTACTTCCGTGCTTGTCTTTTAGCTTTCTTTTCAGATTTCCCTGTGATTTCTTTCTGAACCCAGTAACTACTTATTGATCTTGAATTGCCGTCCTTGCTTCCAAACTCCCTGCTCACTCTGTTTACTGCTACAATTTCCACCTGCATCCTGCCTCACCATCTAGGAGGTAGGCAATATTTTTGGTGCATACTGCATTATTTTGAACTCTCTTCTTGAAACCTACCTGCATTGTTACAGCTTGTGGTTTGCAGTACCTCTGGGTCTGTATCTTATTTGATTTCTAGCTATAAGCCATACATTCTGTTTTCATTATGGTCTTAAAGTCCATTCTTATTGCTCTTTAATATAGCCTGTTTAATTCTAATAAAAGAATGCATAACAAAAATAACATGATTCCAGAAAATAATCAGCAGGGTAGGATTTGATTATGTCTTGGAAAGTATTTTTTTTAACATCTTTATTGGAGTATAATTGCTTTACAATGGTGTGTTAGTTTTTGCTTTATAACAAAGTGAATCAACTATACATATACATATATACCCATATCTCCTCCCTCATGCATCTCCCTCCCACCCTCCTTATCCCACCCCTCTAGGTGATCACAAAGCACTGAGCTGATCTCCCTGTGCTATGCGGCTGATTCCCACTAGCTATCTATTTTATATTTGGTAGTATGTATAAGTCCATGTCACCCTCTCACTTCGTCCCAGCTTCTCCTTCCCCTTCCCCTGTCCTTAAGTCCATTCTCTACGTCTTTACTGCTGTCCTGTCACTAGGTTCATCAGACCTTTTTTTTTTTTTTAGATTCCATATATATGTGTTAGCATATGGTATTTGTTTTTCTCTTTCTGACTTACTTCACTCTGTACAACAGACTCTAGGTCCATCCTCACTACAAACAACTCAATTTTGTTTCTTTTTATGGCTGAGAAACATTCCATTGTATATATGTGCCACACCTTCTTTATCTATTCATCTGTCGATTGACACTTAGGTTGCTTCCATGTCGTGGCTACTGTAAACAGATCTGCAGTGAACATTGTGGTACATAACTCTTTTAGAATTCTGGTTTTCTCAGGGTATATGCCCAGTAGCGGGACTGCTGAGTCATATGGTAGTTCTATTTTTAGTTTTTTAAGGAACCTCCATACTGTCCTCCATAGTGGCTGTATCAACTTACATTCCCATCAACAGTGAATAGGGTTCTCTTCTCTCCACACCCTCCCAGGCATTTATCGTTTGTAGATTTTTTGATGATGGCCATTCTGATTGGTGTGAGATGATACCTCACTGTAGTTTTGATTTGCATTTCTCTAATGATTAGTGATGCTGAGCATTCTTTCATGTGTTTGTTGGCAATCTGTATGTCTTCTTTGGAGAAATGTCTGTTTAGGTCTTCTGCCCATGTTTGGATTAGGTTGTTTATTTTTTTGATATTGAGCTGCATGAGCTGCTTGTAAATTTTGGAGATTAATCCTTTGTCAGTTGCTTCAACGCAAATATTTTTTCCCATTCTTAGGGCTGTCTTTTCATCTCATTTACCGTTTCCTTTCCTGTGCAAAAGATTTTAAGTTTCATTAGGTCCCATTTATTTATTTTTGTTTTTATTTCCATTTCTCCGGGAGATGGGTCAAAAAGGATCTTGCTGTGATTTATGTCATAGAGTGTTCTGCCTATGTTTTCCTCTAAGAGTTTTATTGTGTCTAGACTTACATTTAGGTCTTTAATCCATTTTGAGTGTATTTTTGTGTATGGTGTTAGGGAGTGATCTAATTTCATTCTTTTACATATAGCTGTCCAGTTTTCCCAGCACCACTTATTGAAGAGGCAATCTTTTCTCCATTGTATATTCTTGCCTCCTTTATCAAAGGTAAGGTGACCACATGTGCGTGGGTATATCTCTGGGCTTTCTACCCTGTTCCATTGATCTATATTTCTGTTTTTGTGCCAGTACCATACTGTCTTGATTACTGCAGCTTTTTGTATAGTCTGAAGTCCAGAAGCCTGATTCCTCCAGCTCCGTTTTTCTTTCACAAGATTGCTTTGGCTATGTGGGGTTTTTGGTGTTTCCACACAAATTGTGAAATTCTTTGTTCTAGTAATGTGAAAAATTCCATTGGTAGTTTGATAGGGATTGCATTGAATCTGTAGATTACTTGGGTAGTGGAGTAATTTTCACAATGTTAATTCTTCCAATCCAAAAACATGGTATATCTCTCCATCTCTTTGTATCACCTTTAATATCTGTCATCAGTGTCTTATAGCTTTCTGCATACATGTCTTTTGTCTCCTTAGGTAGGTTTATTCCTAGGTATTTTATTATTTTTGTTGCAATCGTAAATGGGAGTGATTCCTTAATTTCTCTTTCAGAGTTTTCATCATTAGGATACAGGAATGCAAGAGATTTCTGTGCATTAATTTTGTTTCCTGCTACTTTACGAAATTCATTGATTAGCTCTAGTAGGTTTCTGGTAGAGTGTTTAGGACTCTCTATGTATAGTATGAAGTCATCTGCAAACAGTGAGAGTTTTACTTCTTTTCCGATTTGGATTCCTTTATTTCTTTTTCTTCTCTGATGGCTGTGGCTAAAACTTCCAAAACTATGTTGAATAATAGTGGTGAGAGTGGGCAACCTTGTCTTATTCCTGATCTTTGTGAAAATGGTTTCAGTTTTTCACCATTGAGACTGATGTTGGCTATCAGTTTGTAATATATGGCCTTTATTATGTTGAGGTAAATTCCCTCTATGTCTACACTCTGGAGGGCTTTTGTCATAAAGGGGTGTTGAATTTTGTCAAAAGCTTTTTCTTCATCTATTGAGATGATCATATGATCTTTCTCCTTCAATTTGTTAATATGGTGTATCACATTTATTGATTTGCATATATTGAAGAATTCTTGCATTCCTGGGATAAACTCCAATTGATCATGGTGTGTGATGCTTTTAATGTGCTGTTGGATTCTGTTTGCTAGTATTTTGTTGAGGATTTTTGCATCTATGTTCATCAGTGATATTGGCCTGTAGTTTTCTTTCTCTGTGACATCTTTGTCTGGTTTTGGTATCAGGGTGATGGTGGCCTTGCAGAATGAGTTTGGAAGTGTTCCTCCCTCTGCTATATTTTGGAAGAGTTTGAGAATGATAGGTGTTAGCTCTTCTCTAAATGTTTGATAGAATTCGCTTATGAAGCCATCTGGTCCTGGGCTTTTGTTTGTTGGAAGATTTTTAATCACAGTCTCAATTTCAGTGCTTGTGATTGGTCTATTTATATTTTCTATTTCTTCCTGGTTCAGTCTCAGAAGGTTGTGCTTTTCTAAGAATTTGTCCATTATTTCCAGGTTGTCCATTTTATTGGCATATATTTGCTTGTAGTGATCTCTCATGATCCTTTGTATTTCTGCAGTGTCAGTTGTTACTTCTCCTTTTTCATTTCTAATTTTGTTGATTTGAATCTTCTCCCTTTTATTCTTGATGAGTCTGGCTAATAGTTTTTCAATTTCAATTATCTTCTCAAAGAACCAGCTTTTAGTTTTATTGATCTTTGCTATTGTTTCCTTCATTTCTTTATCATTTCTTTCTGACCTGATCTTTATGATTTCTTTCCTTCTGCTAACTTTGGGGTTTTTTTCTTCTTCTAATTGCTTTAGGTGTAAGGTTAGCTTGTTTATTTGAGATGTTTCTTGTTTCTTGAGGTATGATTGTATTGCTATAAACTTCCCTCTTAGAACTGCTTTTGCTGCATCCCATAGGTTTGGTGTCATCGTGTTTTCATTGTCATTTGTTTCTGGGTATTTTCTGATTTCCTCTTAGGTTTGTTCAATGATCTCTTGGTTATTAAGTAGTGTATTGTTTAGCCTCCATGTGTTGGTAATTTTTATAGATTTTTTTTTCCTGTAATTGATATCTAGTCTCATAGCGTTGTGGTCAGAAAAGATACTTGATACGATTTCAATTTTCTTAAATTTACCAAGGTTTGATTTGTGACCCAAGATATGATCTATCCTGGAGAATATTCCATGAGCACTCGAGAAGAAAGTGTATTCTGTCGTTTTGAGATGGAATGTCCTATAAATATCAATTAATTCCATCTTGTTAAGTGTATCATTTAAAGCTTGTGTTTCCTTTTTTATGTTCATTTTGGATGATCTCTTCATTGGTGAAAGTTGGGTGTTAAAGCCCCCTACTAGTATTGTGTTACTGTCAATTTCCCCTTTTATGGCTGTTAGCATTTGACTTAGGTATTGAGGTGCTCCTGTGTTGGGTGCATAAATATTTACAGTTGTTATATCTTCTTCTTGGATTGATCCTTTGATCATTATGTAGAGTCCCTCTTTGTCTCTTGTAATAGCCTTTATTTTAAAGCCTATTTTGTTTGATATGAGAATTGCTACTCCAGCTTTCTTTGGTTTCCATTGGCATGGAATATCTTTTTCCATTCCTCACTTTCAGTCTGTTTGTGTCCCTAGGTCTTCAGTGTGTCTCTTGTAGACAGCGTAAATATGGGTCTTGTTTTTGTATCCATTCAGCCAGTCTGTGTCTTTTGGTTGGAGCATTTTATCCGTTTACATTTAAGGTAATTATCGATATGTATTTCCCTATTACCATTATCATAATTGTTTTAGGTTTTTTATTGTAGATCTTTTCCTTCTCTTGTGTTTCTTGACTAGAGAAGTTCCTTTAGCATTTGTTGTAAAGCTGGTGTGGTGGTATGAATTCTCTTAGCTTTTGCTTCTCTGTAAAGGTTTTAATTTCTCTATCAAATCTGAATGAGATCCTTGCTGGGCAGAGTAATCTTGGTTTTAGGTTTTTCCCTTTCATCACTTTAAATATTTCCTGCCACTCCATTCTGGCTTGCAGAGTTTCTCCTGAAAGACCAACTGTTAACCTTATGTGGATTCCCTTGTATGTTATTTGCTTTTTTTCCCTTGCTGCTTTTGCTTTTAATATTTTTTCTTTGCATTTAATTTTTTTTTTTTGCGGTACGTGGGACTCTCACTGTTGTGGCCTCTCCCGTTGCAGAGCACAGGCTCCGAACGCGCAGGCACAGTGGCCATGGCTCAGGGGCCCAGCCACTCCGCGGCATGTGGGATCATCCCGGACCGGGGCACGAACCCGTGTCCTCTGCATCGGCAGGCAGACTTTCAACCACTGCGCCACCAGGGAAGAGGGAAGCCCCTGCATTTAATTTTTGATAGTGTAATTAGTATGTGTCTTGGCATGTTTCTCCTTGGATTTATCCTGTATGGGACTCTCTGTGCTCCCTGGACTTGATTAATTATTTCCTTTCCATATTAGGGAATTTTTCAACTGTAATCTCTTCAAATATTTTCTTAGTCCCTTTGTTTTTCTCTTCTGCTTCTGGGACCCCTATACTTGGAATGTTCATGTGTTTAATGTTGTCCCAGAAGTCTCTGAGACTGTCCTCAATTCTTTTCATTCTTTTTTCTTTATTCTGCTCTGCAGTAGTTATTTCTACTATTTCATCTTCCCGGTCACTTATCTGTTCTTCTGCCTCAGTTATTCTTCTATTGATTCCTTCTAGAGAACTTTTAATTTCATTTATTGTGTTGTTCATCATTGTTTGTTTTTCTCTTTAGTTGTTATAGGTCCTTGTTAAATGTTTCTTGTATTTTGTCCATTCTATTTCCAAGATTTTGGATCATCTTTACTATCATTATTCTGAATCCTTTTTCACATAGACTGCATATTTGCTCTTCATTTGTTTGGTCTGGAGCGTTTTTACCTTGCTCCTTCATCTGCTGTGTGTTTCTCCATCTTGTCATTGTGCTTAACTTACTGTGTTTGGGGTCTCCTTTTCAGAGGCTGCAGGTCTGTAGTTCCCCTTGTTTTTGATATGCCCCCAGTGGCTAAGGTTGGTTCAGCGGATCGTGTAGGCTTCCTGGTGGAGGGGACTAGTGCCTGTGTTCTGGTGGATGAGGCTGGATCTTGTGTTTCTGGTGGGCAGGCTTGCATCCGATGGTGTGTTTTGGGGTGTCTATGACCTTATTCTGATTTTAGGCAGCCTCTCTGCTAATGGGTGGGGTTGTGTTCCTGTCTTGCTAGTTTTTTGGCATAGGTTTTCCAGCACTGTAGTTTGCTGGTCGTTGAGTGGAGCTGGGTCTTGGCGTTGAGATGGAGATCTCTGGGAGAGCTTTCACGATTTGATATTACGTGGAGCCGGGAGGTCTCTGGTGGACCAATGTACTGAACTCTGCTCTCCCACCTTAGAGGCACAGAAGCTCCGACAGCTGGCCGGAGCACCAAGACCCTGTCAGCCAAACGGCTCAGAAGAAAGGGAGAAAAAAAGAAAGAAAGAAAAATAAATTTATTAAAGTACCAAATAAAAATTAATTTTTTAAAATAAAAAAATTGTAAAGTAATTAAAAAAAATAAAGGACAGACAGAACTCTATGACAAATGGTAAAAGCAAAGCTATACAGACAAAATCACACAAAGTAGCATACACATACACACTCACAAAAAGAGAATAAGGAAAAAAATATATATATTGCTGTTCCCATAGTCTACCACCACAATTCTGGGATGATTCGTTGTCTTTTCAGGCAGTCCAGAGATGCAGTGTTCATCAAGTTGATTGTGGTGATTTTAATCTGCTGCCCCTGAGGCTTCCGGGAGAGATTTCCCTTTCTCTTCTTTGTTCGCACAGCTCCTGGGGTTCAGCTTTGGATTTAGCCCCGCCTCTGCATGTAGGTCGCCTGAGGGCATCTGTTCTTTGCTCAGACAGGACGGGGTTAAAGGAGCAGCTGATTCAGGGGCTCTGGCTCACTCAGGCCGGGGGGAGGGAGGGTTATGGAATGCCGGGGGAGCCTGCGACGTCAGAGGCCAGTGTGACGTTCCACCAGCCTGAGGCTCCGTGTGTTCTCCAGGGGAAGTTGTCCCTGGATCACGGGACCCTGGCAGTGGCAGGTTGCACAGGCTCCTGGGAGGGGAGGTGTGGATAGTGACCTGTGTTTGCACACAGGCTTCTTGGTGGCTGCAGTAGCAGCCTTAGGGTTTCATGCCTGTCTCTGGTGTCCGCACAAATACCTACGGCTCGCGACCATCTCTGGAGCTCGTTTAGGCGGTGCTCTGAATCCCCTCTCCTCATGCACCCCGAAACAGTGGTCTCTAGCCTCTTCAGCAGTTCCAGACTTTCCCCCGGACTCCCTCCCGGCTAGCTGTGGTGCAGTAGCCCCCTTCAAACTGTGTTCACGCAGCCAACCCCAGTCCTCTCCCTGGGATCCGACCTCCGAAGCCTGAGCCTCAGCTCCCAGCCCCGCCTGCCCCAGCGGGTGAGCAGACAAACCTCTCAGGCTGGTGAGTGCTGGTCAGCGCCGATCCTCTGGGCGGGAATCTCTCCACTTTGCCTTTCACACCCCTGTGGCTGCGCTCTCCTCCGTGGCTCTGAAGCTTCCCCCCTGCCACACCCCGTCTCTGCCAGTGAAGGGGCTTCCTAGTGTGTGGAATCTTTTCCTCCTTCACAGCTCCCTTCCATAGGTGCAGGTCCCATCCATATTCTTTTGTCTCTGTTTTTTCTTTTTTCTTTGGCCCTACCCAGTTTCTTGCCTTTTGGGAAGTCTGATGTCTTCTGCCAGCGTTCAGTAGGTGTTCTGTAGGAGTTGTTCCACATGTAGATGTATTTCTGATGTATTTGTGGGGAGGAAGGTGATCTCTACGTCTTACTCTTCCACCATCTTGAAGGCCTCTCATGTCTTGGAAAGTTTTAATGTCAGGGTGGAGCACTGAAGTGTAAGGGCAAACCCCACAATGAATGTTTTGAAAATTCTTTCCAACTTTCATTTATTTTCCAGTCACATTTTAGATTTCTTTCCATCTCACATGAGTTTATAATCATCATTTTTAATTAGGGAATAGTTGCAATGCTACTCATCTTTATCTCTGTGTATTTGCTATGTTGGATCCTTTGTGCATCTTGTCTACGAATTTGCATTTACAGGCATATGGCTCTCAGTGACATTCCTGGTGCCAAGTGTTATTGATTCAGGTTGGGGTCTTCAAATGGATTTAATCTATATAAACTGTTGTAAAAACTTACTTTTTTGAGTTGGGTTAGATATAGCAGGTTGCCCATATTCATGAGGCATGAGATGAATAGTGTTCCTGCAAGTTGCATTAATCTTCATTTTCACTACACTATCCTGGCAAGCCTAGGGAAGTCACAACTATAAGGAGTGGCAGAAGCAACTCTATGGTATATATATTTCTAAACCAGCTCTCTCTTTAGGAGGCCTTTAGAGAAGTGCATATTCTGTTTGTAAAGTAACATGGTATTCAAGTCTATTCATAGAAGCTCCCCACTTCAGTCTTAGGGTCTCCTGTCTTAAATTCAAAACCTGAGGCACCTGGCATTTAAAATAGCTTGTAACTACAACCTGACATTTCAGATAAGAAAATACCTGTGTTAAAAAGCAAGACAAAAGAAAAATATAAAGACCACTATTTTAGGCCTATTCAGCATTCAGTATACAGTTAACTTAGAAAACAAATCATTGCTTATATTTTGGATATTCAATCATATATCAATACATGACCATTTGTGTAATTGTTTATATTTCAACATATTCAGACTAAATCCATCCTTGATCATATTTCTAGATAAATTTATATTATTTTCCAAAATTACTCCAATATTGTGATATTTGATGTCATAAAAGTGTACTATCTGGCAGCAGAATTTGGTTATTAGAAACTACTTTTATAAAATCTACAATTAATATTAGAATATGGGAAAAGCAAGAAAAATATTATGAGCAGATGCCTAGTAAATGACTATTTTCTACATAATATTTATTTGGTTAATTTTTTATTGTTTTATATATACAGTTGGATACAAGTATTTCATCACAAGCATTTCTATTTTTTTCCTGTTCTAATTAATAAGTGAAGTCATTTTCTAAAAATTTTCCCTTTTGGCTTTTATATACCTTTTTTGTAACTGTAACCAATTTTGGCTAGAGAATGTCTGCAGTACCCATATTGACATATGAGCTATAATTTTTTAGCCCCCTGGCTGGCCAAATTGCAATTATCACTTTTATGTAGTCTATTGTTGATTCACTGGAAACTGTTTTAGAGAATTATTGGTTAAAATCCTGGAGTCCCTTGGCAACTTTGCTGTTCTTACCTGAACTAGCTGTGGAAGATATTCCAGTAGTTCATCATTCAAGAGGTTGTCTAACTGTTGAACTGCAACTTTACGGATTTCTTGATCTGGAAAACTAATACAAAGTAAATATATCTATTAAGCTGTTAACAGTATAAAATAATGCATGAGAAATATCAAGAAAACAGAGAATTAATTTCACCTCCAATGCATTAGATAAATAATCTCACAATCAATTAAGTTGTTCATTAGCACCAAATAATCATTCTTTTTTCATAGTCTGTACTCTCCTATGAACTGCAGTAGAAAGTTGTTTTGACTTTCAGATCCCTGCCAGCTTTCCTGCCTATAAAATGTGGACTATAGAATATAAAAGATATTTTCTAAAATATATGAAAATTTTTGCTTATTATTTAGCCATATATTTAAGTAAATTATTACCAGTTGGAGACCTGATGGCATATATGATTAAAAATGAGATATGGTATATTTAAATGAGTTTTGGCCAGATGATAATGAAAACCAGAAATCTAAAGTATCTTACAATAAATAAGCACAAATAACTTAATACAGCTAAATCTTACTAGACTGTTAAGTTCCTGAGGGTAACTATGCCTTACTCATTTTTGGACTGCAAATGCCTGTTGTAAGATTTAGCACCAATCAGACACAATAAAAGTTTGTTACTGAACTAAATTTAGTTAGCATTTGAAACCCTGTAGTCGCTCTTCATATTGGCAGGTTGCTCATCTGTGGGTACATAGGGTTGACTGTACTACACCATTTTAAGTAAGGGACTTAAGCTTCTGCGTTTTGGTATCTGCAGAGGTCCTGGAACTAATCTCCTGAGGATACTGAGGGACGACTGTGCTCCTCCGATGGGCTCCTCTGATTGCCATTCTCTTGCTCCATCAGTAGAAGTAGATTCAATTATCTCTAGCTCCTGGGAAGTGCCGAGATACAACTTTGACACCATACTTAGTATGTAGATTAGTAGATATAACAAGGGTATTGATAAGACCAATTAATTTTAAACAAGTCTTAAAAAATTAGTATGTATAATTTAAAACTTGAAGGAAACTTTTTATAGTAATTCACTTAAAAACAAAGACATGAATGAACAAAGTCCCCAAATCCTTTTGTATGGGAACAAACAAAATGCTTTTCAACCAGTCAGGTGAGAGCTCTAAAGACTGGCTCTCAATACTGTGGAGGTCAGAAAACTTTAAAGTCTCCAAGGCCCAGTCTCTTTTCAACATGTCAGGTTACTGAAGGGTGAAATGAATACTATGCAGCTACAGTGTAAAGGAAAAAATGGCATTACTCAGTATCTCCCAACTGTCCTTGATAGCAGTTTGAAATGCACTGCTTAAACAGGTTACATATTTTTTTCTTCATTTAAACTGAGCATTTTAATTGCAACAAGAATTTCACTTCCAAGGTTAGTCATCCAAAACCCTTATTTCTGACCTGCAAATACTTTTCCAATAATTTTCTCCCTATGAACATTCAAGCAATAAGATCTAGTGAGAATGTAGTCCAGGCACATCTCAAGAAGTACCGCTAAGGTCAGAAGATCTTAGCATAGCATTAAGCACAGATGGAGAGTAGAAACAGTGTAATAAAAATGCAAAGCTGGAAGAAGGTCAGCTTGTTTTAGCACACTAAGACTTTATTTTCCCCTAATGAAATGTGATTGACTAACTTATTATTCTCAATTATTAAACCATTTGTCTGTGGCTTGTAGATGTCAAGGTCAGTTTGAGGACAGTTTGAAGTCTTAGAGGGAATAGTTAGTTGGTATATTTTGTTGCCTAAGTGATGACTTAGGTCTGATACTAGTCATCCATGCTTTCCTGTGTGCCTATTTTATCTTATTGGTGTGAATGACAAGAAGGAAAAATAGAAAACAAACATCACAACAAAACAAAAACCTTTGGTGAACATTATACTGGTAATTATGTATTTATTTCCAAACACTAGAAGGTAAACACTCTGAAAGTAGAAACACTTCTGCCTGTTTCATTCATATATGTGTCTGCATTGCCTCTAGATAGGTGGACACTCTCCACATATTTGAGAAATGTCTAAACTGAATTATCATTCCACCTAAAACATCTCTACTATCAGACTTCTGTCTTGCAGTCTGTGTTATCACCTTTCTCCAGTCATGTAGGTCTTAAATTTTAATGGTTATATTTTCTCCCTCTTTGCCCTCTTCATTTAATTTTTCCCCCTTTCCATCTGGTGAAATTCTATTCATCCTTGAAGTCAAAGCTCAAGCATCAATTTACCAGTGAAGCTGTCCCAGCCACTTTCTAGCCCCCTGTTGAGTTCATCACACCCTTCTCTATGGGATTCTATACACATGGTTGAGGATAGGCTCAATCATTTATATCCCTAGTTCAAGCATAACTGAATGCATTTGTGGAATTCCTAGTAGTTTCTTTTCTTTATATCTCATCAGTTGCCAAGTTCTGTTGATTTTTCTATCCCAATGGCTCTAGCATCTACACTTGTTTCAATTTCTTCTGCAACTGTCTATGCTAGGCCATAATTATCTCATGCTGGTATTAGCATTTTTCATAGCAATACCTTATAAAATTTCCTGAATTATTTTGTAAGTTCATTTCTCATAAACCATTAAATGGTTTTCTGTTTTCAAAGGATCTCTCAGGCCCATACTATTCATTTAAATATTCAAGGCTGGCTGAACACTCCAGATCTTTCTACTACTGTAATACTGAATAAACTGCTCTGGCTCATTGTATGTTATTTTTATTTTGAAAATGCTATGCTCATTCTCACCTTTGTGAGCACTGTAACCTCTGCTTGGAATACCCTCCCTTCTCTTCTTAAAGTCTTAGTCCTCCTTCAAAATGTGGATCAAATCCCCTTGAAGGCCACTATGCCAATCTTTAGCAATCACTTCTCTGAACTCCAAGGGCCTTGAGTGGTTAAATCCACTGGGCAATTAGGATATGCTACTGTGTATTAGGATTTATCATTTTATATATATGTATCTTCATTCCTCAGCTAGTGAATATATAAACTGAAGATAAACATTGTTCTATCTCCTTTTTTTTATTTCTAGAATTTAGCACCATGCTCCATACATGTTGAGTGATTAATAAAAATGCATTGGCCGTGAAGATAATAATGAAGAAAATCATACTATGGAGCCCATCTTATTTCTTGTGCTCTGAGATAATTTACATTGGTAGCAATAGGCTTAATTCCACAAACACCACTCATACAAATTCCAGATTTTTTTTTCCTCTCAAACAGTAAGAGAAAAACAAATCTGAAGGTAATGGAAAAGAAGGGTTTATTTTCTCTTTTTTCAGCCTCCTCAGGAATAGGAGAACAAAAATCTAGTAATATTTGTATAGTATAGTCCAAAAGGAAAATTATATATTGTATTAACATGTGCAAATGCTGGGAAGAATGTTTTTGCACCTTCATAGAAAGGAATGTCTCTTTTTATTCATTACTGTTGCTTGAAGTTCAGGAAGAAATTGGAAGAGAAATTGCCAAGAAATGAACCACAAGACATATTGAGATGTGGCTAAGACCTAACGACATTAAAACATATCCAAATATAACTTGAATTTGACTATTTTAGGAAGAGTTGGCCACATTAAAAGAGACGCTGGCAGTGTTGGTGAAGTTCCTGGGAAATGGGCTCTTTCATATATTGCTGGCAATATACGGGAACATGTATTTAAAAAGAATCTTTAAAATGTGCTTACTCCTGGATCTAGCAATTCTACTTTGGGAATTTTTCCTAAGAAAATAATCAAAGGTGTGTGTGAGGATATATGTATGCAAACAAAATTGGAAATAATATAAATATCTAAAAATAAGCAGTTAAGTTAAATGTGCTATGACCATATGATAAAATACATGCTGTCATTAAAATATTAAAATAAGATTTAATAATAGAATATTTTGAAAAAATTGTGCAATTTGTGCAGTATAATACCATTTAGAAAAATGCGTGCATTTTTCCATATGCTTAACAAGAAAGATGGAAAAGGAAGGATCAAAATATGAATACCAAATTTCTGGATGGAAATGTCATGGATGACTTTAGTTTTCTTTTTTATGCTTAGGTTTTCAAGTTTTCTATATGAAAGTTCTATTGGTTACTAAAAAAGTAATAATTTTCAAAGCAAGTCTCATTCAATTAACTATGAAAATATATTAATAATTGCAAATATATTACCACTAGAAAAAAGATCCAAATCACATGTCCTTTTAAGAGTGCACATTGTTGAGTAAAAGAACAAGCCTCATATCTTGTAGTTGATTGAGAATAACATGATAGGCCCAAATAGGGATCTGTGCCTCTGGAGAATTTATGCTTAATACCTTTTCAGGGCCATGAACTTAGCCACAGATCAATGGACAAACATGTTCCACAAATCCTGGCATTTCTTTCCTGTGATGTTGTCTGAAACTATTTAATCTTTGGGGATATAGTTGTTGGCGTTTCATGCTCAGTAACTCGCTCCTCAATGAGGTGAGGGCTACCCACATTAGTTCTCTGACTGTGGTGTGATATTTACACACTGAAATGTCATATGTATCAGAAGAACGCAACCTATTTTGAATTTTCAACAAGCTAGGTTGTTGTACTTTCCAATGACCTGATTTGCTTGAAAAATAAGTATAATTTTTACTGATAATAAACCAGAGCCACTCTCTAGTGACCGTGCTAACCTTGGGATGACTAATTACTGTAGGCATGGACATAACACCTTGAGTCTGGGGAATAAACGAAAGTCCCGTTAGAAGATTCATCAGGCTTATGTCAATTAGGTCCTTGTTTATATTTATAAGAAACTTCCTTATAATCAATAAGAAAATAATTTAAAATGTAATAAATGGAGATCTATCTGTTTTGAGGTATTAAAAGGATACAAGATCAGTAAAATTCCATTACTTGTTGGGGAGGAGATTATGTAAGGTGAAACAAATTTTCATTTATTATGAAATTTTAAAAAATTAGGCATAAGAAGAGTCCAGTGAAATAATCACTTATTTAAGGTTATTCATAATTTTTTAAATGTCCATTTAAGTAACTTTACACTATCTAATTTAGTTTCCCAAGCATCTCTGAATAGAGGAACAAAAAAACAATTGTGGTCAAAAGCAAAAACATCAAGACTGGCTTACTATTCAGTTTTACATGAGTTTCGTGAGCAGTGATTCTATATATTCAGGGTTTAGTTACTTCCGAATTGAGCTAACAATTGCATCCCTGGGATTTCTAAAAGGACAAGATACCATAGCTAAGGTAAATATAACTGTGTATGGTAATTGTTAAGGAATTACCTAAAAATAGCTTACTGTCCAATGAGGACATTTGGACACAAAGAAAAAATAATCCTTGAAGACTGACTGTAAAAGTTGATAGAATCTAAGACGTGGCAAAAACCCTCAAAATGTGAAAAATTAAGTAAAATTAAAACAACTTCAAGATAAACATTTTTCAAAGAAACTTCAGTGAAATATCAACTCTATATTTTGCCAACAATGTAGGGTAAACACAAAGTTTAAAGTCAAGCAGAGAAATAAGTTGGAATTGAACCTTTACATGGGCAGGAAAGGAAGAGTACCAAGTATTTAGGTAATTTTTTGGCTCAAGGTAGAAGCAGAAACTGACCAGTGGTTAGAATCTGCTGTACAATAAAAATTCTACAATTTATTTTTTGGTATCCGGACCCTTTTACACTCTTAAAAATTATGGAAGATTCCAAAGAGTTTTTGTTTATGTGAGTTATGTCTATCAACAATAACCAATTAGAAATAAAACCAGGACATTTAAGAAATATTTACCAATTCATTTTATATGACATTAATAAACCCATTACTGGCTAAGATGAACACTATGTTTCTATGAAATATGTCTATATTTTCACAAAGAAAAAATTTAGTGAGAAGAATGATCCTGTTTAACATTTTTGTCTCTAATGTCTGGCTTAATGGAAGACAGCTGAATTCTCTATCTGCTTCAGTGTTAACTTTGTTGCAATATCGCATGTCATGTAGTCTATGGAAAATCCCACCCTACACTCATGAGTGAATGAGTGTGACAAAGAGAAATGACATCTTAGAATTATTATGGAAATAATTTCGATCTGTGACATCGCTGTAAACGTCCTTAGGACTATAGACATCACTTTGAAAACTTTGGATATACAACATAGTTTTGGCATGTGTTATTGTAGTGGGGCCATAAGTCAAGGAATCGGCACTTGTGCCCTGTTTCTAAGACAGCAGCACATCAACCTATGTCTTCCCTGAATGAATAATTGGCTTTGCAGTCATCTGACTTGGTAATTGTCATTCCCCCTCTTTTCCCTCAAACATTTATAATTTCTCTCATCTCAGAGGCCTATAGGAATATCACAAAGGATTCAGACAAGCTTCAACAGGACCAGTGGAATTGTGAGGTGAAATTTCAACAGAAAAATACATCTTTCAATTTTTTCCATTTGACTTGTTATTTTGTCATTTCTACTTTTTTCTTATTTTCTTTCTTTTTCTCTTTTGTTCTTCTTTTTCTAGTTTGAAAAATGATATAGGGTCAATACCTTACTCAAAGAACTTTTGAAGTGATGGGTGAAAGCCAAATGCAATGTAACAAATGACCTTTAAAAAAAGCAGCTTGGAGTAAACTGAAAAGCAAAGAAATCTGAGGTCAAATTTAAGTGTAACAGAAATGTCAGACTTCTGAAAACACACTAAGAATTCAGGCATAATGCCATGAGGCTATTCACAGTTAAAAGCCCCAATGTCAGGTTAGAATTAGAAAACCATCAGAAGTACAGAACAGTTTTTCCAACAGGTTTTGAGTCTGATGACACACTCAGCATCAACTTGGAAGAAAAATGTCAATATGAATATCTTTGCTATTTTCAAAAAACAATCAGATGTGACAGAAGAAATTTTTTTCTGGGAAAAATGGTGAATAAGGCTTCTTTAAGATGATCGTCAACTTCTATCTATTGAATAACTCATGTTCCTTCAAAAATTTTCACATGATTACAAAACATTAGAATTCAAGGAAACTTGGAGACCTGGTTCAACCTCCTGATTGTACAGATGAAGAAACTGAAACTCAGAG
Source organism: Globicephala melas (assembly GCF_963455315.2). Classification (NCBI taxonomy): domain Eukaryota; kingdom Metazoa; phylum Chordata; class Mammalia; order Artiodactyla; family Delphinidae; genus Globicephala; species Globicephala melas. The sequence continues at coordinate 88,181,422 of NC_083323.1, forward strand.
AGTTTGAGCTGTTTTCCTAAGGTCACTAATGGTGACACTGCAACTAGACTCCAAATATCCAGAATACTAGGCCAGTTTTTCTAGCAAGGCCTTCTAATTTTTTGACTAGATATTATCATATATGCTTATATGATACACACAAGACTAATTTGGGTGTATTTTAAATTTTATTTCATTCTAAATGGATCAAAGAGACATATAATAGTGAGCAGTGTAATTTGTCTGTTTGGATCGGGGCATTGGTCTAGTCATGAACCAAAAGGAATAAGAATGAATCATAGGCCCAAAGGGACATAGGAACTGTACAGACATTTCCTGATGGATAGTCTATGGACTTACGCATGGATATTGAGAATTAACTATATAGTCATGGTATTAATTAAAATTATTATTTAAAATTAAAGAGTAGTTATTGCTTTTGTTCCTTTTTATGAATGCATTTTGATTTTACTTATAGACAAGCTTAGAAAGGTCCTATTTTAAGCAAGTGGTGTATTGAAAGCACAATGGAGAGATTTTGTGTTTGGATGCATTAGACGTTACATGCAAAAGCAGCATCATGTTAAGAAAAAACATAGGGATTTTGAATCTAAATATAAAGGTTCTTCTTATCTTATGCCCTCTCTCTCTAAACAAATTTATCTGCACCCTTGACTTAATTCACATTCTTCTCTGGATGATTTCCAGATCAGGGTCTCTAGCTTAGATATCTTTGTTGAACCACAACCAGTCATCTCAAGCACACCTCAAAGCCAACATACAAACCCTGAACTGCAGTGTTCTTGTTCTTCTATAATCTGTTTGTCACCCAGCGTGCCCCATCTTAGGGAATGCTTCTATTATCCTCCTACTTACATAAGACAGAAACCTAAAAAGTAATCCTTGATACCCCTCTTTTTCACTACTCCTCCCCATTCAATCCTGTCATTTTTACTTCTAAATGTTCTGATTCTCTTCATTTTATTATGTCACCACCACCACCTTCTAAGGCTGACCTGCCATTCTCTGACACCTGGACTACTTCTATAGCTCCCTATCTCATCTTCTGTCATCTACTTTTGCTTCCCTCACCAAATCCATGCTTCACTCAGAAACCAGAGGAATCTTTGAAAGATGAAGATCAATTCAAAATATTCTCTCACTGAAAATCATTTATGGCCTTCCTGTTGCTATCAGAATAAAGACCAAGTTGCTTAACATGGTTCTGTTTAGAAGACCTTAACATGATCTTCTAGTTCCATCTGAACATATCTGTTCATCTTATATCACACACTCCTTCCCTGGATTCCAGGCACACTGGCTCTCTTCCTGTTTCTTAAACACAGTTTCCGCATTTCATAGATTCCCTCTTCCCAGGAAGCTCTTCTCTTACTCTCCTTTTTCACCAATTCATTCCCACTCATCTTTGATCTGAAATCAAACATAACTTCCTCAGGGAAGAATTTTCCCACTCTGGAGAAAAGATTTGGGTCCTTTATGTTATCATGGAACCATGTGCTTTTCACTCAGAGCTGTTATAACACCTGTTATTTTACATTTACAATTTGGTAGTGGCCTATTTCTCCCCACCTCCAGTAGACTACAACTCCATAAAGGCAAGATTATGTATCTTTTTGCTTAATATGCTTGCTTCAGGGCCAAGCATAAGTAGGCCATCAATAAGTACCTATTGAGTGAATGAATAGACAAATTGGGTTTCAATTTCTTCAACTGTAAAATGGGGATCAGTAAAATGGAATTTGTAGATGTTGGTAACAATATTAAAGAGATTGTTTTATAGGCCGAATCACATAACATACTGTAAAAGAGCTTAATAAGTAAGCTATAAGTCATTATTCCATTGTCAAATATTTATTAAGTTGCTAACTTTTAACATATACATTTTGACAAGTGAATTTAAGCTTACTGAAGCTTACTATAAATGAAATTGTTCCCATGAATTTATTGATATTTACAATGTGGCACTGAAAAAAATCTGAAAACTCTGAACTCTCTTAAAAGTATAGTTATGGGGCTTCCCTGGTGGCGCAGTGGTTGAGAGTCCACCTGCCTATGCAGGGGACATGGGTTCGTGCCCCGGTCTGGGAAGATCTCACGTGCTGCGGAGCAGCTGCGCCCATGAGCCATGGCCGCTGAGCCTGCACGTCCGGAGCCTGTGCTCCGCAACGGGAGAGACCACGAAAGTGAGAGGCCTGCGTATCGCAAAAAAAAAAAAAAAAAAAAAGTATAGTTATGATGAAGAGGATAATGACAATAAGAATAACTGGCAGCATGTACTGAAAGCTCTCATAAGTACTTTATCCTGCAAGGTACATGATGCTTATTACTCCCAAAACTTGTCCAAGGTCATTCAAGTAATAAGTGGCAGAGACAGATATGTTTGATTTCAAAGCTTATATTACCAACCATGAAATATGGAAGCAACTCCAGAAACTCTTCAAAAGTACACAAAGGCAAGATACATATCTTTGGGTTTATGCACGTCTATATTTTTCATTTTTAGTATATCACCTTGACTCTCCCTTCATGGAGAATACTGAAACTTTCACATTTTTCTCTTCCATATCCATAGTTATCTAAAATCATATTCATATTTTTCCTTCCCTCCCAACTGAGAGGAACAAGTTACTCTCTTCCTCTCCTTGATAAAATTCCCATTTGCATTTTTGGTCCAGGTTGTTGGCTGTCGGTGCCATCTCATTTTGTCAGTTCACCCATCCCTGTTTTCTGATCTTCCCTTCATGCATCTTTCATCTCAGTTTTTAAACATGCTTGAAGCTCTTTTATTTCAACAAACATATGAACCCCAAACATCAAAATCATTTTCTTACCTCCTCCAACTTTAGTGATCTTCTTGCCTTTACTAGTAATCCTATTCCAAGAGGCACAATTTATTTTTCTCCATTTCCTCTTCAAGGCCTTGAAGTATGGCATCCAACTTCACTACCCAAATCTGCTCTTTCTTCTATAATTCTTGTCTTGGTTAATGATGTAATTATTTATCATTTACCCAAATCAGAAAGCTCCAAGTCTTCCTTATTTCCTCTCTCTTTTTCACTTTCCTCTGAAATGTTTCTCAGATCTGTTCTGTAAATTTCTACTGATGCCTTGATCAGGCCCAGACTATTTTTCAAGTAGACTATTTCAATACTTGCATCTATCTAATATCTTTGCTCTTATTCTATTCTTTTTTCAGTCCACCCTTCACAATAATTCACAGAATTATCCCTGTATAAAATAAATCTGATTGTATGACTCCCATTCTTAAAATTCCATGGGCTGCTGTAAAGTTAGTTCCTAGTAATTACCTGACTCATGAGGCCCCAAACGACCTAAACTGAACCACTCTTTTCAACCTTGTCTCTCAGTACAATTCCCTTCTAATATTATATTAAATTACTATTCTCTGAACCTCCATAACTGTGACCATGCTAGTCTTTCTTCCTGGAATGCCATTTTCTCTTTTCTCCGTTCAGGAAATTCCTATGAATGTTTCAAGTCAGAATTTAATTGCTTTGTGAAACTTTTCTTACTTTCCTTGAGAGAATTTGCCTCTCTCTTCCTTGGGGGCATACAGCACTTAATACTTTGATTATAGTATAGAGTATATTGTGTGATCTTCAGTTTGAGTCTTTCCCTCTAAACTGTTTAGAGACAGTCATTATGACCTATTCGGCTTCTTTGATTCATTGCATGCCAATTTCCATGTACACATATTTTTGCTCAATAAATAAACAGAAAGGATACACCATCATCCATCACTTGATTACTTAGTCAGATGTGGAAGTTATAACTGTCTACCTTTTCCATATTCTACTTTGCCTGCTTACAATGCTAGTTAAGAATGGCTTTATCATACATTAATTAATCTCTACAATAAAGAATATAGTGGTTTGGTGCAAACATTTTTGTGGAACATTTTTCCAAGGAAACTGATTTTGAAAGCTAAGGCACTGCCTATTAAGTATTGCTCTTTTTCCTGCAAAACAATAATTTCACATCATGTAGGATGGCAAGTTCTGGTACCTTGTCAAATTTTTATTTAAGCTTCTGATGTAATCCTCTGATGCCAATTTAGAGTTACTATTTTTAAATGAATACCTCCCTTGAACTGCCTTCTAATTCCTTGGGTAATTTCTGCTTATTATTAGCAGTTGAATAGTTGCACCTGTGCACCAGGGTTCAAGAAAACAGCAACCATCTGCCAAGAACTACAGACCTTAGCCCTTGGTCTCTGGTATTCTGACAGTACTGCCTTCTCTAATGGAAGTATCAGTACCTGGTGAACACACTGCTAACACTCAGTCATGGAAATATTAACACCCTATGGCCCACACGAGCTAAATCAAATCTCAACAAGTCTCTGGCTAAAAATAAGCCAAAAGGAGGTGGTGAACCTTCAAACAGGATTAAGTAATCAACAATAGCAAAAATTTTCCAAGCTAGAAATGGAGCACACCAGTTCTCAGGAGGTTAAGCCATTGAAAAAATAAGACTATTCAAAGGAGAAAAAATACAGACCTCTGAAGAACTCACCCTGACAACTCACTTAACAAGCATAAACTGTTTGTTCTCAGAGAAGTCAGCTTTTGAATTTAAAGAAGTTGAAAGGTTCATTTCTGGAAACAGCTTGTCCTCAAGTTTTTTAATAGTTCAGTTAAACTGAGAGTGGGAGTCATAGGATAAGTACAATGGAAATACTCCAACCTTTTCAGTGACCTGTTTTGATGCATGATAAGGAACTGTTCAATGTGCAAATAAATCCAGTTTCTACTAAGTTCCCTGAATGACGCTTAATAAACAGCTCTCTACTTTGAAACCAGTCCCTATAACCTCTAAAAATCTGGTTATTCAGAAAAAAAGCAATTACACAGTGAAGTAGAAACATCCAAGCATAAGACAGTAAGTACTGCTATTTACTATAATCAAACTACTTTAGGATAGTTTTATTTACATATTTAGTATGTAAACAAATAGTATGTATTTATGTAGGAAGGCTGTAAGTCATAGTGTTAAGACTGCAAGCTCCAAATCTCTGGATTTAACTCTAGCTCCTTAACTTACTAATATCAGTTGGGCAACTTAACCCCAGTAAGCCTCAGTTTCCTCAATGGTAAAATTGGAATAATAATAGTATTTGCCTTAAGGTTATTGTAGATAATAAAACAAGGTCGTATTAAGGAGCACTAAGTAAAAATCTGATCTTTATATTTAAAACATTAAGTGAATCAAATAGATGTTCAGCATCTCTTTAAGTAGAGAAGGCTCCTATAAACAGAATTATGCTTAGTTATCAGAAATTAGAATATTGAAGTCCATCTAGTGAATCCTCTTATTTTATAAGCAAGAAAACTAATCAGTATTACAGGCTTCATTCTGACAAAGATTTTTATAAGAAATATTACATGAACTTAACAAAAAATATTAGTTAACACATTTAAATGTCTTTAAAATAGACCAAGGTACATTTTAATAAAACAATAATAAGTTACCCCCCCTCAAAAAAAACCACCAGTTAATGCTTTAGAAACTTTAGAAAGTTGTCCTGTAAGAAAATTATGCTTTAGAGATATAGTCATAGTTTTTACCTTTACAACTACTCTTTAAATATTTTAAATAGTTTTATAGAGATATAAATACCGTACAATTCACTCAGAGTGTACAATGTAATGATTTTTAGCATGTTTCTAGAGTTGTGGAACCATATCACAAAAAGAAACCTCATATCCATTGGCACTCATTCCCTATTTTCCCTCTCCTCTAGCCCTAGGTGATCTCTAATCTACTTTCTGTCTCTATCCATTTGCCTATTCTGGGCATCTCATATATGGATCATACAATATGTGGTCTTTTGTGACTAGCTTCTTTTGCTTAGCATGTTTTCAAGGTTCATTCATGTTGTAACATATATTAATATTTGTTCTTTCTTATTGTTGAATACTGCTACATTGCATGGATAGACCACATTTTATCTATCCATTCATTAGCTGATGGCCATTTGAGTTGTTTCTACTTTTTGGCTATTATAAATAATGCTGGTCTGAACATTCATGTAGGAGTTTTTGAGTGAACCTGCTTTTTATTTATCTTGAGTATTAACTAGGAGTGGAATTGTTGGGTCATATGGTAACTTGATGTTTAATATTTAACAAACTGACAAATTGTTTTCCAAAGTGGCTGCCCCATTTTACATTCCCTTGAGCAATATATGAGATTTGCAATTTCTTCACATCCTTGCCAATGCTTATTGTCTTTTTGATTATAGCTATCCTAGTTAGTGTAAAGTGGTATCTCATTGTGGTTTTCATTTATATTTCCCTAGTGGTTAATGATGTTGAGCATCTTTTCATGTGCTTACTGGGCATTTGTATATATTCTTTGGAGAAATGTTGGATCCTCTATTTATTTATTTAAAAAAATATTTATTTATTTGGCTGCGCCTGGTCTTAGTTGCAGCACATGGGATCTTCATTGCCGTGTGCGGGATCTTTGTTGCGGCACGCAGGATGTTTTAGTTATGGCATGCAAACTCTTAGTTGCGGCATGTGGAATCTAGTTCCCTGACCAGGGATCGAACCCTGGCTCCCTGCATTGGGAGTGGGAGTCTTAGTTACTGGACCACCAGGGAAGTCCTCCTCTGACCATTTAAAAATTGGGTTATTTATTGTTTTGTTATTGAGTTGTAAGAGTATTTATATATTCTGAATACAATTCCCTTATTGGATATATGATTTGCTAAATCTTCTCTTACTCTGTGAATTGTTACCTTCACTTTTTTTTTTTAACCTTCACATTTTGAGCCAAATTTCTATGAGCTAATCAGTTCATAGAAATTACTGATTGAGTAATTACTATGTCCCAGGTATTATTAAGCCCTTGAGAAACAGAAACACTATGATGAACTGTTTTGCCTTAACTAGCTCTCAGTCCAATATGGGCAAATTACATGTTTCACATGTTGCATATAAACACATTGCAATAAAATGTAATTCATAAAGAAACAAAGCACTGTACTAGGAAGATGTGATCAATTTTACTTGGCAAGATCAAGGAAGGATCCACCTATAAGACGCCTTATAAAAAGGGGAAAAGCTGCAAGCTCAACTAAAAGAAAAATTCTATATCTATCTATCTGTCTGTCTGTCTGTCTATCTATCTATCTATCTATCTATCTATCTATCTATCTATCATCTATCAAGGAAGAGTGGGCATCTGGGCATGCAGTAATTAATGGAAGACATCAGAAAACTGAAAAAAATATTCAATGTGAGAGGCACAAAACATGTAGGATTTTAAGATAATTTGTAACTTTTTTTTTTTTTCTTTTTGTGGTACACGGGCCTCTCACTGTTGTGGCCTCTCCCGTTGCGGAGCACAGGCTCCGGACGCGCAGGCTCCGGACGCGCAGGCTCAGCGGCCATGGCTCACGGGCCTAGCCGCTCCGCGGCATGTGGGAATCTCCCGGATCGGGGCACGAACCCATGTCCCCTGCATCGGCAGGCGGACTCTCAACCACTGCGCCACCAGGGAAGCCCGATAATTTGTAAATTTTGAGCTTGGAAGATTGAGCGGAACCTATTAACGCTTACAAATAATAGAAAAAGAAAACACTTTCTCTCCCTTTCCCATGCTAGAAGTTTTATAAAAGACACACATTTTAAAATAAACCTAAATTAATCCTTTGAAAAGTCCTTTGTGTCACTTTCTCTCCCTCCTTTCTCCTTCATCAGGATCTTGAGAGAGAATTTAGAATAGAACTGGGTGTCACAATTCTTCTCTGACTCTAGAGATTGCAGACTTTCTTCATGGCATCAGTGAGCTGATGCCATCAAGACAGACTTAAAATATCTCTTCTTGGCTTTGAATATGAAACAGAAGCCAAGGAAGAGCTGCTTCCCCAAACCAGAGCCAGACACCACACTTGTTCCCTCATGCTTCTCCTTAACTAGAAGATGACGTCATTGCCCCACCAGATCCCCTACCCCCATGCATTTTATTCTGAGGGAAGATCTGAAGAATATTTAAGGGATAGATTTTCCTTTTATTCTTGTCATCATCATTGGCTTATTAACTGAAAACCTACTGTAAGCAGGGTATTTTGCCAGGCTTTGCATGTTTCAGTAGTAAAAGATATTGTTTTAATTTTTAAGAACTCTTTTCTTTTGAGAGGGGGACAAGTAGAGAATTTTATTTTTCCCTATTCAATTTTTTTTGTTGTTATTTCTGTAACAGCAAGTAGACTCTCCATTTAGGATACTATGGCCATTAATTATACTTCAAGTTTAGTACAGAAGACACAATTATAGTTTAGATTTGTTTACAATTTATATTCATAGTTTACATTTATCTAAATTTAATATTCATAGCTACTGAAATTGGAAACAAATGGAATTGCTATTGAATTAATCATATAGTCCTACAGCTTTTCTCTTCAAATTTTTCTCATTAGTAATGTCATGCCTGTCATGCAATTCTTACCTGGAAGTCAAAAGTCCAAGTGCCTCCAAAGGGTGAGAAAATTTCCATCTTCTCAAAATGGTATGCATTTCCGAAACAGTTGTTTCATCCCATCCAGGGGCACTACCCAGGACCAAAGGAAGGGAGCAATTTTCATTATTGCAGTAGAGGCGATAAAACCATAAGTATCTTCTCTTTTCCTCAGAGAGTCTGCAAAACCAGATTGGAAACTATAATTTACTGGAGTTTGCTACACTAACAAATGTTTGCTGTAAATACACAGTACAAAATGTTAGTCTAGTTCTTGGACTTTTATTTTAGTTTATTTTGGAAAACAAGTCCTTTATCTTTTGGGGACAGTTTGATAGGTTATTTTATCAGCTTATTTCCCACTAAATTTATTTTTTTATAGAAAAGTAAAATGAAATAAACTTCAGTTCAGATAATTCACATTTATTTTTCCTCACTTTTATGCTTGCCACTTTTTTAAGAAAGTCATTTTGGTTGGCAGAGTCTCTGTCTCTTTTAAGGCAGACCAAGTTTATCTGAATCCTGCAACATGTACTACTTAGAACAAAGTTGCTTAACCATTTACTTTCTTACATTCTTTATAAATTAACTTAGACCCAAGTGGGCCTGTGGAGAAATGGCCTATTTTGAAGACCATAGTCCTTCATTTCAAAGTAAGTTTCAATCAGAGTTCAGAAAACTTTTTGCTCTGAACTCCAAAAACAAAGATCTCAATTTGTCCCTGGATTCTGGCTTTAAATTCTCAGAGTTTGCTGGAAGTTTGGGGTTAAAATGCCAGTGAATAGGACTTCCTTAAGTGCTCAAGTGTTCCCCTCTGGAGAGTGGTCCCAACAGAAGATTTAAGTCTAGGACAAGGGCCATTGATTCACTGACAGTTTACCATGTTTTGCTTACACTCCAGCAAAAGCATTCAAGACCATGGTTCAGCTGAAGGACAGCATTTCTCACATGACAATGACAGCTTTTCAACACTGTCTCCTCCAAACTGATACTCTGTTGCTCAGCTTAAATTAACTAAAACTCCCAAGCAGGATAATAAGAATTATTGAAAGACTTTAAATATCGATATTTCTCTACAATTTCTTCTGAAGCCATCTTCATCTGCAAAGTGAAAGAACTGGATTATAGAGGATGATTTTTGAGGTACATTTAGTCTCCTTTTCTGTTTTGTCACTACCTTCCTCACCAGAAAGCCCTGGAAGAAAAAATTCCATAACCAACTTATTTCTATGGTATTAAAACAAGTTATATTTTCCTAACTGAATTCATTTTTTCAATATTGAACAGTGATTTTTTCTCTTTTACCTTCTTTTATTGAAGCATAATTTACATAAAAGAGAATACATGGCTTCAGTTAATTAAATTTTGCCAAATGCATACATCAAGTAAAAACTACACACTTTTCAAGATATAAAAGTTTTCTTATGCCACCAAAGGCAAGCACTAGTATGATTTCTTTCACTTTAGACTATTACCTATTTTCAAACTTCATATAAATGGAATCATAGAGTAAATATTCTTTTAGTTATAGCTTCTTTCACTCAGTATGTTTTTTAAATTACCCATATTGTTGAGTGTATCAGTAGATTATTCCTTTTAATTAATGAGTACTCTTCCTTTGTATGAATATATCACAATTTGCTTATCCTTTTTCATATTTGATGGACATCTGTGTTGTTTCCTGTTTGGGGATATTATGAATAAAGCTGCTGAGAACATTTGTGTGCATGTGTTCATATGGGTGTATTTTTCATTTCCCCTAGAAAGTACTAAGGAGGGGAATGACTTGGTTGTATGTCATATTTTTGTTTAACTTTTGAAGAAACTGTCAAACTATTCTCTGAAGTAGTTGTAATATTTCACATTATCATGTGTAGGGTATGATAGAACCAACTGTACGGCATTCTTGCCCACACTTGATTTTTGCCCATTTAAAAATATTATCCGGGCTTCCCTGCTGGTGCAGTGGTTGAGAGTCCGCCTGCTGATGCAGGGGACATGGGTTCATGCCCCGGTCCAGGAAGATCCCACATGCCGCGGAGATGGCGGCTGAGCCTGCACGTCCGGAGCCTGTGCTCCGCAACAGGAGAGGCCACAACAGTGAGAGGCCCGCGTACCGCAAAAAAAAAAAAAAAATTATCCAAGTCTTCAGAGTGTAATTAAAAGCATACTGATCATTTGAAAAGAAATTATACATTCTAACGGGTGTATAATTGTATCTTTATCACTAATTTGGGGAGGACTAGAACAGTCATCTTAACAAAAGGGGTTATTTTAATCAATGACATGATATATCCTTCCATTTACTGAGATTTTCTTTAATTTCTCTTAGCAAAGTTTTGTACTTTTTAATGTAGAGATGTTGATATTGTAAATAGAATTTTGAAAAATAAAATTTATTTTCTATTTTTTACTGGAATACAATTGCATTTTGCACATTAACCTCAAATGCTATGATCGTACATAATCACTCATATGAAAATAGAGTAAGTTTTATTTCTTTCTTTCCAACTTCTATACATTTAACACTTATTTATCTTGCCATAGTGCACTGGCTAGGATTTCCAGTACAACACTGAAGAGGAATATTTAGACAAATATCTTTGCTTTGTTCCCAGTTCAGGGGGAAAGCACTCATTCTTGCACCACTTAATACGAGGTTAACTCTAGATTTTTCCATAGATCTAGATTCAACTCAGGAGTTGAAGTCTGAGGAAGTTCCATTCTACTCCTTGTTTTGTGAGTTTTTATCATGAATGGGTGTTGAATTTTGTCAAATTTTTTTTCCAAATATTTCAAGATGGTATGATTTTCCTTGTATATCTTTTTCCATTCTTTTAACTATAATCAAGCTGAATTCTTATTTTAAAATATATGCCTGTAAACAGCATAAAGTTGGATATTACTTTTGTAATGTAGGCTAACAATTTCTGCCTTTTAATTGGGGTTTTTATTAATTTATATTTAACAGAATATTGACATGATTGGGTTTAAATCAACCATATTGTTATTAATTTTTTTGTCCAAACTATTTCTCCTTTTCTCCTGCTTTCTTTTGGATTTTTTTAAATTTAATTTTTGTCACCTTTTTGACTTTTAAATGTACTCTTAAAATTTGGGGGGTGTGCTTTCTTTCAAGATTATAATATTCTTTTTTAGCATATCACAGCCAACCACAATTAATGTTACACTACCTTATGTATAAGAATCTTAGAAAACTATGCTTTTATTTTTCTATTTCTCATTCTTTTTATAGTTGTTACACATTTTACTTTCATATATTGCAAACCCAGCTGTATATTGTGATTTTTGTTTAAACAATTATTTTTTTAATAAATTAATAAATGTGTAAAAAATGTGTATTTTTATTATCTACCTATTTTCCCTTTGTGGTGCTTTTCATTTATTCTTGTAGATTTGAGTGTCCATCTACTTATCACTTCTTTTAGCATGAAATATTTTCTTTAAGATTTCTTATAGTACAGATGAGCTTATAACTAACTCAGCTGTGCTTAGTTGAAAATGTTTTAATTTTGCCTTAATTTTTGAAATGTAATTTTACTGGTTATAGAATTTTAAGTTGATGTATTTTCTTTTCCCCTTTCAAAATGCAAGATAATGTTATAATGTCTTTTGGCTTCCATTGCTTCTAATGAGAAATCCTCAGTTAATGAGTAATCTGCTGAATTATAGTTGTTCCCATGGATGCAATTTGTTGATTTTCTCTAATGTGTTAGAAAAAAATGTATCTTTATCTTTAGTTTTCAGAAATTTGACTATAATGTGCTAAGGTGGTGTGTGTGTGTGCACATGCACACATGCTTGGGATTTGCTAAGCTTCTTATATCTGTGGGTTGATTTTTTTTTAAATCAAACTTGTAAAATTTTGGCTATTATTTCTTTCAGTTTTTTTTTTTTTTACTTCAATCCCTCTCTTCTCTCCTGTGTGTCCAATACACACATATTATATTACCTGATATTGCCCCACAGGTCACAAGGCTCTATCACTATTTTCAGGTTTTGTTCTTTCTGTACTTCAACATGGATAATTTCTATGGCCCATTCTTCAAGATCACTGTTCTTTTTTTCTTCATTATGCAATCTATTAAGCTTTTCCAGTGATTTTTTAAAAAATTTAGATATTGTTTTTCAGTTCCTAAATTTCCATTTTTCTACTGAGACTTCATTTGTTCACTCATACATATCTTTTTATTTAAATCCATAAAAGTCTTTATAATAGTTTTAAAATATTTGGATCTGTTTCTGTAAACTACTTTGCCCCCTCTTGGACTATGGTTATATATTCCTAACTCTTCCTATGTCTAGCAGTTATTGATTGTACACTAAACCTTTAAAATTCTGCATTTTGCTATCTTTTGAGTGTTGAATGTTTCAATTTTTTTAGTAGTCTGTTTAATTACTAGCAGAGCAGCTTGATCCTTTTGAGGCTTGTTTTTACGATTTGTTAGGCTAGGTCAAGTATACTCCTTAATCTTGGGCTAGAGCACACTTACTCCTAATATGCATCTTTCTGATTTCTTTATTGAATGCTGGGGTGTGGTGATCTTTCTCTATTATTACTAGTCAGAATTTCTATGTCTCCCAGCATTGGGCAACCTCTAGAATCTACATTTATTTCACATCTCCCTGTAGCAGTTCTTTAGCAATCCCTACGAAATCTCTATCTGCTCAAGAGTAGCTTAGTACTCAGCTAAATATATAAGGGGACACCAATACATATTTCTGTAGCTCCTAACCTGTACATCTTCCTTTTCTCTACTATTATGCTCTGTAAATTCCAGCTGCCTCAGCATCAATAAACTCCGATCTCTGCTTTTTTTTTTTTTTTTTTTTAAATCTCAGCAAGACCTGCATGCTCTTCTTTAATTATACCTCCCAGATCTATGGTACAGAAAATGCCTCTGGGCTGAAAGTCACTTTATTCATGCGTTCACCTTAAGGCCTGTCTGTTCAATTTCTGAGAGCAGTTGTTTCATATGTATTTTTCTTGTGTCATATTTCTTTAATTCAGGAGGATTAGTCTAGTAATAGGTAATCTTCATGGCTAGAAGTGGAAGCATAATTTCTTTCATACCAAATTATTTTATACCTTATGTTCCAGGATTTTCTTTATATCTGACATATTCTTTTAGCTGTCATCAAGAAGGTGTTTTTCTTATTTTTACAAATATTATAGGTACATTTTCATTGAATTTCATTGAGTCTGAACTTTCCGACTGATTACATTTGATCAATTTGAAAGAAGGAATAATTAAGTCACCAACTAAATGATAAAATGTGGTATTTTGAAAATGAATTTAATCTGTTTCTAACACAAGTTTTATCACATTGAAGGCTGGTCTCCATCTGTTTTCACAGTCCAGAATGAAATTGTACTCTACTGAGCACTGATAATTGTATTTGAGTGGGTGAAACAGAGGAAAATGTTACTTATTTTATAGTATAAGTTATTCTCTTAAATAGAAACTGAAGTATAAAACCAGTCAGAAATCACTGGGGTTAATTTAAAAACACAAACCTTTAATATTTAAAGGCAGTTACTGTGCTTATTATTTGTTGGTTTTGATATTTTTTGTTTGAATATTTTATAATTTCAAAGTATAGTATCTTTTTATATATTAAAAATCTCTCATTACAAATATATTAGCCTCTGATATGTGACACACTTGTTAAATGCAAGGTTTTATATTTTTGATTAAGGAGTATAAAAAGATGCTTCACCTAGTTAAGATGACAATAGTCTAGTATAAGAGTCTTTCAACATTTTCAATCCTTAAGGTAATTTTTATACCAAATTCTATGCAAAGGAACTTTATTCATTATAACATTTATTTTACACATATTATTTATCAGGCACAGTGTAGAACACTGGAAATGTAGTGATAAACAAGACAGATAGGTTCCTTGTTCTCTCAGCTCTTACAAGCTAATAAGAAAAAAACACATTAATAAATAAGATGATAATAGATTCTGCTAAGTGTGATAACATAAAAGGTAATAAGATAGATTGTAAAGAGAGTAAAACTCCATTAGGTAGGGTGATCAAAGAAGGGCTCTTTGAGAAGATCACAATTAAGTGAAGACCTATAGGGTGAGATGATTCAGTCATGTGAAGAACTAGGAAGGAGTATTTCATGTAGAGGAAACACCAAATAAGAAGGCCTTGAGATGGGAGAGGGAATATAGCACATGTGAAGTATGTGAAGCAAACTGATGTCACTGGCTTGAAGTGAATGAGGAAAAGAGTAAGACAAGTTGAAATTAGAGATCAGGGGAGTAACAAGATTACCCAAAATGGAATGCTTGATCACATTCAACACCTCAGTCTGGACGGTCTCAAACTTATTCCTCCTCCAGAAAATGACTCTAACATCTGCCCAGTTCATCAATTCAAAAACCTTAGATTCTCCATTGACTTAACTTGATTCTTTGGTTTTTTAATTGACTTAACTCCTATTTACTAATAATCATGAAGTCATGTCTTCTCAACTTCCAAATATGCTCCAAATCTAGCCATTATTACCAGTGTCCACTGCCATCTCCCTAGTTCTAGTGACCACGACCTCCTGCCTAAAATATTACATAAGCTACTCTGCTGTACTGCTTGCTTCCACTTACTTCCTCTCCAATCCATTCTTCAACTTGTAGTCAAAAGAATCACTCAAAAAGATTATTCAGATCACATGCTACCCCATTCAAAACCTTTAAATAATTTCTTATTCTTGGAATAAAATGCTTTATTATGTTATATATGTATATCACCACAAATATATGTGTGTGTGTGTATATATATACACACACACACACACACACACACACACACAGAGTTGCTTTCTTAGTTTTATGCTTTTTCCATGTTAGTAATGAGCACCATAAGCTGTGGCTTAGATATTACCAAATATTAAAGTCAAATAGTAATTACAAAGAGAGAATTAGTATTCTCTTATAATTCTTCCTGGTCTTTTTTTTTCCCCAGAGAATTACTGTTTGACAAAATTTAAGTATTCCTTAGTTACTAATTTAGTGCTATTAAAACATGATTTATTTCTGTTCTTTTTTAATCTGCCATTATAATTAAATTTTGCATTTTCCTGTTTAGTAGGACATTTTCCTGTCCTACTTGAAGGACTGAGCAATGTTTTATCACTGTTAAATGCTGATCTGTATCAGTCTCTGCTTTGTTGTTTTGAACTGAATGATCTCCAATCCTTTTATTTTTCCTTTGACCAAACAAAGTTACTAAATGCCCCAAGGGGAAAAAAAATCTTTAAAAAACCATGAAAAATTACTAATTTATTTCCTAAACATCAGTTGATCATCCAACAGGCATGATTTTAGGAAATGAAAGGAGTTACGTGGGAAGGAAGGTTCACTCTTGAAAGATATGAGTGCTTCTAGTATGACTGCTGGTATCATGAACAGCAGGCAAAATTCCCTCCCAAGAACTGGGTCACTTACAGTAAGGGAGACTGTTTCTGTGAAAGTCTGGCAATATGTTTTAAACATTCTTTGGGTGGTTCTTCAAGATCACTTCTATTCTCTTCAGAATCAAGTTTCATATATTCCCACTCAGTAGCTGGAAAATCAATCTGAAATAAATAAAATGGTTTGCCATGTATCAAACGCCTGAAAAATGCATTTTTAATTTAATGATTTCTATCTTAGATTTATAGAAACTAAAGTAAAATAAATACCCTATATTTTCTGTGCTTTTTATTATTTAAAAATAATTTTAAAAGAATCATTACAGTTTGGACTTGGTGTTTAAATATACATGATATTTGGCAAATCCTCAATTATTTATATAAATGGTATATAAATTAGTAGACTGTAACATTATCTTAGAAAAAATGAGAAAAATAATAACATATGAACTTTTCATACAGTTAAATGTTACATTTTTGTTCAGTGCTGAAATTACATCCTTTCCAATTTTCATTACTAAAATGTCTTTCTATTATTAAATGATGAAAATTATAGATGGTAATTATACTTTTTTCATATAATCACTTGATAAAATAAAAAGAGTTACTTTATGTTGGTCTCTACTATCTGAAATCTGTGAACCACTCTGTGGACATGATAGTGAAATCTTCTCTGGTAAAGATCTGTTTCACGAGTATAAAACCAAATAGAATATTTTTGCTGTGGCTCTATAGTTCAGCTTTATAGACAGAGCTAGAATGCAGGCCTTCTTTTTTCCTGGCTCAACATGCTTTCCACTAAACCATGTTTAAGTGATAATCTGATTCTAGTAAATAAAATAATAGTTAACAAAACATACAGTTTCGAAGTATGTAAATGAGCTAAATATTTTACTGCCCAAAATATTTGCTTAAGAGTATCATATATTATTTTTCATTTTCATATTAGAAAAATCTAAAGAATTTATTTTTCTCTGCTGAACTACCTTAGGTTGTGATCTCAGAGAAAATGGAAGAGTATTATAAGGTAGAGTGTGAGATGCAGTTTAATCTATTTGGGCTCTTATTTGAAAAAGTCAGCAATTTTATTCTGTAACCTTTGCAATTTGTTGCAAAATTTGTTTTTGGTATAAATTTGTTATAATTATCAGTTACTATTCCAACATGAAAAAAGAACTAACAGAAATGCTAAACCAAAGCAATATTATAGTAAATTTTGCCTCTTGACAGAAAGAGTAATCTTGATGCCTTGGAGAGAAGTGCCTGCAGTATTAGCATGTTACACTGTACTCTTTATGTATCCAAATGTTTTAAACACATAAAACAAAAATACTAGAAATAGTATTTAATGAGCTAATTCAATTTTATGTTGGTCCTAAGTAAAGGCAGGGTAGATGAGAAACTAAAGGTAATAGATGAGAATACAGTAGTACATGAGAATACAGAAGCTCCCTGTGAACAATCCATAATAAATTCTTTGATATATTTCAATTATGAAATTTTTTTTCATTTCTGATACATGAATGAGGCCCTATACAAACTGCATATCTTCATATATTATGAAGGCAAACAGTTACTGATTCTTGAGCCACTTATAGAAAAAATTAGGATTTTCCCCAATTGTTTCTTGTTCTAATTTTTCACAAAAGAGAAAATCACCCAAAGTATGTGTTAACGTATTTGCCCAAGAACTCTTTTTTTTTTTTTAACATCTTTATTGGAGTATAATTGTTTTACAATGGTGTGTTACTTTCTGCTTTATAACAAAGTGAATCAGCTATACATATACATATATCCCCATATATACTCCCTCTTGCATCTCCCTGCCATCTTCCCTATCCTACCCCTCTAGGTGGTCACAAATCACTGAGCTGATCCCCCTGTGCTATGTGGCTGCTTCCCACTAGCTAGCTATTTTACATTTGGCATGACTCTTTTTGAATTATGGTTTTCTCAGGGTATATGCCCAGGAGTGGGATTGCTGGGTCGTATGGTAGTTCTATTTTTAGGTTTTTAAGGAAACTCCATACTGTTCACCATAGTGGCTGTATCAATTTACATTCCCACCAACAGTGCAAGAGGGTTCCCTTTTCTCCATACCCTCTGCAGCATTTATTGTTTGTAGATTTTTTGATGATGGCCATTCTGACTGGTGGGAGGTGACACCTCATTGTAGTTTTTTTTTTTTTTTTGGTATGCGGGCCTCTCACTGTTGTGGCCCCTCCGCGGGTTGTGTAGGCCTCCTGTTGGAGGGGAGTGGTGCTTGTGTTCTGATGGATAAGGCTGGATCTTGTGTTTCTGGTGGGCAGGACCACATACAGTGGTGTGTTTTGGGGTGTCTGTGACCTTATTATGATTTTAGGCAGCCTCTCTGCTAGTGGATGGGGTTGTGCTCCTGTCTTGCTAGTTGTTTGGGGTGTTCATCACTGTAGCTTGCTGGTCGTTGAGTGGAGCTGGGTCTTAGCATTGAGACGGAGATCTCGCTGTTTGATATTAAGTGGAGGGCAGAGGTCTCTGGTGGACCAGTGTCCTGAACTTGGCTCTCACACCTAGAGGCACAGGCTTGACACCTAGCCAGAGCACCAAGACCCTGTCAGTCACACGGCTTGTTGTCCAAGCCACTAGAGTAGAAATGAGGTGGTAAGTGAAAAAGCAAAATGGCTTCTGCTAGCCCCACAGAGACTGCGACTGCTGTAGCGGGGCTGTGCCGCCACAGCTTGCAGTCCGCGGAGCAATTGGAGTCACGAAGGCTTCCTGTGAGTCTGTTTGGGCCGCCCGGGTTGCCCGCGTCATGGCTGCCAGTGCCACTCTGAGCACTCTGTTCAGCTGGCTTTCTGTTTTGCCGTGCGGCCGCTGCGTGCAGCTCGGGCTCACGGCTCCTCCTGCCCTGACAGTTTGCCAACTGCTGCCCTAGAATTCTTTTGAGTACTATGCATTACGGAGGAGGAAAAGGTAAACATTAACAATTAAAATAGGGTACAATATGTATATAGCACCCCAAAGCTGTGTTTCAAGTTATTAATGGCAAACATGTGACTCTTCTCCTTCCGTGGTCGTAAGCCACTAAGTCTGGCCTTGGCCTCAGTCTTTTTTTTTAATGGAATGCTCCAGGAGCATTCTTTTAATGTGTGCACTGCATGTGCCATGACACCTATTTGTCAAGTGTTGAAGATATACTCCTGTTTTCAAGCAAAAACAATTATGAGGCTCTTTCTTCTGGGGTACAGGCAAATACTCAGACCCAGTCATCCAAACTTCTAATTCATACCTCCTTAAACATTTGAACATTAGCTTCTTGTGTTCCACTTATCCATCTTACTTTACTTCCTCCCTCATCCTTTTCCACTTACACTTGGCCACCACGGTTTCTACTATGACTTCATGTCTTGGAATTCCTTGAAGGAGCTGCTGTGAATGTCCCTAGTGTCCATGATCCACAACCATGCCAATAAGGTGTCCATGGGCTTGCTCAGACCCCCATGATTCTTTCAGTTTGTTCAAAGAAATGCAGCCTGACTGTAGATGTAGTTTGGATATTATAAGGCACACAAATATTGGACCATAAGTTCTATGCAGTTCAAGGGAGGGAAGGATGCCTACTAACTAGATGGCAATTGCTGTGAGTCTCAAGGAAGGAGCTGTAAAAGAGGGACCCATATAGTGGTTCAGTAGTGAAGAGAAAAGAACCTATGCTACATTAGGGCACAAACTGTACTGTGGTCTAAGGACCAGGTACCAATATTAAGACTGTTGCCTCCCCATGACATTGCTGATAATTAAGGATAAGCAGGTAATGAAATGTTAGGTAAAGGAAAATACTTTGCATGAATGAGGAGGTAAGAACTATGGTTTAAAGAGAAGGACTGCTCACACAAGAAGAAAAACTGAACATAGTGGTATCTATCAGAATTCCAACAAGCGGACCAAAGTGCTAAGTTTAGAAATATCTGTAGGTTTGATTATTGTAGTGATCAGAGGTATGGACACATATCAGTAATTTACAAATACTGTATTCCTGGTGCTATGCTAGATTCTGGGGATAAAACACTGTCAATGTCCTCAAAAATCAAGAAGTCAATGGGAAAGAAGTTCTTGAGAAAGAAATATAATGTAAATGTGTTGATAAAAATCTTATTGGCTATTATGTGAATATAGAGGAAGGGCACTTAACCCTGCTTGGAGTGGAAAGAGAGGAGGGGGTAAGAGAGAGATCCCTAGAGAAGGGTCCATGGATCCTAAAAGGTGAATAACAATTACAGACACTAAGCCTGAGAGATGGGCAGTAGATGGTGAAGGGAAGACGGTAGATACATTGCAGGCAGGGAATAGTATTCATAAATGCACATAAGGTAAAAGCAGGACAATGCATGTCAGAAACTATAACTCTTTCAGTGTTGCTGGAGCAACACTGTCAGTCAAGGAGTGGCAAGGGAAACAGTGGAGGGGGCTATGTTGTATTGCTCATCCTTAATTCTCTAGGTAGCGCTGAGTTCTTGAAGAGTATAAATGGGAGAGTGGCAGGTTCAGATTTACATTTTAGAAGGATCACACTTGTGGATTTTGCATTAGAGAATAACAAAACTAAAGTCAAGAAAAAAAACATCTAAACCGTTGTAACCTAGGAGGGAACTGTTGAACTAGGGCAGATGAGGTGGGGAATTGTGAGGACAGACATGAGGAACACATGGAGATAAGTTGGCAAAATATACTGTGGACTGAATATGAGTAGTGAGAAACAAGGAGACAAGTGAAACAGCTCAGTGTATCTGGGGGCATGAACAGACATAAATAATTCAGGGAGTGAAAGCATTCTGAGAGGATGGTGAGCTCAGTTTGGGATGTGTTGTCTTTGAAGCTGTCTACAGAATATCCAGGTGAGAAGCTAGGCAGGCACGTGCTTATATTTGTCTGAAGCTTGTGGTGTAAAGGAGTCTGAACTAAAGATACAGACTTAGAAGTGAACCTGCAAGATACTGTAAATAAAACCTTAGGAATGAATGAGACCCAGTTATTCCACTGCTGGGTATACACCCAAGATAAATGAAAACATATGTTCACACACAAATTTGTATATGAATGTTCATAGCAGCACTATTCTTAATAGCCAAAAGGTGGAAACAATCTAAATGCATATCAACTAATAAGTGGATAAAGTGTGGTATAGCTATATAATATAATATTATTCAACAATAAAAAAGAAATAAGTACTGATATATGCTACAAAGTGGATGAATTTTGAAACATTATGCTAAGTAAAAGAATCCAGCCACAAAAGAACACACATTGTATGATTCCATTTATATGAAATGGGCAGAATAGGTGAATCTACAGAGACAGAAAGTACATTAGTAGTTGCTTAGAGTTGGGACTAGGAAGTGATAGCTAAAAGTTATGAGATTTCTTTATAAAAATGAAAATGCTCTAAAGTTGATGTTGGTGAGATTAGTTGCACACATCTGTGAAAATACTAGAAAACACTGAATTGCACACTTCAAATGGGAGGATTGTACGGTATGTGACATATATCTCAATAAAGCTTTAAGGAAATTCTCTCAGGGAGAATATATCTACCGAGAATAGCAATGGGCAGCAGATGGAATCCCTGAGAACTGGCAACAGTGGGGACTAGCAGAAGAAGAGGAGTCCGGAAAGAAGACAGAGAAAGAATAACCAGAGAGAGTGTGAAGAGAAACCTAGGCCAGCAACAGAGGGGAAGAGTGTTCTGTAATGGGGAAGAGACAGTGCCAAAAATTGCAGAGAGAGCGCTAGTATGAAGAGGAACGAGAACAAGCACTGGATTTGGCAACTAGAAATTAGCGGGTTGCCTGACAATAGTTCAATGTGGTGAGGACAAATAAACCAAAATATAGTGAATTTAGACATGAATGAGAAGATGAGTAAGTAGAGAAACATAAAACAAAACAAGAGCAACATTAACTAAAACAGCTCTGTTCTTAGGGCTTAAATTATGAGTCACTCTACTAGATTGTATACAGAGAGAGGGAGGAAGTTGAGGGAGGTACAGGCTGATGGAATCATATAACAATTTGTCTCCATGTCTGAACTCAGATCTACTTCACTCTATCCACTGCTTCCAGTCAGCAGCACAGCATGAAAAAAACAAGACTGACTTGAAGGAATCAAGTTCTGTAACATATATCCCTTATCATACTGTGGTGGCAACAGTGTGGCAGTAATTGTCCATCTAATATAGACAGTCAGCAAAGTACAGACCTGAAAGAAGTTGGACAGGCATAGTACTGTACAATTCTTTCATTGCACGCAGGTGAAAATAGTAGGTTAAATGACTTGTTCACAGTCATAAAGTTTACTATTAAAGAGCTAAGACTAGACTCCAGATTTCCTAACTCTTAGCCTGACCTCTTTCCCTTGAGACCCACCCTGACTCCTTAACAACACTGGTGGCAGAACTTGCTTCTAATTTCCTTACCATCTCATAATCTTTAGGTTGAAAATTCTGCTCTAAATTTAGGTGTGTGTAATTAGAGTGGTGCTGGTTATTAAGGCTTTTAACTTTAATACCTTAGTAACTCCTATTTTATTTTGTATATTTCATCATCAAGTAAAAACATCTGAGACATTTCCCTCTATGTCTATACCATTTGAAATTATTTTGTAAAAGCAGATAATTTAACGTTTTTGCATACTGTTGAATTATTTCCATGCCCTCTCTCCTTTTTTTGTAAGATAAATTCTGTCATGGCTCCAGGTCTCTGCTTTGAAATCTATGCTGCTGTCGAATGCTCGAAACTTTGCTTCAGATTCCACTTCCAAGAACTGTGTTCCTAAAGCAGCTGTTCCCTTCATCTGAGAAGAATCAAGGCGAGTCTCATCTGATAGTCTCCCTTACATCCTCCACCCCACCGCTGCTGCTAAAGGCCCAGATACTCATAAATTCATATCCACAAAGCTCTGGCAATGGTCAGACTTGGAAGATTTTGGTTAAGCTCAGGTGGTTTGGATCTGGCAAGAAATAGTCTGATAAGAAATGCACTCATCCTCTCAAAGAAAGTAGCTATCCTGTTACGAGGAAACATCTGCTAATCAGTAAGCCATCAATGCTGAGTGTTAGGATGTTGTGCCGAGATCCACCCTGAACAACCACTCTTTTTTATCATCATGTCCATGGATTCGAAGTGGATCTTTGGCTACTGTCTGGTGGCGGGGGGGACATCCTCCATCCTTCAGAGTGAAAGCCACATTTTTATTAGTATTATTTTTCTTTACCGTTTTTTAACATCTTGCTGTCCATTTTGCTAAACTTTGTCCCTCACACCCCTCAATCCAAACCTGGCAATTTTACGTACCTCCGGACTGCACTAGTTCCCTCTAGTGTAGTGATCCTCACTGAAGGCAAATTTACCCCTAGAGATCATCTAACAATATTTCGAGGCATTTTTGATTGTCAGAACTGGGGAAGTGCTACTGGCACCTAGTGGGTAAAAGTCAAGGACGCTGCCAAGTATCCTACAATGCACAGGACAGTCCCCACAACAAACTTATCCTGTCTAAAATGTCAATAGTACCGAGGTTGAAAAATCCTGTTCTACAGAATGCTGCCCAGTTTTCCCGATGGAGATGGAAAGTCCATATTCCCTGCATTGCCATGTATGGGAGCGTCCATGCTTCAGGTATCTGATGAATCTTATCACTTATAATCATGAAAAAATGAGGAAAGTGAGAAAAAAAATTCTCTGAGTAGAAAGGACCAAAGCCTGGAATCATTAACCACCTTTCATTCATGATTACAAATAGCAGAAAGTAGAGAGCCTTTAAGGAAAAAGAAAGGATTTTTGTTTACAGTTTCTCCCCCACTAGCCAGGTAATTGCTAGTCATTTAGGAAACACACAACAAAAGAAATTTTAAGGAAACATGACACAATGAAGAGGCAGGTGTGAATAAGGTACCAAGTTAATAATATATACTAATGACTGTTTTTAGACAAAGGAAAGAAAAATGAATACGTATAATGAGTAGATTCATGGCAACACTCCATCCCTCTCCTTCATGATTGTGTTTGACACAGAATGGCTTGAAATTGCTATTATGTAAGCTGAGAGAAAAGTGCTTTGAGAATACTGAATGCAAAATAAAAGCAATAGAGATTTTACAAATCCCAGAAGGCTGGAGAAAGAAAAGACTATTAAAATGTGTGATCCTGGAAGAAAATTGTTTCTGTAATTGACAACAAGCTACTTATCAACCAATACTTGCTGTGTGTACTTTAATCTCATAGCCTGACACTTACCTGCAGGGTCACTGGGGATGGCTGACTTACATCCCACACTCCTGGAGCTATCAGTTCTTTGGGAGGCTCACTCTGTAATGTTGTGCTGAATAACATAGACCTGAGAATTGATTTGCTGCAAAAGACAACACACACGGACAGGCAGAAGTCACTTCAAAAGGGAAGCTATTATTATCTATAAATTTCTTTTGGAGTATAAACATAATCAGCTATTTCAGTAGCTTCATTCAGTAGCTAGAAGATAAATACAATATTCCTCAAGCCTAGGTACTGATTAGTGGTTCATTTCTAATATACTGTAGGCATGGCTATGTCCATAGACACCTACATTTATTTTCCACCTAAGAAAATTGTTTCCACAATGGTTTCTAACAGGTAGCATTTACTCTTAATTTCCAACAATGTTGATTACAAGATGGGACCAGGAATCTCAAATTTATATTCTTAGAGTTATGACTCCCTTAAATCAATAAAGATGTTAACTCTTTTTTTTTTCATCTTTATTGGAGTATAATTGCTTTACAATGGTGTGTTAGTTTCTGCTTTATAAAAAAGTGAATCAGTTATACATATACATATATCCCCATATCTCTTCCCTCCTGCGTCTCCCTCCCTCCCACCCTCCCTATCCCACCCCTCCAGGCGGTCACAAAGCACCAAGCTGATCTCCCTGTGTTATGCGGCTGCTTCCCACTAGCTATCTACCTTACGTTTGGTAGTGTATATATGTCCATGCCTCTCTTTCGCTTTGTCACAGTTTACCCTTCCCCCTCCCCATATCCTCAAGTCCATTCTCTAGTAGGTCTGTGTCTTTATTCCTGTCTTACCCCTAGGTTCTTCATGACATTTTTTTTTTTCTTAAGCACATTTTTTTGCTCCAGGGTGACTAAATTCCTTGGGCATCTTTAAAGATATGAGCTCTAAACTTATAGAATCAAAATAGTTGTGGGGCTTCATAGAGGAAATGATTCTTTAAGCATAACTAGAAAGATTATTCATATTTTGAATATTTAAAACTATGCTGTAAATTACCATAGTAAATGAGAGTGAATACAGGAAAGACTTTAGACAGGAAGAATTCATGGATACTTTTAACAGCTTCAGTAACATCCAGATCCACAGAGGCTTATAGGAATTAAAAAACAAGCTACACCTGGCTTGTATATATGAATAAGATTATTGGTAAAATGTTCCATGATCAGTAAGAACAGTCTTTGATAAACAAACAAAATTAAAACTGTAGAACTTAAAGTCAATAAAATTAAGTTTATAAAGAACTTTAAAGTAAAGTAAGCCTCTTTGAAAATAACATAGAATTCTACCTTGCCATTTAATGGACAAATATGCAAAATATGAAGGAAAAAAATCCAACAAATAAAGTTGTTAAATCCTGAGTCTTCCTGAGGCTTGGCTTCTTTATTTTTCATATCTAAAGATATTGTTAAAAAGTATCTGCCCAAGGGATATATTTTAAACATTTTAAACATTTATAATTTTAAACATTACTGGGCAGATATCTTTATACAACCCAAGAATATTCTTTCAGCAGAATGAATTTTGAGTCATTTTTTTCCGCTTTGTTCTATTCCCTCCTCATCTGGAGAAAGTTTGTTTTGTTTTGTTTTGTTTTTTGGTATAACAATAGCAGGGACCAGTATTAGCAAGCTAAAAGTTAACTCAATAAGGTAAAGATTAGAAAATTATGACTGTGATTTTCTCTTTTACTTTTCAGAGTATGTAACCTTGCCCTAAATGGTCTGAAGCGTCCATCCTCTTGGGAAAAGTTTTGGCCTAGTTTCAGCCTGAATGTGAAAAGAAGGTCTAACACTAAGTTTGGAGGGCTCAGATGTTAATGTCCTCCACAGTATTTACAGAAAATTTTCCTAGCCACAGTAGAATCAACAGGAGTGAGGAGGGAGGATGTGGCGTATTGGAAGGGGAATGTGACAAAAGAAAAAGCCGCAACTTTCTGGCAATTTGAGATTGTGGGAAGCAGAAGACAGAGAAAGAGGGACAGAGTGAGTATGGTAGATAGAGGTATCCCAATTTCCCCCTCTTCTGCCTATAGGAAGACCCATGGGGAGGAGTGTTAGATAAGCGAGCATAGCCTAATAATGAGGGCAGAGGGGACTCCATTCTGTACCTCAAGCTTCAGATCCTGGAAGAAAGTCACCTATTGAACTGCTCTTGTACCAACTTGTGGAGTGACCTTAAACTTAGGGCCATGTGACATACAGGCAAAAGGAACTCCTGTGTTTAGCTTTATTGGGTCTTCTTTGGTTTCTGTACAGAAGAGATGGAGCCTAGGCACAACTAAAGATATCTGTGTGAGGGTGTTTTCATAAAGGGGGTCACATGGTGGGGACAAAGGGCCTCTGTAATAAGGGCATCTGATTGAACCATCTGAGTTGAGGTCAGCTGGATGTCCCATATGGGTCTATGGTGCCTGCCAGAGCCCAAGTCACCCAGGGAGTGTCAGTAAGCCCTGGTGAAGCTGGGAGAGCACCAATCACAAGCTACACAAGATATAACAAATAACCACCAGCTTAAAAATGCCTTTGATTTGGATATCTAAGTAACTAGTTCAAATAATCTGTTTCTTTTCTGATCCTTTGTATCCAGATATCCTCTTAGAAAGAGAAGGTGTCGGGAAGCTATCTGAGTGACTGAGCATTTTATCCGAAGGAGGGAGACTGCATAATTCTAAAAGGACTATTTAAATTATTGAATTGACTAATTTTTTGTAATTGATGGAAAGTTGTTTTCTTCTCATTAGTTACAGGGTAGGAGCTCCTGATGAAAAGTGTGATATATTAAGTGCATTTTTCTTCACATTTAAGTTGTGTAATGAGTTATATTTATGGTCTTACTATATTTATACGTCTTGGCCATATTTCACTCTGAAAATCTGAATGACCTAAGCTGATTCCTACAAAAATGAAGGGACTCATTTCTCTCCTTTGATGGAGTCTGGATCAACAGTCACCCTGGCCTTAACCCTGAGGCATACAGGGAAGAGTGAAGTCAGAACTCTTGATTCAAATATGTGTATGAAATGATGTATCAAGCAATAGGGCATAGAGAGAATGAACTTCTAGCTGTCCAACTGAGGTTGATATAATACATACTTTAAGGCAATTTGGGGGAAAGGATGTTTGGCACCATTCTTTGGGTTCTCTGTGTGTTGGATATTAGCTAATTTATATTAGCTAAGGGACTATAGCTAAACATCTTTTTCAATATTGTAAGCATGATGGGGACTAAATTTCCATAGACTTCTGTGAATAGAAAACACGAGGATAATGAAGATGATTAGTGGAATTAAGATGTTAAAAGGATGCATCTAAGAGTGTTGATGGTCTCAACAGGAAAGAGGATGAAAATGGAAACTATTAATACCCAAGTTGGTGGGGTTCATCAGTAGTTTTTTTTTTTTATTGGAGTATAATTGCTTTACAATGTTGTCTTAGTTTCTGCTGTACAATGAAGTGAATCAGCTATATGTATACCTATATCCCCTCCCTCTTGGACCTCCCTCTCACCACCCTGCCCCCCCATCCCACCCATCTAGGTCATCACAGGGCACCAAGCTGAGCTTCCTGTGCTTACAATGCTGTGAAAATGTTTATTAAGTCAGTTAAAATTAAGCAAACCAACAAAAACATGGAAAAGGAAAACATGCCAGAAACAGTTCCATAGAGTGGAAAGCACACCAGACATTATATCAGGACATCTGTACCCTGTCTTCATTAACTAGCCTTAATTACCTTAAGTTCTTTGAGCTTCTTGCACAAAATCAGTGGTTTTCAAGAGTTTTATATTTTTTTTCATATGGCTTTGTGGTTGGGGGAGTAGACTTTAGAAAGGTATTGAGGAGATGGCAAATAGATTTGACTCCAGAATTTCAAATGCCACCCTGCCCCCCCCATCTAGCATGTACATAGACTGTTCGTTGATCTTATACGTGGAGATTTTGAATAAGATGTCATTAGAAAAGGACCACGCTGATAAATATAGCATTTCTATTCTTAAGGATCCTTTTAATTTCAATATTGTACCAATTCCTATGCCTAGAAAAACCAAACCAAAATCTGTGGCACCAGGCGAACAGATGGGTTGGTTTACCCTCTCTGGGTCCCTGTTTCCTCAGACAATAAAAAAGTGGTTTGAATACATTAATTATTGTCATTTTTAGCTATAGGATTCTATACATCCATGGCTTGGCATTCTGAAACCAGCACTTCCAGAAGATTTCATACTGTAAAACTCTTTGGGACTCTGACTCTCATAGGTCTAACAGGTTTCATGCCCAAGAGCAGAGCCCAGGTAAGGCTGAGACAGGCAGTGAGGTTTTCACAGTGCATTCATGGAGCAGGGCATGGCACATAAGGGCAGGAAGGGAGGCAGCTTGATGTAGTAACACGTGTGGAGAGGAGAGAAGTCAGCCCTTCATTCTGGTTCTTGTTCTATTCCTAAGTAGCCCAGTGACCTCTAGCCAGCCCCTTTAACCTTCCTTCATCATAAAGATCTTCACATATAAATGAGATATTTGAATTAGTTGAGCTCTGAGGGTCTTTCTTGTACAGGATGGAAGAATGGTAAGGAATTTTCATCCACAACTTGCTTCTATTATTTGATTTTAAGGATATACCTGAAATGATCATTTATAGTGGGATCAGGGTTGGCTACTCAGATAACAGTCTAAGGAATAAAATTTTATTAAGATTAAGATTTATTTAGGCCTCTTTTGAAATTCCGCAAAAGATTCTGATTTTCCTGGGCTTTAACGCATCTCAGGAGCTCTGAAAATACCGATGCTTGGGCCCCTCCCCAGACCAGTTAAATTAGAATCTTTGGAAACACATGGGTTTATTTTTAAATCTCCCCAGGAGATTCTATTGTTCAATAAAGGTTGAGAATCTCTGCACTGAAGGAGTTTATCACAATTTAGAAATGCTAAGTAACCACCATACTATTTGTTTTGAATTTAAGTAGGGAAGGTAGGTCATAGAAATTATTGAGGTGAGAATAACACTTTCTTACTGCAGTGTGGAGGCATTGTGAATATAGATATGGTATAAGTCCTGTCTGCAAAGGAGAGGATTATAAAACTTTCGTGGGCAAAATTTTACTTTTTTTTTTTTTTTTTTTTTTGCGGTACGTGGGCCTCTCACTGTTGTGGCCTCTGCCATTGCAGAGCACAGGCTCCGGACGCGCAGGCTCAGCGGCCATGGCTCATGGGCCCAGCCGCTCTGCAGCATGTGGAATCTTCCCGGACCGGGGCACAAACCCGTGTCCCCTGCATCAGCAGGTGGACTCTCAACCACTGCGCCACCAGGGAAGCCCATTACCTTAGTTTTTGAAACATATTTTTTAATAGGGTTGAAGGTGAATTTGTGTGCTTGAAAATGTTGTTTATTTTTATTTGTACACACTCTTGATGCAGTTATAACCAATACATCTGAGTTTAATCTTCATTGGTTCTTCTGAAACCCACTTTTCAAAACCACAAAGAGATAAGAAACCTTTAATTTTGCATATTTTCAGGTTGTGTGTATCTTGGAAAAAATAGAGACATAAATGCTCATTACAGCTCCACATGGCTGGGTATGAGAAATTCAAGTTGTAATAAATGATAGATTCAATACCAAATGTTTATGGGCAGGGGTCACTCCATGAAAGAAAATGAAATTAAGTGACTTATTTGCTGTGATCTGGAAATATCTCCATCAAATAAATTGGGTTAGAATCTCTGTAACTCAAAGCAATGAGCACAGTGGGAGTTATTACATCTCCCCAAACGGCCCACATGGTGGATTTCTGATGTCTTAAAAGATCTGGATTTCTTTAAGTTGGTTAGCCCAGGAGAGAGGCAGATTTTCTGATTTTCATAAGAAATAGTCTTTTGGAAATACATTTACAAATCCTTATTGAAGCTTTCTTTGAAGTAAGTTGTGTTTCTGTGATGTCTCATCATCCACAATTTTGCCACTTTCTCTTAGGAAAACCATTTAGTATCAGTCCCAGATGGCATTTCTTAAAGATGCCCATTGTCCATGATCACTCGCATATAAAGTGTTTACCAGAAGTTAAGTGACAGATGACAAAACAACATGGAGGCAGTGTTTTACTATCACAACCATGTAGAAAAAAGCTTTGAAGAGTAGCTTGAAAGATAAAAATATTCTAAACTTTTTATATGTTTAACATTTTTTGATTACCTGTTATGTGAAAAGTAGTATGTTGGATGATGAGCAGGCATAAAATGGATTAAATTCTTTTTCAGTGAGTAACTGGAAATGTATTCTACAAACATGCTAGATCTTACAAATACTGCAGTTGAAACTTTAAAGAAACTCACTCATGAGATGGAAGGGCACCTGCATAGCTGCTCCTAGTGAGAAAGTAATGCAAGTTTTTAGCCCACAAATCAGATTTTTGAAATATCTGCTAACAGCAGTTGATATTCCTTTTAGGGCTGAACTGTTTCTTATAGACTTTTGAAATTTTATTTCATTCTAAATCTCCTACAGAAATTGATATTTTTCCAATTCAATTTAATAAACAAACCTGTACTGATTGCCTATTTATAAGAGATACCATGTTAGATGATAGAAATTACAAAGAAAATACATTCCCTGTCCTCATACATGTGGAAATTGGCTATAACATGAAAACTAATAAAACAGCAACACACACACAGCATGTCATAATTAACCTAATAAAAAATGATTTTAAAAATGTATCACAGTTGCTTTGATGATAATTTATTTATATTGACTAAATGTGGGAACTAAAAGCTGATGAATTTTCCTAACATTTTTATATTACCAAATCTTCCTAAAAGAGCAGGGGCAGAAACATCCTTTATAATAATATTAAAATAACAATATAGGTTCTATTTCTTCGAAAGTCATGTATTTTACAATTTGATTCTAAAGCAAGTCTTGCCATGGAAAAGTCACTAAGCTGTTTTATTTAAAATATTTTTTCCTTAATAACACTGAAAAATCATGTAACTGACTTTATCAAATATTCTAAGCATTAATAATTCCAAATCCTTATGGTTAAATCAACAGTTCAATGGCAATTAGTTCTGATAGAATATCAGAACTCCTATTTGGCTTACTTTTCTGAAAAATATCCTCTTAAAGTTGACATATATTTCTTCTTGGCAATAAAAGGTCAGTAAACTAATTACATTGAATAATTTTACTTCAGCCAGAATTTCATGACTTATATTGTTTCTAAATGACAGTACTGATCTAAATCATTTTGAATTAGTAATTCCAGAGAAACTGGCTGGTCACATAAGGAAAAGAAATTGAGATTGGTCATGCCAATACCTTTTCATGACCCAGTTGACAAGCTGAGCATGAGGCCTGTTTCTAAAGCCACTTCTACATTTTGCTTTACAGTCCCACTTTCAATAGTCATGATTTATATTGAGCTATCTCAATTTTAGAATAAAATGTCTCCTTGATTTTCTCATTATGCCAAATACAGCTCACTATACAGTTCCAAGGAGGTTTTTATTGAGATGGAAGTTTTATTAATCACAAATGATATACTTACTGTTTTGGAAACAGCGGAAGACAAGTCCAGGCCAATAAATCCGCATTGTTCGTTGCACAGGTAATCCCAAACAGTTTTATAGTGAGCATGGATTCCCTTGGAAGTGACTTTATTTCAAGAGGAAAATTGATTCTTAAAATAAAAGAAAGAAGTAGGTTATCTACCCATTTGCAACCATGTTTTCATAAATATTTCCTTGTAATATAATGTTATATGACAAAAATATTTTAACTATTTGAATCGAGGCATCCTCTTAAATTTTGTGTTGTATCTTGTAAAAGTAGAAATATAGCAGAAGTACATAGAGTAATGAGATTGATTACTCTATGGGGATTGCTATAATTTTGATATATAAGTTTATTTTTAAAAATTACAATAACTTGAGCAATTACAATTACATAATAAAAGAATGGTTAACATTGTCTTAGGGAATGGGGGGACGGCAGGAAATAACTCATAATGGGTCTTAAAGAGTAAGTTGGTTACAATCAGATGGAGATTTGGAAAAGAATATTCCAAGAAAAGAAAAGTGCATAGACAAGGGCATATATGCATGTAGCTGAGGAGTGGTGAGCAGCTCATTGTGGCTAGAACACAGAATGTAGTCAAGGTGATCTGGAAAGTTATGGAGGATGCAATTAGAAAGACAGGTGGTTGCCAGGATGTTTAAGAACTCTGTATGCTAGGCAAAGGGATCTAAGATTTTTCCTAATGGCAAAACGAAATGTTTAAATGAGAGAGCTAAAAGCATAGAGAGTTGTTTATAATTTTAAATGTGGACTATTCTGGGTGATAATGAGATTCCAGGAATTTGGGGGCTGATTGCTGAGATGTAACAGACAATACAATTCCTGGATATGTCAAGGTGAATCAAACTCAGACCCTGGATGGATTGTAGATATGGACAAAAAAAGTGGCTAAGGATAAACACAAGATTGTTAATAGTGGAAAAAACCTTGAATTTGGGCATTGAATCCACCAATATATATGAGACTGCCTAGGAGGTTATAAATGATACTGTAAGATTGGGAGGGGTACACCTGGGTGGTAGAAGTATCTAAGAAGAAAGGGCTTTTGACAGAAAGTTGAGAGTGTGATCTGAGGTCCCTAATCATGGACCGGAAGAAGGATACAAGAGCCTCAAGAGAAGTATGGGGCTTAGGAGAGATCTATTTATGAGACAAGAAGACATTTTTCAAAAAGTTGAGATGGGGGGAATATGTTCACTAGAAGATGAGAATGCTATGAAGAAATGGGAAAATTGGAACAGACGTTAGCATGTAGGGGAAGATTAATGGGAACTGATTCACCAAGGAATGGGAAGAAGTAAAAGGAAAGTGACTGGAAGAGCAAATGGGCAGTTTGTATTGGATGATATCTCATGCCGTTAGGTGTGAGGAGTATGAACAGAATCCACTGGCCTTGTAATTCCCAGTTGAACTTTGAAGTCAACTTGTTTTAGCAGTGGGTGATTATTAGAGGACTGATTGTGACCAAAGTCTATTATCCAGTTGGAAAGTGCTTACTGAGGTTGGCCCAGGTGAGGCCTCAGGTAGTATCGAGTGTCTTCTCACACAAGAAGTTGGCTGTCTAATCTGGATATGGGGAGCAGTCCTTACTCAGTGTGTAAAATAAGAGTTTGGTGACCTCCTTTTGTGTGTGGCTAGGCAGCATTCAGCCTTAGGAATGAGGAGGAGTTAATTCAGCCCAGTGATCATAACTGATTTTGAGGAAGTACACATCTCTCCCCTCAACATGCTGTTCTCTGAGATAGAGAGGTCCAGACCCAGGTGGCAGTAAGACATCTAACAAAAGGAAAGACAGAAGGGCTATTTTAGAGTTTGAATGGATAACTAATATTTGACTAACAGCATATTAGTGGAATAGGACAATGAAGAATTAAAGATGAATTCCAGGCTTTCAGATTATGTTGTAGTAGATTACCTTTAACAGATAGAAAACACAGAGGAGGAGCATGGGGTAGGGGATATATGTGCGGTTTAGGGCATGATGTCATTGAGTTAATAATAACTCAGAGATGTCAATATGTAAGCTATGAGTGGAGAAGATGAATCAGAGGCTTGGATTTGCATATATGTGCATTCAAATATTGGCCCCATGACTAAACAGATGTTCTTCTTTGAGTGATGAATTTAACCTTCCTAAGCCTTGTTTTTCTTATCCATAAATGGAACGAATATTACATAACACAGTATGTGGCAAATGGCAGGTTGTATATCAGCCTTATATTCAGTATTCTATCAACAATGTAAAAACTTATATTAGCCATTGTAGACAGATAAAATATAATTCTAGTTAAAAGGAAGGGAAATAACGACTAGAGTAAAAAAAATTATTTTACGAGATTAGTGAAATTTAGACTATTGAAAATTAAATTATTACACATTTAGACATCTAAAGCTAAAAGTCTCTTTTCTTTCATATTCCTTCATGGTCATAATATTCATTCAATGTAATGTGAACATATTTCTCAGCTTAAAAGAAGCTCTGAAACTCAACATAAAATGTTGATGATTCTGTGGAATGCACAGTAATTTCTTGAATATTCTCTCTTTTACCTGTAATTGACTTGCTATTCAGTTTTCATATTGCTGTGGTAGGATGGAAGCTATAATTTCACTTTATTTCTCACATAATCTGGAAAGTTCTTTTTTCCATTGAGTCTGGCTTCTTCATGTATAACTTCACTTATTAGTGAGCTTTTCATATCAAGAATGACAAAAAATTCGATAAGTTACAGTGGATAGTTACTTCCAATCTCCATTCTGTCATTTTTATTAATAAAGATAAATTCTTCTAGGGTAAGAATATATGCTTTACAAATAGTTATTTATTCATTTCTTGAATAGATATGGATTTATGAAGCCAGAATAATCTCAGAGTCACTGAGAAATCTTTTTTTATTAACTTCTACATGGCTGTTGAAAAATCAAAGGAATGAACTTTTACACAAAACAAGGAAGAAAAATACTTTAAGAGACAATTCAATAAGTGAAGTCAGATTGCTTCTTTATATCCAAGCTGTTGGCACAGACCTCAAGTTTTAACCATATGTTTGCCTTACTCTGCTGTTTAAAAATGAGTAAGCACTAAAATTTTTCTTAAACATTCTTTTCTTCTATATGAGACAGCTTTTCTAAAATCAGAATAAGTTTTTGATAGTGAAAATGGAAGATTTAAAAAGTCACATTGTATAGAACTCCCTTATTAACACTAATATAAAATAACAGACCATTGTAAGGACTTTGACTTTTATCTGAGTGAAAAAGGGAGCCATTGTAGGATTATAAAACAGAAGAATGATGTGGCCTGACTTACATTTTAAAAGAGGTTACTTTAACTGCTGTGTGAGAAGGATTCTAAAGGTGCAAGAGAAGTAGGGTGACTATTTCAAGGCTACTGTAGGAATACAGGGTAGATATGATGGTGGCCTAGACCAGTGAAAGTGATGAGAAGTAATGTTCTGGAAATATTTTGAGGAGAGAGACAGTAGGATTCCTGGACATCGTGTTCTGAGAGAAGGAAATTTAGGCTAAGGATCTGACCTGAACAACCAATACTGGAAATGATCATCCAGAGTGGCCATCCATGGGTGGAACAAGTTTGGAGTGTAAGATCAAGAGTTTAGTTTTAGACATGTTGAGTGAGTACGTGTGAAGTTTGTGACTGATGCCTGTGTTGGCGAAATAAATTTGGGAGTTGTTGGCATACAGATGGCATTTAAAGCTATGTGACTATAAGAGAAAACTAAGGAGTAAAGATAGATACAACAGAAGAGGCTTTAGGGTTAAGACTATGATCAGTCTGGGAGAAGAAAAGAATATGGAGAAGGAATGCCCAGCGAGGGAGGAGAAAAGCTTAAAGAATGTGGGAGCCAGCTCCTACCAGATCATGTAAGATGAAGACTGAGAAACAAATATCAGATTTAGCTTTGCAGGTCATCAGTGACTCTAATGGTCAATTTCAGTGGAGCAGAGACGATGAAAGCCTGATTGGAGAATGCATGAGAGCAGAGGAAAAAAATGGAAGAACGTGAATACAGACGACTCCTCGGAAGGGTTTTGCTGCAAAGTAGAGGGGAAAAATGTCATGGCTGCTGTTGAAAAAAAGAAGTAGAGTTTTGGTTTTTTTTAATTTAAGATGTGAGAACTATTTGTAGAATATAAATACTCAGCCCAAGATTTTATATGTTGTAAGAAACAGTATGAAAATCACAGTAAAAACCTCAGCTTTGGAGTCAGAGTGGGTCTGAGCACTAGTTCTGTCACTTACTGGTTGTGGGACCTGGGGCAAGTTAATTAAGCTTCATAAACATTAATATTCTGATCTGTAAAATGGAGACGACAGTATCTGTTCTGTTCCTGTGAGAAACTCTCACAGGAAAGATAACAATCATGCACTCTGTTTTTTTAATTTATTTTTAAAATTTTTTACTTATATTTTATTTTTTATTTTTTTAACATCTTTATTGGAGTATAATTGCTTTACAATGGTGTGTTAGTTTCTGCTTTATAACAAAGTGAATCAGCTATACATATACATATGTCCCCATATCTCCTCCCTCTTGGAGATCAGCTCGGTGCTTTGTGACCACCTAGAGGGGTGGGATAGGGAGGATGGAAGAGAAACACTCATGCACTCTTGAAGGAAGAGAAGAAAAGTATACCAATGAAGTTATTCCAACAACACTAATGATTTTCCATTTATTTTGAGATTTTTTTTCTTTGACTTTAGCATTAGTAGATTTTCCCCTTGAATTGTTTAAATAATAGCACATATCTGTCAGTTGAAAATGAATCTGACTTTTTGAAACAACCAGGAATGTTTTAATTAAGTCAGAAGAATAATTCTAGTAATTGAGCTGGTTAATGCATTTTTGAGGAATCACTTATTATACAAAATTCATTCACTT
This sequence comes from Globicephala melas, assembly GCF_963455315.2. NCBI lineage: Eukaryota > Metazoa > Chordata > Mammalia > Artiodactyla > Delphinidae > Globicephala > Globicephala melas. Next base: position 88,218,132 of record NC_083323.1, read on the forward strand.
TCCAAGCTACACTTCCTGGACTCTTACTCTGTCTTGGTGCTGCTTTATCTGCTAGGGATAAAATTTTAAAATTTGAAAATAAAAATCTTTGTATCCTTTAGCAGAAGCAAACAGAAATGTAAACAAACACATTCAGTAAGCGACCATAAGACAGTACTTTGAGGTTCAGACCAAATGAAAAAAGAAAAGGTGGCCAATTTTCACAGAATGATACAGGAAAGGGTTTATAGAGAAGGTGGAGGAGTGTTCTGGAACATAATTAGGAGTTCCCAAAGTAGGCAGTGAAGACACTGTCCTTCTGACAGATGGATGACCCCTAGCAGAGGCGTGATTTCTCAGTTCATAGGGTAAGTAGATCAGACGCAGAGAGTGGCTGGCTGGGTGCATGGGCAGACAGTGGGGCTAACTCCAGAGATGAAAGTGCAGAGATAGGCAGGGACCAAACCACAGAGGGCCTTGTGTGCTATGCTAAATTACTTGTATTTTACCTTATAGGAATTGGGGAGCCACTAAAGAATTTTACAAGCAGAAATGATTCTGTGCAATGGAAGGGGATTTTGTAATTGAAGGTCAGGTTTTCAAGAAGAGATAAAGGTTGTCACAGACCTAGAAGAAGAAGGATTTGCTTTGCAGTACGTAAGAATTGAGGAACACATATTATGCCTCAGGACTCAGTCTCCACTGATTGTGGTAACACTAAGAGTGGGATAGATGGTACTATTCTAACACCATCTTCAGAGTCCCAGAAGTTTTGGCTCATACATATCAATAGGACAGTACAATATTGGGAGTCAAATTATCTCCTAAGAAAGCCTGATCTTCTGAAATGGCTGATGGATAGTAGGCTGGGGAGTTTGCTTCTACTTGTGGTGGGAAGAAAACTGGTTCTCAGCGGATCAGTGGAGACCCCAGAGAAAGGACAGCAGAGCAGTGTCATGGGAATAGCAAGGAAAAGCAATGGTAACCATATAAAAACCATAGATGGAGCCTAGGAGCCCCCTGAGATTCTGAGTAAAGCAAAGGCTTGAGGTGGGAGGCAGAGAAGAAGAGGAAGGCATGGATAGTGTCAAGAAGGTACTCTTCCTTCTTCATTTAATAAATCTCTATAAAATTATGAAGTAGGAGTTGCTTACCCCAAATTAGGTGACAGTTTACACAATGCATAGATAATTACTGTTCAAAAACTTGATTGTTTAAAGAAATTTATAACTGGCTTTTGGGGAAAAATGGAGACTACATATGTTATTAGGTGATTTCTTTCTTCTTTGTTATATCTGGAATCTACCTCCCTCTAACCCCAAGTAGAGGGTATTCCTTTTATCCACAGTCTGTGAATGATTAATAATTCTCCCTTTCCCAATTTCCCTCTTTGAGCAGTTCAACACACGTAGATTGGACACTTATCTAGATTTTTAAACGGACCTTTAATCTGCTGAACTGAAATCAGTTATCTATTATACCTAGCATATTTATCACATCACTGAATCAAATCAACTGACAATATTTTAAAAAAATCATACCCTTCACTTAAGAAAAGGGTGAAAAAACCCCTGATCTTTATTAGACAAATGATCCTGCCAGAATAAAGATTAAACTTACGTTTCATTCCAGTTGACCAAGAAAAAAAACAATTTTTTGACTGGAATATTTCTGCAGTTTCTCACTTGGCACAGTTTCTTTCCAGCATATGTAAGCCAACAGGAAAAAGAAAATGCTTTATACCTAAAAAGAAACAACATTGATTCAATAAGCTGAACACTATAAAGGAACCAGTTTTCTATATGGGTCAATTATTTTTATAGTTAAAAGTCAAATGAAATGATAAAGTGCTATTTGCTTGTATAGAGTGTACTTTAAAAATTACTAAGAATTTATGTTTGGTGACTTCAGCAAGATTGCAGAATAAGAAGCCCTAGACCCTCCTTCCCCCCCGGAGACACCAATTCAATTTCCTTTGCGAGAAATCCAGAAACATGTTAAAAGGCTCTTGCACCACAGGCAAGTGCAAAACCGGCCACATAAAAATCAGCAGGAAAATTCATGGCACTCATTTTGCAGAGCTCCTCCTCACAGCAGAGTGGGATCAGGAGGAAACTCCCAGCTCCCAGCTTCTCCCTTCGCTGGGAAAGAGAAGACTAGAACATATGCCTAACATTCAGACTTTTTAGGGGTCTATCCAAGGGACGAGTTTCTCTCTTTCTGAATCTAAATGCAGAATAGGAATGGCTGCCAGTTTGGAGGACTCTGAGAACAAAGGCAATGGTTTGAACTAGCACAAACTCACTCACCACTTCCCCCCAGCTCAGTGCAAAATGAATAGGAGAAAACCCCCAACTCCCAGCTTCTCCCTTGGGAAAGATTTGGATTGTGATTCCAATGTTGCAGCTTTTTTGGGGGGTGCTGCCTGAGGGACTGGTTTCTCTCTCAGAATGCTGACAGGGTATGATATACTCTAAATGCCTGGGGACCATGGATTTAGGAGAACAAAGAAGAGCTGGGAGGCTTGCTGCCACTCCAGAGGATATGTGGGGCAACAGACAGAGGTTGATGCAGCTTGATGGTCTCTGCATTGGCAGGAAGAGAGGGGAGCAGGGAAAGTGTAGTGTGCATCACAGAAGCCCAGGGAATATGCATCTACAGAAAATATTTGAAAGGCCCCGCAAATCTCTAGCTGGACTGATTGGTAACATTCTTCCCCTATATGAAACCACTCCATAAAGACTGGGAGAGGTAGCTGTTTTTTTCAAATGCTCAAATCCCAATACAAAGTAAAACAAGGTATACGAAGAAAGAGGAAAACATGGCCCAAGCAAAGGAACAAAATAAATCTCCAGAAACTAATCTTAAAGAAATGGAAGTATATGAACCACCTGACAAAGAATTTTATATATAACAAAATGAGAACATCAAGAAAGAGATAAACATATTAAAAAGAACCACACAGAAATTTTAGAGCTGAAGAATACAATAACTGAATTGAAAAAAAAATCAGTAGAGAGGTTCAAGGGCAGACTTGATTAAGCAGAAGAAAAAAATCAGTGAGCTCAAAGATAGGTATTTGAAATTATTCAGTTAGGGAAACAAAAAGAAAAAAAATGAAGAAGAGTGAAGAAAGTCTAAGGGACTTATGGGACACACAGGACAAATATACACATTATATGAGTCCCAGGAGGAAACAACTGAAAGAGGCAGAAAGCTGATATGAAGAAATAACGGCTGAAAACTTGTAAATTGTCAGTAAGGAAACGGACACTCAGTTTCAAGAAGCCCAACAGACCAAACTAGGATGAGCCCAAAGAAGACCACACTAAAACACATTAAAATCAAACATCAAAAGTCAAAGACAGAGAGAGAATTTTGAAAGCAGCAAGAGAAAAGTGATCTGCCACATAAAAGAGATCTCATCAGTTTTTCAGCAGATTTCTCAGCAGAAACCTTAAAGGCCAGATGGAGTGGAAATGATATATTCAAAGTTCTGAAAGAAAAAAATATAATTATATCTGGCAAAGCAGTCCTTCAAAAATGAAGGAAAAATAAATACTTCCTCAGGTAAAAAGCTGAGGGAGTTCATCAGCACTAGACCTGACTTACATGAAATGCTAAAGGGAGTCCTTCAAGTTGAAATGAAAAGATGCTAGACAGCAACACGAAAGCATATGAAAGTATAAAAGCTTACTGGTAAAGAAAAATATACAGACAAATACAGAATACTGTAAGACTGTAATGGTGGTACATGAACAAGTTTTAACTCTGGATAGACTATAATGGACAAAGTATGGAAAAACTTTAATAATAAAAATATATAAAATATAAGAAGATGCCATTTGTGATATCAGTAACATAAAGTGTGGTGAGGGGAGAAGAAAAGAGTAGAGTTTTTGTATCTGATTGAAGTTGTTATCAGCTTAAAACAGTGTTTTAAATATAAGATGTTTTATGTGAGGCCCATCGTCACCACAAAGAAAACACCTACCTATAGAAGATAAACAAAAGAAAATAAGAAAGGAATTGAAGTATGCCGTTACAAAAACTCAAAAGAACACAAAGGGAAATGGCAAGAGAGGAAAAGAGGGACAAAAATGCTACAAGATAGAAAACAATGAAAAAATGAAAATAGAAAGTCCTTCCCTATCATTAATTACATTAAATATACATTAAATTCTATAATCAGAAGACATAGCATAACTGAATGAATTAGAAAACAAGATACAACCATACGCTGTCTACAAGAGATGTACTTTAGATTTAAGGACATCCCTGAAAGTGAAAGGAAAAAGATATTCTATGTAAATGGTAATCAAAAGAGAGCAGCAGTGGCCATACTTATATAAGACAAAATAGACTTTAAGTTAAAACTGTCACAACTGACAAGGACATTATATAATGATAAAGGGGTCAACTCATCAAGAGGATACAACGTTGTAAATATACATGCACCCCAAATTGAAGCAAATATATTAAGCAAACATTGACAGAATGAAAAGGAGAAATAGACAACAACACAATAATAACAGAAGATCTCAAGATTGGTTATAATGAATAGAACAAACAGACAGAAGCCCAATAAAGAAACAGAGGGCTTGAATAATACTATAGCCCAAATGAACCTAACAAATATTTATACAACAGTCCACCCAAGCTTAGGGCAATACACATTCTTCTCAAGTGCACATGGATCACAAAATAGGTCACAAAACAAGTCTTAACAAATGTGAGAAAATTGAAATCATGCCAAGTATATTTTCTGAACAAATAAAATAAAAGTAGAAATCAGTAGCAGAAATAAAATTGGAAAATTCTCAAATTAATGGGAATTAACACTTTTTAGTTTCTCTTTTTTATTTTATTGAAATATAGTTGTACAATATTATGTTAGTTACAGGTGTAATATATAATGATCTGATATTTGCATACATTATGAAATGATGACCATGATAAGTTGAGTAACCATCTGTATGGGTAAAAAAAGTTATTACAATGTTATTGATCATATTCCTTATGCTGTATATTATATCTCAGTGACTTATTTATTATATAATTGGAAGCTTATGCCACTTAACCCCCTCACCTATTTCACCCTCATCCCCACCCCTCCCTTCTGGCAACCACTTGTTCTCTGAGAGTCTGTTTTCATTTTGTTTTGTTTTGTTTTTTAGATTCCACATAAGTGAGATGAATAAGTAAATGAATAATTTTGAACAACTAATGGGTCAAACAGAAATCAAAAAGGAAATTAGAAAATATCTTGAGACATGAAAATTAACACACACCATACCAAAACTTAGGAGATATAGCAAAAGCAGTACTAAAAAAAGAAGTTTAAAGCAATAAATGCCTACATTAAAAGAAGAAAGATCAAATCAAAACTACAATGAGGTATCACCTCACACCAATCAGAATGGCCATCACCAAAAAATCTACAAACAATAAGTGCTGGAGAGGGTGTGGAGAAAAGGGAATATTGTTGGGAATGTAAATTGGCACAGCCACTATGGAGAACAGTATGGAAGTTCCTTAAAAAATTAAAAATAGAGCTACCATATTATCCTGTAATCCCACTCCTGGGCATATATCCAGACAAAACCATAATTTGAAAAGATACATGCACCCCAATGTTCACTGCAGCACTATTTACAATAGCCAGGACATGGAAGCAACCTAAATGTCCCTTGACAGATGAATGGATAAAGAAGATGTGGTACATATATACAATGAATATTACTCAGCCATAAAAAAGAACGAAATAATGCCATTAGCAGCAACATGGATGGATTTAGAGATTATCATACTGAGTGAAGTAAGTCAGACAGAGAAAGACAAATATCATATGATATCGCTTATATGTGGAATCTAAAAAAATGGTACAAATGAACTTATTTACAAAACAGAAATAGAGCCACAGATGTAGAAAACAAACTTATGGTTACCAGGGGGGAAAGCTTGGCAGGGGAGGGATAAGTTGGGAGATTGAGATTGGCATATACACACTACTATATATAAAATAGATAACTAATAAGGACCTACTGTATAGCACAGGGAACTCTTGTCAATACTCTGTAATGACCTATATGGGAAAATAATCTAAAAAAGAGTGGATATACGTATATGTATAATTCATTCACTTTGCTGTAGAGCAGAAACTAACAAACCATTGTAAATCAACTATACTTCAATAAAAATTTTTTAAAAAAAGAATAAAATTTAAAAAAAATTAAAAAAGAATTAAAAATTTAAAAAAAAGATCACAATAATCTAAATTTACACTCAAAGAACTAGAAAGAGAAGAACAAACTCAGCCCAAAGCTAAAAGAAAGAAAATAATAAAGATTATGTGAAATAAAAAAAAGAGAATAGAAAAACAATAGAAAAAATAAACAGAACTAAATTTCCCACCATATATAAATACTGAATACATGCTCTATGCATATAGCTTTATCTGTATTTATCTGGCTACATAGTTTTTCCATGTGAATTAAAATTAATAAGGATATAGTAATGATTTAAAAATTATGAGAACATTCATTAGAGTGGCAATTTGTTAGATTATACATCAGCCTCTTAAAATTCTTCATAAAATTAAGAAAAAGCATAAGACAATTTTCCCATGGGTTTTAAAGAAATGCATATGTGAGACAGAGAGATGATAGAGTTTTTGTTTTTTACATATGAAGGTAAAATTTCCTTTATAATTAACTCTATAAATATTTGTACAGTTGTTATTTGCAAAAATACACTCCAAGATAAAAATTATTTCTCTTTTTTCTAAAATTGTTTCTTTTAGCCTTTCTTTGAGATGCTAAATGCAGTGGGTACAATAAATCCATTAGAAAATTACTATTCTCTTATCAACTTTAATTGATTTAATCAGTATTTTCTTATAGATTTAATCCATAAGGAATTTTAAAAAATTATTATAATATTACTCTAATTATGTTATTCAAGAAAATACTATATAACAGAGTCAACCTAAAATCTGGCAATGTTCCATGCATAAATGTGGTTAATTTCTATTGTAACTCAAATAACTCTTGGCTAATTCCCACTTTATCAATGTACTAATCTCACAAAATATTTACTGCTCACAACTTGATAGGAATCAAAGTGACTTTTTTTCTATTTTTAAATACTCCCCATCACCCTGTATGTGTGTGTGCTATCTTGCTCTGTGTTAATTGGCATTAGTCATTTAAACTCAAACATAAAAAATGAAAAATTTAGGGCAATCACTAAGTAGGATGAGCATTTTCTGTTTCCATAATGATACATGGACAACATGCAGTTATTTTTAATATGGAGAATGGGAGAAGACTTGAGGGAAAAGGAATGTGCACTGGAAATAAAGTTGTAAATGATTTTAAGAATATGGATAAATCCATGCTGATTAAATTTCAAAATAAAATGTTTGCTCCTGCAAATAAGAACAAGGCAAATTATTCTCAATTAGAAGCTACACAAAATTAATTAACCCTTTTGCAAAAACCTCATCATTACTTACCTGTGCACCCAGGTCTCTGGAATATTGTGGGCTGCATACACTGTGAAGCTAAGGTGGGAATGGAGCCCCAGATTTACGCAGGAAACACTATGCACAGGTGCATTTAGAGGCTGGAAATCTGCATAAAAGCTGCTGCAATAGATATCAATTAGGTGGTAGATGGAGGTAGATAGTTCAGTTGTCACTCTTTCTATCAAACCTAGGTGGGGAAAGGGATAGAAGTCAGGTCATCTGTGAAGGGCAATATTTATCATAAAACCATCTGTTACAGCTTTGAAAATTTTTATAACAAAATTTAAAGAAAATTTATTTTAAATGACCCTCTACCAACTGAAGCCAATTAGCCATCTGTACCTCTGTATGCAGCCTGGGTTAGTTGCTAGTAGTATAGATAGTTAATAAGCTTTCATATCTTTAGTTGCAGAAATTTGGGAAGCACAACCTTTAATCACAAATCAGAGTTTTGGGTTATTAATTTGGCATTCTGATCAACTGTAATTTGCAATATTTTTGTTTTAGATTATTATTGTTCAGAATTAATTTTCAGACAAGGTACATGTTATCTACATGGCTTATAAGTACTTTAAACAAACTCCATCTAAAGAATTAATCATAATAAGTTTGATTATGCTATGATGTTTGCCATTAACTGAACACTAATCATATACATTGTGCTGCTATAAAAAGAGAATGGTATTAGTACATGGCTGGGATCTGAAATAAGTTTAAAGTGAAAGATTTATGATATTTACTACATTTCTTCAAAATCAAAGGCTTACTTGAGTTTTACCATTAGTTATTTAAAGGGAGTCTATTGATTATTCCCAGAAGTGACTTGTCATGAAGGAAAAAAAAAAATGAATAAAATTGTTTAAGTACAGAGGCCAGGAGTTTCCAAGCGTCTGCTAAAGGAAGGCATGCCAATTTACTGTAGAGCACATGAAAAGTGTCCCTTAATCATCGAATTTAAGGTAAATTTTTCTGAGAATGGTGTTCTTTCTCCCAATAGACGCTTTGCTGGAAAAACTCCTCTCTGAGGGGAAGGAAGCAGAAGAGGCTGATGAAATGGACCAGGCAGAACTGGTGGACTCTGATCCAAAGCAGGAAAGATGGCGCCATGACAATGGAGAAGGTTATGAGGATGACGAACGTCATCCTGGGTAGGATTCACTGTCAGACTCTTAATGGGGCCAGTGAATAACACTGACTGCTGGTATTTTGTATGCAGTAGTGAATGAGTGAAGGCCGATAATCATAATAATGCTCACGACTTGAAATTATTTTTAATATTCAACTATAATGTTTTAGAAGTTAAATGAATAATCTCAAATATAAAAATTATGTTTTAAAATTATTTTTTTAACCTAGAAGAGGAAAATCTTTGACACATATTTAAGTGACAAAGGGTCTTAGGTGAATGTATAAAGTGAAGTGTCATGAATGGAAGCTCTGGCGCCCTCTTGCTCCTGAGTCACCCGTGCCTGTCTTTGCTGACGAAGTCTCGAGGGTCGGGGGTCGCAAGGCTCCTGTGGTCATGACCAAGACCCCTTGATACATCAGGCCTCGTCCAATCCCCCCAAAAGGGCCTCCTTAAACCCCACAGGTGCGTCTTGTTAGATGAGAGTGACGTAGAAAACCCTGCCAAAGATACGACCTGACGTTCCCTTTTCCATCCTGGGCCAGAAATATGTACTGATATGCTGAATTTTAGATATTTCTACTTTTCCGACGCCTTGTCCTGGAGAAATGAAACGAAACGGCAGTACAGCCCATGCGGGGAGTCAGAGGGGAGAAACCGTGTCATCGCCGGCTCCCACGCAGGTAGCTGGGCGCAGGGCTGAGGAGGAGAGCGGCCCCTCGAGGCGGCCCTCAGAGGGTCCGCCTTCGGTCCGGAGGCCTGAAGGCCGTGTCCCCGAGCGTCCGAGCGTCCGAGCGTCCGCACAGCTCCTCGGCCTTCGGGCGGTACCGCCGGGTGGGTGATGCGGCCGAGGCGGAGGGATGCGCGGGGCCCGCCTGTGGAGGGAACGGCCGCGCCCGCTCAAGGTGTAGCGGCTGAAGATGCTCGTCGTCCGCCCATGGAGGCAGCTCCAGAAGTCGGCCTGCATCCGAGCTCAGTCTCGTGATTCCGCACAGCCTCCGTTTCCCGCGAGACCCGGGCGGGTCGGCTTCAACGGGCCGCCTTCCCCCCAGCAGGGCTGTGCTGAATTTCCAGACGCCTGGCAGGTGTTAGCTGATGCTGTTGGAGGTTTCTATAGCGCTGGTCACAGACGGACGGACGATTTTATTAAACTTCAACTCCGAGCTTGGTGAGTTCCAGGCCAGTTAGTACTTCCGGTTCACGACTCGGGGGGTCAAAGGGCGGTTCTTTCCAGGGAGGCGTTCGCGTGGTACTGGGAGTGTCTGATGAGGAAGACGTGCCGCGTGGCCTTGGCTTTGTAGTGGTCCAGCCTGAACACCAGTTCTTCTTCTCCAGATTGCAGGCTCTTCTTCCACAGGTTGAGCAAGGCTAGTGGTGCTCACCTCTCCCAGGTGGGGCCCTCGAGGCCAGGTCCGGGGCGGGGCTCCACCGCCCAGCCCCGCTTCCAACCCCGCGGGAGGCTGGGTCACGTGCAGCTCCGAGCCCCACCGGGGCCACAGCCCACGAGAGCGAGGTGGCCGAACCCTGGGAAGCTGAGGAGACGTTGAGAGAACAAGTAAGCACATCCTTAAAACTTATGTTCCTAAGATCTGTTTTTTTTTTTAATTCACATAATGTGTTTATTCACTGTACCATATTTAAAGGTTTTCATATTTTAAGTTATAGAAACAGAAATGTCCATTAAGATTAGGAACGGAACAGGTCACACATTTGGCGTAGTCATGTTCAGTGTCAAATCACACAGTACTGCTGTTTTTTCAAACACGTGCACTTTCTCGTAAGTAGTTTACAAGCATAAATTGCTTTTTGGTTCCTAGTTGGTTTGAAAAGAAAATAGCAGGAAGAGCTTTATGTTTCCTCCAACAGTCTGCAGTGTTCCAGTGCCCAGGCGTTTGGATACTCAGGAAAGAGGCCAGCTTCATCATGGAGCTTCTTCCCACATCCTGTCCCTCAGTAGCTCTGCCCCTAATTAAACATGTTTTGTTGTTCAACACAGTTATTATAAATTTGTACAAAATTCATGAGATGGCCAAATTTTCCTTATTTGCTGTATTTCTAAAATTGTGTCCTTTGTTGAAACAGCCTGAAGTGACAAGCAGAGTGAAAGAGCTGTAATTAAAATTCTCTGAGAAATCAGCAGTAGCAATTAATGAAACAGAAGAGTAAAGCAGCATAAAAATAGTCTTTAAAGAGGCCTCCTCAAACTCTGGAGGCCAACCAACAGGGATTCTCCTGAACAACAGGAGGCAGAGAATTATAAATTTATAGAAACATCTTGTTTCTCCAGTCCCCAGATTGTGCTGTTGGTACTCTGAAGCAGGAAGCACCAACTTCTCGTTAATAATTCCCAATCTTGTGCAAATGAATACACAAATCATAAACTTGAGTGAGAGATCTCATTAATTCAAGCTCCAGCACACATTTTGGAGAATCTTAATTATTTGGTTAATTACTCAAACTCTACTCTTACTTTTTGTGCTGAAATACAATTTTAGGTTATAATTTGCATCTTTGAGGTAGTGTAGGGATGTGTGCTTATGCATTATGCTTTACTTCCGGTATTCTGGGTGAAAAATGCATTTCAGATATCATCAGAAATGTATTAAGGACTCAAAGTACTGGGCTTGGTGGTGAAATATGGAGAAATAATAATTATCACACCTGATTTTGCAATGAGAAAAGAGTTATAGTTATCAGGAAATAAAGAAACAATGACAATATATAGGCAATTAAAATGCATTAATTAGAATCTGTTTTGGTTTTTTTGGAAATGAAGTGGTAAGAGTACATGACTTTATTCTAGTGTACATTTGAAAGGAAAATGGTCTCTATAGCGTTACTGTTTGTCACATCCTATGTCCAATGCTTCTTGTGTCCAATGAAGGCTGTACTTTCCTTGCAGACATGGTCTGCATTAAAATCTGGGGTTTTTTTCATGTTCCAAAAAAAACTTTGTTCACACGAACAGGCAGCGTGCCAGATTTGTTCACCACTGGTGTAGAGCACAGGTATGATCAAACCTGTCAGCTTCAAGGTATATTGAGGTTAATCAATAAGAATATTAAGTATAAGAATCATCAATAATAGTGGCTTATTGTTGGATCAACATTTTGTGTAAAGAGTGTTCTAGAATTTTATTTCAGAGTACCCGAATAGAAAGCAACTGCATGTATATGCTGGCAAATGTTCATTTCATTTTGCTGTCATTTCAGCAAACTCTTTCTTTCTGCTCCATAAACTGCTGTAAGGTGCTTCTACATAATAAAATATTAGAAAAAAATATATTTATCTTGCAGAATGAGAATTCTGATTTATCAAAAGCTTATGAGAGCTGTGGATGGGAATTTTTAATCCATAGAATTAATTCCTTCTCTGTGATGTCTTAGCATAGAATATAAGTCCCTGGGAACATTTCTGTGCAGTTTTGTGAGATCTCATATCCCAACCCCTGAGGAACATGGGATGAGGGGATTTTATTCCAGCATTCCTAATAGAAAGGAAGAAAGGGCCAGTTTCATATAGGCATACCTCCAGCTTGTTCACTCCGCACTTTCACTTGGACTCTGTGTTAGAAACATTGTTAGGGGGTGTCTATCTCTCCCCTTATTCTGTGGTGTTCTGGAGTTTTATGAATGCCTAGATTTTTGCATTAGCACAGATTTTTTTGTCCCATATCCTTTGCTGTCTCATTTTCCTCTATGATGTGAAGTGGGGGAGTTCTTCCCATGTAATTGAATGTCTTGTTTTGAGTGGTGGGAATAGAGTTGAGGGGCTATCGCTCTGTACATAACTTTCTACTGAAAACCACTAAGGGTGTGGAGGGCAGATTGGGGTTATCATTTGTGCTTCACTGTCACCTTTGAATCCAGGGGTGTTAGTTGAACATCTGTGAGTCAGACCATTTCCTTAAAGATACTCATAAGTGTTCATAAGCCAAATACCATCTGCCTGTGCAAACAAGAACAACCCTGACCACACCCTGCACTTTACATAGTATCCTATCTTTTATGCATATTAGGAAGACTGAGGATCAAAAAGTTTACTTCTTTACGATCAGAGTCAAAAAGTGGGCAGAGTGGGGATTCAAAACCAGTTCTGCCTGATTCCTCTACACCACACTGTCACAGTCTGCTCTTTTCTACAGAGGCAAAGTCCTCCTGTGGCTTGCAGTTTTGTAGGCTCAGAGCTTCTGTGAATACTAATTATTCCAGAACCAATCCTCCTACCTGTTATGTTAAATTGGTCTTTCAAATAGAACTTGAATTTAAATTTGAAATTTGTGACTTTGAAGAAAGACATCTGCTGGCATTTCTGACTTCTCTTCAAGATATAATTAGCTAAATAAAATTTTATCGTTTCTTGGAATTGTTGTAAGGATATTTTCAGTATTCCTTTAATTTTTATAGCTCTCTTGACTTTCCCTATTTTTAAAAAACCTCAGGCCAAAAGTTTAGGGAGTGTGGATTTTTATTCACTTGCAGAATAATCACTTCCATCAGTAAATAAAGTTTTAACAAAGCATTTTTTCCCTCAAAAGTATTCTTTTGGTGTGTGTTATAATATTTGGAGAAAAATTGAAAAATATAAATTATTTTTGGTTTTATAATTTGTTTAGTATGCATGTATGTTTTACCTTTTGCTGAAGTTTCTGAATTTTGATGAAAATTCTGAAAAAGAAAAACAGGTCCAAAGATACACTTGTTATTCAGAAAACAAATTTAGGAAACCAAACCAATAATATACAAAGTCTACTTACAGAAATTTCTCTGGCATGATAAAAAGAAAATGTATTTATTGGTGTCATATATCAATGTTGCTTACTAAACAGAGGAAATCTAAATTGTAAAATGAAAGAAAAGCCTTCTGACTGTTGTAATCAGCAATCTAGGTTATTTGATTCAGAAAAAAAAAAAAGAAATCTTTAGCATAAGCTCAGCCTTTTTTTTACTATTATTAGAACAGTTCTACAGATATAGCCTAAACTCAATCCCCCTTCCACAGCAGTGACTAAACTTTTAATATAAAAGATTTGTAATTCTCTTTGTTTAGTGCGTTCAGTTCTTATTTTAGCTGTCACTTCAGATACAAGCTTTGGGCAGCACAGAAAGAAGGCTGGATGGAAGGGTGCAAAATCATACAGATTCACTATATAGTTTCCTTTACTTTTTAGGGTTAAAAAAATGATAGTCAAACACTTGAGATCATATCCTGAATTTTAAAAAAATACTGTCTGAAATTTTTGTTGTCATTTAAGTTCATATACATTAGCTTGGTGGTTTTATTTGTTTGCTTGTTTGTTTATGTTTATCTCTATTGTAGGCCTGGAATTACTTTAGTGGTTTAGTATTTACTGGTTATAACTTTATTATCATGAAAACTGTATAAGGTAGGTGATTCACAGGTTCATTAGAAATGACGTTTCAGTCCAAAAGCAAATTCAGTTTTCTAATAAGATCCATTTTAATTGACACTAAATTTTTTTAATATTTTGCTTTGACAAGTTTGCTTTTAAGGAAATCCAATTAATGAAAAGCTGGATTTTCAAACAAATAAACTAGGGAATAATCATTTTCCTGTAACAAAGAACTTGCTACAGTATTCCTTTTAGAGAGAAAACACTTCTGTAGTGTTTAGAATGTAATTAAATTTACATACAACTTTTCACTTAAAAGCATCATTCACATGAACCTTTTCAGAAGCATTTCTCTTAGGTAAAATATTTCATCTGAGCATAGTTTCAACCACTGGGTTTAACAACTACACATAAGATCTTTACCCCAGCCATGTGGGTGAGACTATTAAACATGTCAGCATGACTTAACTAGAATTCAGTTTATTCAGAAATGTAAACTAGTATTTTAAGATCACCATGACATCCACCTACAGCACAATGCGTAAGACCGTATTTTTTATTTTGTAGTTCATTTATTGTGTATTTAATGGAAATATGTGAGCTTCTGGAATATAATTCTGAAGGATGGAAAATTGTTTACAGTGCTGAGTGGGAGCATGCAGTAGACAGAGTACAACTGCATTTGTGATACAATTTTTCATTTTGCCAAAACTTACATTTAATAAATACTTAATTACTTCCACGTATGGCTGGAAATAGTCTCTTACCAAAAAATGCAGCCAAGAAAAAAGGAAAGCTTCTGAATTTTGAGTTTGTTGGCAGAAGACATATTTCTCAGTATTTCTTTAATCTTAGGTTTATGGTGGGTGGATAGATTGAATGACTTTGGCATTATTAGCCACAGTTGGTTAATGAACAAATTCTGTAAAAGGTACTTATTATTCGTGCCAATTTTCTTGTATAGGTGGGCCTATAGTTAAGATAGGATGGAAAAATGGATGGAGAAAAAATCTGAATGATGTGAGATATGTGAACTTTTAAAGTGTCCTCAAAATAAGTAGAATCTGGAGTAGACATTTATTTGGAGATATTGAACTATTTACTTTGGCCATTGACATATATGGAATAAAACTATTAATTGTCAACTTTTTTCTTCATTTCTATGCATGAATAATCACATACAATTTACTGCTCATAAGTATATAAGAAATGTGCAGTGTGAATATGAGCTTCTCTTGATAATTATAATTGTTCATAGCTTTCCTAGGAAATATCAATACTTAGTTTCTCCTTGAAGGATTCTTTTGGCTTCAGATATATTGAAAGTTTGATATTTCTGAGAAAATTGTCATTTTCATTCTTTTAGGGAGTTTCAGAAAATGAATGTTTAAAGGTAAAGCTTTTTATAGCTAGTACTAGTTTAACAGCATTTGAAGTGCTTCATCCTAAAATTAGATTTTCCTCCTTCTTTGATCAGTTTGTTTCTACTGATTCATCAAGAGCAGGACATAAAAATTGAAGAACAACCAAGTGGTCTTAACAGATGGAAAGACATGTGTGCACATTTATACAGCTGGTCTCCTACTCTAGCAAAGGCTCATATTTGTTGTGAAGCTGGCTGTAACCAATGGCCCTGAGATAGGAGGGTCCTAAGTGGTGCTTGTGTGAGTTAAAACTTTCATCTTGTCCTCATGAGGAAGAGTCTAAAAAACTACCACCAGCATCATCCCTACAACTTCCAGTAATAATAATGATGATTCTCATTCAAGATGCACTATCATCTGGCCCCCTTTATTAATATTATTTCTAATATCACAAGAAACCTTCAAATTCTGTTTTCTTTTTTGTTTTAGAGATGAGGAAAACTGAAACTTAGAGAAATGAATTAATTTTCCAAAGGATATTCATCTAGAAAGTTGTAGATCTTGAATTCAAATCATCTTTGTGTGACCCTATGCTCTTTGTGTTTTATTATCAGCTCTACGTATTTGTAATATCTCCAAAATGTGATAATCTAAGAGAAACGAATGCCTTGTTGAAAGTTAATTCTCACTACCTTGGTATCCTGGCTTAACTTCAAGTGTTGGAAAATCTTTTGGTGGTATAACTCTTTTGCTTCTTAGTTATCACTATCACTGTTCATGTAATGCAAATAAGGTAATTAAATTTCTATATTCATTATTACATCTAATCACAAAAACCCACAATTCTAATTATAATAAGACATAGGAAGTCCAACATTAAGAAATTACTGATTTTTATCAGTCATCTATTTGAAAAAATAAGCATGACGATTTATATATATTAGTATAATTGTCTACTTTCTAAATATATCTTTTTGAAATTTCAAGGCTGACACATTCAAGGTAATATAATCTCTGCTTTTCCTATCCATCCAGATAATGAATGAATGCAATCACTCTCTCATGAAGTTTCATATGTACTGGAGTGTGTATAGAGGCCTGGATTCAAATCTCTGTTTTGCCACTTATTAATCCTCTGTACACAAGCACTCTAAGCATCAGATTTTAATTCTAAAATGAACTTTAAAATACCAACTTCAAGGTATTGCTGTGAGGATGAATTGAAATAAAATAAAAATGAAGTGAAATTAAGTAATACGTAAATGAAACTATTATTGCAATGCACTATCAAGTATTAGTTATTATTATCAGCAGCATCATATCTTTTGGCTTTATCACGTGCTAAACTAATAACAAGATTGAATGATTTGTTGTAACCAGATGTCCTAATCTTTTTCTTGGGCAATAATCACACGTAATCTACATCATATTTCTGAGATTTAAAAAACCAATCACATAGTACTCATTTTTTAAACTGAAAAACCAGGAAATCATCACAGAATGTGAGATCATAGAAGCAGTGTGCCTTGAAGATTCAGCAAAGAATACCACGTGAACTGATCTCTTCTTTCCTGCATATGTGCTTGTCCATGCAAGCATGGGTGCTTACATCTGCATACTCTGGTGTGCATGAGAGCCATTAATAGACTATACAAACGCTTGCCTGTGAATATTATTATATAAGCATATTCATCTAGGTAGGATTGTAGAGTTGATTTCAGTCTCACTTGAAGGTTATATTGTAGTTACACTTCAAAGGTATAAGAAATTTCCTTTTAATTTAACTAAATCCTTTTGGTATAATAGAATTAAGTTTCCATTACCCGCAAATGATTGAAATGTACATGTACCCACACACACTCACACACCACATATATGCTAGTTAGTCAAAAGTCTTTCACTCTCCTTAATTAATTATTGAACATAGGTTTAAAATAATTACTGTGTAATAAATGACTGTATTTACCTCTGCTTTTCTCTGAAGAATAAGATTTAGTTCATTTACAGCATCTGTAATTTGTTTGGTCTCCACGCATCCCAGAACAATGCATATATTTTTAACATTGTCAATAATATTATCCAGATTTTGCTGTAGATGAAAAGATTGACATCTTACAACTTATTGCAATCAAGGGGACACTAATTTATCTTTAAACTACCTCTCTTTCACTCCATAATATTTTAATGTATTTTATCTGTATCATTAATATTGTTGGCTTTTCAAAACACATCAGCTCTGTCAATTCCAGAATCACAGTCATTCCAATGGAGGATTTCAAAATGGAGTTTATTTCAAAAGAGGTGCAGTATGTAGGAGGTGATCAGCTTTCTGGGAGAGAGGTATGAAAGATCTCATTCTGTAGATCTTTCTCTCATAAGAAGCAAAAGCTCTAAGTTGCTGGTTTATGATACTAGAAAAAATGATGATACTAGAAGAGATAGAAATCCTCTGTGACCCTGACCCCAGGCAAAAATCTCTTGCTTTTTGAGCAGGGGAGCAAAAGCAAAACCTTTCTGGGGGAGAGGTAGGACATGGGTTAAGATCCTTTGCTGATGAGAGAATGGTAGAAGCAGAAACCTTTTGCTCCTGGGGTAGGGGCAGGAGACCTGTCTTGAGTCCAGGATCCTACATGGATACCAATCAGCAGTCAGAAACCACGGAGGAGGGGCAGAAAACTCTCTCCTGTACAAGACTAAGTGCAGATATAAGGGACAGTTTGGCTGCCAGAAAGTTCCATTCTTGAGGCAGAAATGCTAAGAAAGTTCCAATCTTGAGAATCAAAAACAGTCTGCCTAAGGCTGTGGTTGATCATTACCACAGAACTCCCTTTACCCTACTACAAAAATGAGTCTATTTTGAATAATAGACAAGAGCAAAGCACTGCTAGGGGAGACACAAAAAAGTATTGCAAGAGATCTTCTCTGCGGCATAGGCAATCAGGGACTGTTGAAAGCTGAGGGTGAAGCAGGAACAGAGAAAAAGTCGCTAGTACTGCAGGCCCCCTATATAAGTACAGGTAATAGTAACTAATCACTGGAGGAGTTTGAAGCCTGATGTGCCCTGACGATAATGATAGCAACAACAAAACACAAAGCTCAAATCTTGACTAGATTTATCAACTTTACATAATAAAAGCATAACAGAATATATAACCCAGACGTTAGAACAATCAGACAAGGACCTTTAGTAACTATGATTAGCATATTACAGGATCTAGTGGAAAATGTGGACGACATGCATGAACACGTGGGGAATTTCAGCAGAGATATGGAAACTACAAGAGTCAAATGGAAACCATAGAAATATAAAAATATATTTGGTATTAGAGATGGGGAATTCTTTCAATGAACTCATCAGTAGATTGAACACAGCTAAGGAAAGTATCAGTGAAATTGAAGATAGGTCAAGAGAAATGATCCTAACCAAAACCAAAGGGGAAAAAGAGTGGGAATAAAAACCAGAACATACCATCTAATACCTGTCAGAGTCATACATGCATTTGGAGTTCTGGAAAGATAAGAATGGGGCAGAGAGATATTTAAAGAGATGATGGCCAACATATCAGAATTTGTGGGATGCCACTAAAATTTAGAGGCAAATTTATGGCTTTAAAATTTGAATAACTCTATGTCAAAGAAATTGAAATTATAATAAAATCCTTCTTATAAGGAAAACTCCAAACAGATGGTTTCGTTGGTGATTTTTATCAAATATTTAAGGAAGAAATAAAACCAAATCTACTCAAATTATTTCAGAATACAGAGTCAGAGGGTATATTTCTCAACTTATTTTATAAAGCCAGCATTACTCCAATGTTAAAATCAAGCCACAACATTATAAGAAAAGTATAGACTGATGTGTCTCATAAATACAGATGCAAATATCCTTAACAAAATATTAGCTAATTGAAGCCAGAAATATGTAGAAAGGGTTCTAAATTGTTACAAAGTGTGGTTTATGCCAGTAATGCAAGGATATTTTTAAAATTTGAGAAGAATAAATGAAAAAAATCATATGTCCATCTGTATAGATACAGAAAAAGTATTTGATAAAATTCATCACCCAGTTATGGTATAAACTCTTAGCTAATTAGGAGTAGAAGGAAACTTCTTCAACCTAGCAAGGATCAACTGACTTCATGCCATAACCATGTAACTTCCAAATAACATCATACTCAGTGGTGAAAGACTAACTTTCTAAGTTTAGCAAGAAGGCAAGGATTCTGCTCTTACCACTTGTCACTTCTAGTAAAATTCTACTGGAGATCAGATAAAAGAAATACATATTGAGAGAAAGTAAATCTTTAGTTCCATGATGTCTAGGATGGCAGGTTTTTACTTCAGGTAAGTAATGGGGCACTTTTTTTGTAACGGAAATGTTTTATATCTTGTTTTTCATGGTTGTTATATATGTATATACATTTTCAAAACTAGTCAAAGTATACAGTTTACATGAGTGTATTTTATTTTATATATATAAATTAAACTTCAAGAAAGTTGATTTAATAAATATGACATCATAATGAAAGTAAGATAGAAAGTATACAGTTTGATGTTATGTTTAAAAAGAGTAAAGAATTATGAAGGTATTAGTAGTCAGCAAAATAAAACTGAAATAATATCTCATTACATATACCTCATGTAGGCAAAATTTTTAAAAGTTGGACTATACCATACATTGGTGAGAAAATAAAGCAACGGGAACTCTTATATATTGTGAAATGGGTATGACCAAATTAAATGTTTGGTATTACCTTGTAAGTCTATGGCCCTAGTTATGTACCCTAGAAAACCCCCTGAGATTAGCTTGAATGTACATCAACAGTAGAATAGATAAGTTGAAGTTTGCTAATCTAATTGAGTAATGTACAGTAATGAAAATAATTCAAAAGCATATATAGAATAATGTAGATAGATCACAAAAACGATATTGAGTGAAAAATACGGGGCACAAAAAGTACATATAGTTTGATTCCATGTAGGTACATTAAAAAGGAAACCTAAACCTTAAACAGGCATACCTCATTTTATTATGTTTCACTTTATTGCACTTTGCAGATATTGCATTTTTTTACAAATGAAAAGTTTGTGGCAACCCTGCATTGAGCAAGTCTATTGGTGCCATTTTTCCAACAGTATTTGCTCACTTCATGTCCCTGTGTCACATTTTGGTAATTCTTGCAATATTTCAAACTTTTCATTGTTGTATTTGTTATGGTGACCTGTGATCAGTAATCTTTTTTTTTTTTTTTTTTTGTGGTATGCGGGCCTCTCACTGTTGTGGCCTCTCCTGTGGCTGAGCACAGGCTCCGGATGGGCAGGCTCAGCGGCCATGGCTCATGGGCCTAGCCGCCCCATGGCATGTTGGATCTTTCCGGACTGGGGCACGAACCCGTGTCCCCTGCATCGGCAGGCGGACTCTCAACCACTGCGCCACCAGGGAAGCCCTGTGATCAGTAATCTTTGATGTTACTATTGTAATTGTTTTGGGGCACCATGAACCTCACCCATATAAGATGGCAAACTTAATCTATACATACTGTTTTGCCTGCTCTGCTTACTGGCTGTTCCCCTATCTGTCTCCCTATCCTTGGGCCACCCTCTTCCCTGAGACACAAAACTTTTGAAATTACGCCAATTAATAACCTTATAATAGCTTCTAAGTGTTCACGTGAAAGGAAGAGTTGCATATCTCCCACCTTAAATCAAAAGCTAGAAATGATTATGCTTAGTGAGGATATCATTTGACATTAAGCATGTCGAAGGGGAGACACGCCAGAAGATAGGTCTCTTGCACCAAACAGTTAGCCAAGTTGTAAATGCAAAGGAAAAGTGCTTGAAGGAAATTATAAGTGCTACTCCAGTGAACATAGGGATGATAAGAAATCGAAACAGCCTTACAGCTGACATGAAGAAAGTTGCAGTGGTCTGGATAGAAGATCAAACCAGCCACAGCATTCCCTTAAGCCAAAGCTTAATCCAGAACAAGGCCCTAACTCTTCAATTCTAAGAAAGCTAAGAGAGGTGAGGAAGTTTCAGAAAAAGAGTTTGAAGCTAGCAGAGCTTGGTTCATGAAGTTTAAGGAAAGAAGTTGTCTCTATAGCATAAAGGTACAAGATGAAGCAGCATTGCTGATGTAGAAGCTGCAGCAAGGTATCCAGAAGATCTAGTTAAGGTAATTAATGAAGGTAGCTACACTAAACAACAGATTTTCAATGTATGTAGACAAAACAGCCTTCTCTTGGAAAAAGAAGCCACATAGGACTTTCATGGCTAAAGAGGAGAAGTCAATGCCTGGTTTCAAAGCTTCAAAGGACAGGCTGACTCTCGTTTGGGGCTAATGCAGTTGGTGACTTTAAGTTGAACCCAGTGCTCATTTAAGAAATGCATTCTGTAAGCTATAGTTGCCATAGATAGTGATTCCTTTGATGGATCTGGGCAAGGTCAATTGAAAACATTCAGGAAAGGATTCACCATTCTAGATGCCCTTAGGAACATTTGTGACTCAAAAGAAAAGGTCAAAATATCAACATTCATAGGATTCCAACATTCATAGGAGTTGGAATCAAGAAGTTGATTCCAACCCTCATGGATGACTTTGAGGAGTTCAAGACTTTAAGTGGAAGAAGTAACGGCAGATGTGGTGGAAACAGCCAGAGCACTAGAAGTAGAAGTGGAGCCTGAAGGTGGGATTAAATTGCTACAATCTCATGATAAAACCTGAACAGATGAGGAGTTGCTTCTTATGGATGAGCCGAGAAAGTGGTTTCTTGAGATGGAATCTACTCCTGGTGAAGATGTTGTGCAGATTGTTGAAATGACAATGAAGGATTTAGAATATTAAATAAACTTAGTTGATAAAGCAGTGGTAGGGTTTGAGAGGAATTGACTCCAATTTTGAAAGAAGTTCTACTGTGGGTAAAATGCTGTCAAACAGCATTGCATGCCACAGAGAAATCGTTCATGAAAGGAAGAATCAATTAATGTGGCAGACTTCATTGTTGTCTTAAGAAACTGCCACTGCCACGCCAACCTTCAGCAACCACGACCCTGATCAGTCAGCAGCCGTCAACATCAAGGCAGCCTCCTCCATCAGCAAAAAAGATTACAACTCACTGCAGGCTCAGATGATGGTTGACGTTTTTTTAGCAATAAATTATTTTTTAACTAAGGTATGTACATTGTGGAGTTTTTTTGACATAATGCTATTACACACTTAATAGACCACAGTATAGTGTAAACATAACTTTTATATGCACTGGGAAACCAAAAAAATCATGTGACTCATTTTGTTGCCATATTTACTTTATAGTGGTGGCGTGGAACTGAATCTGAAATATCTTTGAGGTGCCTGTATTGATAATGGATGCATAGTTTGGTGCTTAAATGGCAAAGAAAAGCTACAACATGGCTTTTCACCAAAGGATATCTCTTATGTAGAAGAAAAGAGATATGAAGTGGTGTAAAAGCAGATCCTATGATATTGGCAATATTTTGTACCAAACTTATTGTGTAATAAGATAGTCTACTTAGTTCTTTAATGGGTATGTGTGTGTATGTGTGTATGTTCTTTGTATATTATATAATTCACTGCACAAATCTTAAATCATCAGATCATGTTATTCTTTTGACAAAAACCTTTAATTCTGCATCTCACTAGGAATGCAGATTATGTTGGTTAGTGATTATCTTCCTTATTGAAGATCTTTCAGTTTTCTTCTTCTTCATGTCTGGCAGTGTTTCAATCTGCCCTTTATTTCTGCTAAGGTAGGTTCCAGTTCTGCAAAGGTGTTTTATTTCCCTTGTAACCTGACTTTTTCTCCTTCATGTCTTTGACTTCTCCTTTTGTGACCTTTCAGCTGGTCCTTGTTACCAATTCATTTCACCCTGTTTTCTTCTTATGATTTTTTTACTCCTTTCCGACCTCTTATATTCTGTTGTGAACGCAAATCAGTTTTGTGACATTTTTCTTCTAAATCCTATACTTTAGTAATAGTGTTAAAAATAACAACTCTAATAGCAATAAAATAACACTTGTACTTATCTTTTCTTGAACATTTTTTATCTTCCAGCCACTATATAATATTAAGCACATTACATCTACTGTTCAGTTAATTTTAAAAAATCATCACATTATTTTATTATCTTCACTCTAGTGATGAATAATATAAACTCAAGGATGGCTGAATAAAAGCTTCCCTAGTGGCAGAGGGTTTGCAAATATGTTTACCTGACTTTGGAATCTCTGCCCCTAAATTCTGTCTTTACTGCCACTCTGATTAAATTATGTTTGATATCAAAACTTCTGAAAATCCAACAATTGATCTGCTTGTTACTAAGAAAGCTTCAGTTCTAAAAAAGTAAATATATATTATCAGATCCCTATGTGCCCCCTTTCTTTCTCCTTATAAATGGAATTTTTGGTCTCTCTCTCGAGGCTAAATATTGTTGGATTTTGGTCTTGAGGAGAGGAAAGTGTGAGTTAAGAATTATTCTGCCTTCCTCATTGAATTACTTATACCTGAATAATAGAGGTGCTATATTTTTCTGATTATCTAGTTGGTACATCCTCTGAGCCATGGGCTTGATGGTAAAGGGTTTGGAGGCTTTATCTCATTTCACACCAGGCAGATGTTTCATGAAGCCAAACTACATTTGGAAGCATGAATAGATTTTTCTCAATCCAGATCCATCTGGTTTACAATTAGTTCATCAGTTACTAGATCCTAGTGTAGGTTTGTCATCAGTGGTAGACATTGCTAACTGTCTCTAAAGGTCCTACTTGGCATTTAAATAAAATTTTGGAGACAGTGCACTAGAGGCTACTAGGAAAAAGCAACTTTGAATCAGAAGCTGATTCTTCCATCTAGATTGAAATCTGGTTTTACGTTGCTTTGTCCTGTACATACACCACTCTGTGTGCATTATGTGAATATTCTGTCTTTCCAACTAGATCATCAGCAATTTCAGAGCATGGTTCTGATTTTGATTTCTGTTGATTCCAGTGAGTAAATAGTTCAGTAATTTGTACTAAGTAAACATTAAGTAATACCTTAGGGGAAAATTCTTTCTCTTTCTTCTATTCTTAATTTCTCCTAAATGTTAGAGATGAATTCAGAATATAGCATGAATACAGAAGACATTCATTAATTATGAGTAGAAGAGAGGAAAAAAATGCCCAAAGAAAAAGCTTTATGTAAATTACAAAATCAGCCATTTAACAAACATAATAGTTAGGATGCCCAATCTGAAATAAGTCTAAAATATGTTAATAGCAATTACTGTTATCCATATTATTCAGTAATATCATGGCATATTTATTCAGCCTGCTTGTTACTTTTTTTCAAATCATGTAATAATCCATGTTTGAGAAATATAAAAATTATTCTTCAAATTGGTACTGTTTTCAAGGCTGATGAAATGCTACTTAATGCCCTTGTCAAACAAATAGAAAGTACAAAATTGTGAATTGATAATATCACAGTCTGTCCTCATTTCTTAGATATTTAGCTATTGATGCTTCGTAGGAAGAATGTCATTTAAAAAGTTCATTGTTTTGGGGGAAGTTCATGTGGAAAGTTGCAGACACTGTGGCCTATTTATAAAATAATTCAGATGTGGGTGATAATAACTATTTGCCAGTGATAATATAAAGATAGTATTTCTTTGATGTTTTGCCAACTTTTCAGTCATTTTGGAACAATTGGTTTCTTTCAAAGTGAAAACATTGGAGGCTTCATATGTAAGTGGTATGATCAAACTTCTATATTTGGAAATTAAGAACTGTTACAGATTCTTAACAATTGGTGTTTGTGTGTTTGTAAAAAGATATCTATGATACATGAGCAGTACTGAGACATTTAGATAATTAAAATTCATCCATAAGTAAGTTATGATAACCTCAAAAGTATATCTGTGTCTAGTCAAGAGATATAAATGATCTAGGAATGAAGTCTTAATGTGCCCTGGGTACCTGGTAAATTTCAAATTTTATGCTAGAAAGAATGACTATGACAAAGAAGTAGTAATTATGACACTTTTATGAAACTTAATTTAATTGTGAATTTTTTTCACATTCCACATTTTAAACTTCCAGATTCAGGCCAGGCTCAAGAAAGAAAAATGGAATCAGAGTGAGAGGATAACTATTTGGGAAGGAATATGAGCTGTGTATTTGTCATCACCATATCTTTACATATTTATGTGGAATTCGTGTATGAGTTTGGTATCTACATCAAGAAATATAATTTATTTTCAGAACATTTTACTGTCTTTTAATATTAGGAGTAGTTACTTAAGATCTGTATCCTTTTATATATATCAAGAGTTATTTTATTTAATGGAAAAAGGAGTCTTGTTTTCAACACATTCTCTTACCTCATTTTCTGTAATCATACAATGTTTTATCTGTGGAAGACTGATCCTTCCCTGGAAGAACAAGCTATAAGAAATGATCTGCTTAATGGTGACTACAACTTGGATGCCCAATAGGTGGCCAAATCTCAGTAGTCTTGGACTGAATCCATTATGTTCCCTGCCAAGCTAGCTTCTCCTATCTTCACTGTTTTAGTTAATTGACATCTCCATGCAGTCAGTCAGCAGCCAGGAATCTGGAGGTATTCTAAACACTGTGTTCTTTCATTGTTCACAGTTTTTCACCAAATCATGTAAATTACAGATTTTCACCTGTTATGAATCTGTCTCCTCCTGTCCTACCCTATAGTAGAGCTTTTGTTCATGCCCTCCTCATTTCTTTGGGTTAATGAAATGTACTACAGTCACCCATCTGTCATTCTAGTGCCCTGCATAATGGCTCTATGTCATCATCTGATAAATTAGAAAATCATTAAATTGTCCATAAAATGTCCTTAAGACCCTAGTAACTTGGTTCCTGCTTGTCCCTTTCATCTGGTCTTTTTCCAGGCTGTCACCTTGAGCCCTAATTTTAGCCATTCCAAAGTACATACAGTTTCCTAATCACACCAGGCTGTTTGCTACCTGCTCTGTTCATGTTGTTGTATGCTTAAAGTTATCCCTACTTCCCACTTTCCTTACCATGCTCTTTCTCTGGCTGGCTTAGTTATTTTTCAATACTCAGATCAAAGAAGGAAAATTGATAACCCTATTTTGTGTGTCCTGTATACACATAGGTCTTTCATAGTACCTATGACACTTTATTACACACATCTGTTTACTTGTCTGTTTGGCCATGATAGAATGAAAGTCACTCAAGTGTAGACCCCCTGCTTTATTCATTTTTGTATCTCCAGAAACTTGCAAAGCTTTAGAAAAAAGAGTAGAAAATTAATAAAATCTTATTGAATTAATTAAAGAAGTAACAAAAGTTAATACCTGGGTTTTCAATAGGTATTTCAGGTGGGAGTCATATTTTTTGATTACTGTTGAGACACATTGTCTGGAAAGAAAAAAAGAACTTTGTTTAAAGTTGGGTAGGAAAACTTATATTAACTTTAGCACATTTATCACAAGTTCTGCTTTGTCCATGTTTCTATAGCAAACATGGTTTAAAAAGGATTACTGTTGACATACTTTTAAATGTCATTTCAGATGGATACCTTATAAACTTGGTATAACTTGATAGACTACAAACGTATTTGAAAACTTTAGAACTCCAGAGAAATCCATGACAACTTAACCAAACCTCTGAAAGACTGTTCATTATATCAAACTACTCTTAATTTAAAATATAAGTTGCAAAGGGATTCATAAGCAGATAATGACAAATAAATTGAGAAATATGCAAAACTTTTCAGAGAATTGCTTTTAGAATTAATGACATATACTTATCATAGATGGTGTTGTCTTTGACACCAAACCTCTGGGTTTTCTGGTATTTTTGCTTTTGTCTCTAAGCTTCTCTTAATGCTTCAGCTTTATCTATACTTAGGTGGAATAGACGTGAGTTGAGCAGAGATTCTTTTGGCTTCACTGTTTAAAATTATTTTCCCAAATGTTATTAACTTTCCCTTCCTGTTTGTCCTGAAAACTCCTGAATTGAATTGAATAATCAGTCATACAACACAAAGCACAGTGTTAAAAACACACCAATATATTTTACAGTAGCTGCCTTCTCAGTCTTTATTAAGTTACCACTTTAGTTAGACAAAATGCATAGAATATGTAAAAGTCCATGGAGGAGTTGGAAAGGAACTGTGAAAGATTTTAGCTATTGGAGGAGTTTAATATAAAACCTCATCCTAAAATTTAAAAAGAAAAAACCCTCAAGAATTCACCTGCTTCAGCACCTTTCTATTAGGTATTATATCTATTTTATAGAAAACTCCTAGGAACCAATGAAGGTATGTGATTTGCCCAACTGCTAAGAGGAAGTCAAGTCAGAGAAGAGGGACACTGAAATCAAAGCTTGTGCGCTCTAGTGCTTGGTCTCATCACATCATAAAGTGGTCTGAGGAAGGCAGGCAGAGTAGCATATTGTATTTCAGAAAGCAAAGTCCTGGGGGTCACCAAGATGGCGCAATAAGAGATCCTGGCCTCTCTCTCCTAACAAAGATCAACGGATAGCTATCCACGGACAAAAACAGCTCTGGGGAGAGCTCAGGAAACTACCCAAGAAACTTCAACAACACAGTGGGGGAAAAAAAAGCCCTGAGAATAATTCCATAAAGAGGGAAGAGAGAATAGCTTCATTTTGCCTGCATCAACCCATCCTCCAGGCCAACACTGCTCAGTGCCAAGAGGGAAATGCCCTGCTAGAACGAGTTCCCCTCTCTTGGAAAAGAGGAGTGGGGTGAGCGAGCAGCTTCCCCATCCTTGTGGGACACTGCATGAAGGACCTGCATTGCTTTCATCTCACCCAGAGACCAGCAAAGCTGAGATGGATAAAGGTGGCTAGAACAAGGAAGAAGGGCAGTGGCTACCAGCATCAGCCATGCAGTGGGAGTTACCATGGATCCCAGTCGGCTGCTCTGCAGAAAGCCTCAGTAACTTTCACTACTGAGGAAACCAACAGCCAGCACAGCTGCCACAGACCCCCTGTAGATTTCATTGGTTTTGTTTTCCTCCACTGCACTGCCCCTGCCAGACCCTGAGATCCACACTTGCAGCTAGCCCAGGCCTCAGTGGCTGCTCAAGTGCAAGGTGCAAGTCTATTCCCCATGACTGACCCCTTCCAACAGCCCCTCCAGCTGTGCACCTGCATGCCACTAGCCTGGCCTCTGTCACTGACGTCCACTGCCATGTGCACATCTGTGGTGAGATCTGGCACCTATGAGAGTGCACACTGACAGCCAAGATCCCCACAGCTGTGTCTGGGGCAGATTTGGCCCTTTCTCCTGTCACTGGTCTGCACCACTGGGCTCATCTGCAGCTAGCCCCCAAGCTGTGCACCTGCACACCCTTGTCCTGACTCTCGTCACTGGCTTTTACTGCCATGCACGTGCCCATGGAGAGAGACTGCAGCCACAGAACTGCACTCCAACAGCCAGGATCCCTGCAGCTGCCAGTGCACCCACAGTTAGTCCTAACCCTTGAGACTGGCACTGCCCCCCACCCCCCAACTATATGAGTGTCTGCAGCCAGCCCCTGCCACTCCACAGGCGCCTGCAGCTGGCGCCCAGAGCTGTGAGTATGTACACCACCAGCTCCAGCAGCAACTGCTGCCTGCCCTGGTCTCTAGCTGCTGGACCTGGAGGCACCACTGAGGATCGCAACAGCCCTCGCAGCTACTGCAGATCCCCCCCACAGTGCTTACCGAGGACCACACGGTTGTCGATGCTGTGGACCCCAGTGACCTGAGCTGAGGAGACATCGTGACCCCCCACCCCCGACCTGGCGTTGTCTCACAGCCCTGCACTTGGTGCCCGTCACCACTAGGCCCAGGGTCACAGCACGTTCCAGTTGGCCCTCGCCTGTAGGTGAAGGTCTTTCCGTACTGAAGCCAGCCCATAAAGTCTGGAAGAGGTGACTGCTTCTTCCTGTATACAGACAGCTTTGCAAGGCTACAAGATCACAATGAATCAGGGAAATATGACACCACCAAAAGAATACAGTAAACTTCCAGCAACTGACCCCAAAGAAATGGAGATACAAGAATTGTCTGACAAACAATTAAAAATGATTGTCCTAAAGATGCTCAGAGGACCACAAGAGAACACAGAAAAAGAATTTAATGCACTTAGCATAACAATACAAGAAAAGAATGAGAAATTCAACAAAGAGGTAGAAAACATAAGAAAGAACCAAACAGAAATCTTTGTGCTAAAGAATACAATGACTGAACTGAAGAATTTGATAGACTAGACCAAGCAGAAGACTCAGTAAACTCAAAGACAGATTTCTTGAAATTACCCAATTGGAGGAACAACAAAAAGAAGAAAAGGAATGAAAAAATGTCTGTCAACTATACTTCAATAAAAAAATACAGTAAAAAAAGAAAAGTGAGCGAATAAATCCTATGGGACTCACAGCCTCCTTTTGTCTCTCTGTACACTAGGTAGCAGCCACCTACAAGTCACGGCCCTCCACAGAACAGTTCAAAACAGGTCTCTGATTCCCAGGGATTCCCCAATTTTTAAAGAATTTGTCAGGTTTGATGCCTCTCTCTGCATTTGTTGTTGTGGTAGTTGTTGATTTATAAATTTATTTTGGAATACAGCCTTTGTTTAATATGCCATTTTGATGGGGACCTATCTGATGCATGTAATTAGCAATAAAGTAAAAATTTGGATTAAATTATATCAAAAGTCCTCTTAAGTTTTACCCATTCTATGATTTTATGGTACGAGACCGAATACTGGGGGGGAGGGGGGGAGAAAGACACAAAAAAGGGAAAAAAAAGGGAAAGATATGATAGTTTAATGAAAGAATGTGGCCTTTGCAAATTGCAGACAGCCCTGATTTGAATCCTAACAAACTGAGCAGCCGACCCCAGGCAAGTTATTTACCCTTCCAGAACTTCAGTTTCCTTGATTCTGAAGTAAGATAATATGTATTGTTATGGGGTTGTGGGGAGAATTACATGAGACAATATATACAAAATGTATTAGAACTCCAGGAAGTGATAGCTATTATTAATACAATTTAAACCCATTCTTCTATCAGGCTGTGCTTTAGAGATTTATGACATACCTCCCACACTCCCTTTTTTGCTCATTCAACTCAGAACAACTTTAATTCCAGATAAAGGCAGCCTGTAGCACTGATATCTTCTCC
This sequence comes from Globicephala melas, assembly GCF_963455315.2. Classification (NCBI taxonomy): domain Eukaryota; kingdom Metazoa; phylum Chordata; class Mammalia; order Artiodactyla; family Delphinidae; genus Globicephala; species Globicephala melas. The sequence goes on from NC_083323.1 coordinate 88,248,674, forward strand.
CAACGTTAGCTTCCTGATAGGTTTGTTCTTTCAAATAATACATGCATATGTTGAGATATCAGACTCAATTAGGATATGTTCATTTGCTGTCACTTGAGTTTTCCAATTTGAAGTCACACTCCTCTGTTTATAATGTACCAATTATTTTCAGGGTGTTCCAGAAAGGAATTTAAAGCAGGATATGGTGACTTTCAAACTATGGGAATTCAGTTATACAAAGAGCTTAGTGACACATGCACAATCAAATTTACAAAATGAATGAGGAAAAAAATCCTTGAAAATGTAATAACCGGTAGCAGAGATATTTTTAAATGAATGTTAGATTGTTCTGGAAGGTGTTAGCAGCTCTTCAGATGTATCTGAATAGCTGTGAAGAATAGATAATTAATAACAGAATTTGCCAAAGGGAGATATCTATTAAAAGTACAATAGCTTCCACAGTACTAGTGAAAGGACAGTTATTACAATCAACTGAAAAATATTGTGATTTGGCACTTGAGAACTCAGTCAGAAAGTAGTCTTGGAACAGGAATAAAATGTCTTACCTGGATACTTTCCAAATAGGCATAACTTCTAGAAGTTGGTTCAGATAAAACTGACTGTGGTCATCTTCATGCTGTAGACAGCAGAATATATTAATATTTATAGAGCGAATAGGAACGAATACCAGATAAAAATAGGTCCATAACTTCCTGCTGTCATTTTATTCACCTCTTTTGATAACTCTCATTTATCATTTTAATACTTTGTTTTAAAGACCTTATAAGACTCTCCTCAACTGTATAAGCATTCTTTTCAAAAGTCAAACAGAAAGCTGAGCTTTGGTTGAGGATAAACCCCAAGGATAGTTGAAAAACATCCTGCCATCACCAAGGTCAAACATTAATTTCTCCCAGCAGGAAGGCAGTTTTTCAGACACCAGTTCTCCCACATACGTGCACATTTTCTTTACATTTAGGCCACAAATCCGTGGCAGTATAAGACTTGACAGCTTGCCACATTGGCCGGCAGACACAGAATGGACTCCTCCTTTTTTCAGATTTTCCATACCTTGCCACCAAAACGTCAGCATAAGAGAACCTTCCATCTCATGAACATTCAATTATGCTGATGAAAGACAACTACTGATAGGTGTAAGTTCCAGGAGTTATCAGATGGCACTGTATTTTTCTCCCAAGATGAGCAGGAACTACTCATCTTAAACTATGAGTCCTCTGGTCCACATGTATGCATGCACACACACACACACACACACACACACACACACACACACACACACACACCCACACACACACACTCACGTCATAACTCCTTGATTAGCTCTTCTGGAATGGGCATCCATGAAAACCCTATGCAAGTCTGCAGAAAATGCAAATATACTCCATCATAATTGCACTTTTTCACCACACAGTGATGTTAAGTTTGACAGCTGAATGAGTCCCTCCATGCCTGGGGTGCATGTAATCCTGTATGTCAGTACACACACAATGTATTTTTAAAGCTGCCTATTAGAATTTCTGACAGAAAACATCAGAAGGAAAACCTTTACATGGCTTAAGGTCAAAGGTAAATTAATTTTTATATTGGGTTGTATTGTGAGAAAGAAGAAGGAAACTAAGTAACATGGAAAGAATAAGGTTATTGTTATAATACCTTGAGTGCATGCTATGAAAAAAGAATGCTTTGTAGAAATGCTAAGGAGCTTGAAAACATGAGGCTTACTCAGTAGGAATTTACCTCTAGAGTCAATGGCTGATGAAATCTGAAAGTATCATAGTGGTTAAGACAAATTTTTCTGCAGTAGAGAAAGCAAAACTTTAGGCATGGAGAGGACAGTGAAAGGGAAGGGAAAATAGAGAGTGAAAACCAGAGCCAGAATAGAGATAGTCAGATTTGAAGTGTAGTATTTGGCATTTGCCTTATTTCAGAAGTTAAAACCAAAGCGGCATATAAATAATATGACTTATTTGAATCTTTCTGAATAGCATAATCATATTCATTTAAAAACCACTTTACTTGGCTTCCAGAGATACTTTTGGGGGAGGGGGAATTGTCCATTGTCATACAGTGACTTAACAAGAAAAAAATTTTATCTAAAGGATCTCAAAGAGTTGGAGGAAAGTTTGAGCAGTTGTCCATGGAATATATTGTGCAATTTATTTTTCTCCAAAAGTGAGGGCCATACCTTTGTCTTAAGAAAAACATAAAGGTATTTTTTTCTTTTTTTTCATACAGAAATCTATTGCTGTAAATGTTTTGTGAATGTTTCCTTGAACTAGAAAGAAATCTTAATTTTATGATTAATGTCTACAATGTTGGCAATACTTTTGATCAAACTTGAGAGAAAGGAAGAAAAAATTTTTAAAAAGTGTCAGCCATTCACATCACTTCTAATCAAGACAGGAATTTAAAAATTTTGAAATATAGGATGATTTCTAAAGACTGTCAAGGTGTTTTATGAATAATCTCATGGAACATGAATTAAATCACTATATATCAGTGTAATAGAAGTGAGTTTAAAATAGAAAAGCCATCTAAGATGAATTGAGCTTTGCAATGCCTTTTACAATTAGAATACTCTGAAATATCTACTGAAAGTTGATGGTGTCAATAAATTTAATAGAATGATAGCTATCATTATATTCCTAATATTATATAAAAAGAATATTATCAAGCCAATTTTATGTTGTTTTACTAGAAAGAAAATTTAATTATTCATAAATGTTTAGCTTACAGCTGAAATTATGAAAATCATAGATAATTTTGACATTATTTTAAATAATAAGAGAGAAGACCATTCACCATTCCCTTACCATAGATATATAAAAGAAAAAAAATCGTTGGTCATTTATTTTAAATATAGCAATTCAGACCATGAAGAAGGGTCACAAATTGATAAACTTTCTCAGTTATATTAAATTAATCAGCATACTATGTCTATTCCTGAAAGAATATTTTATAAAACAAGGCAATTATTATTATTATTTTTTATTTTCTTCAAATACAAGGTTTTCAATTGAAATTATAATCTAATCTACTCAATGGGTATTAAAAGTTTACAAGAAAAGTGTGATGCATCAGATTGCAACATATACATCATTTTGACATAACACACCAATGTCTATGCTCCTCAATATTTTCAATATCATGAGTAAATTTTTGAAATTTTAAGTGTCTTAACTAACATTAATAAAGTTTTACAGTTTTTAATAGTAAAAGACTAAAATATCATATAGTCTAACATCCTATTGTTTTTGCTTTAGGGCTGTTATGAATTAATACATGTAAAGCCCTAATAACAGTGCCTGGCACCTAATATATACTTAATGTGGTTAATTATCATTGAATACCTATCATGGCCCAGACATTGGGGTATGTGGATAAAGCTGTGGAAAACAAAACAACACCAAAAAAACATAAGGGTAGAATTTTGACTAATTGCTCTGAAACCACATCTAAAACTTTTGAGTGTAGCCCATAAGTTCTAAGTGTTTTTGTAATATAAATTGGTAGCATAAGGTATGTGAAGACTCACTGACTGGGCTCAAATCCAAGGTCCTCTACTTACCAGCTCCATGAATGTGACCTGAGGAAAGTCATGAGCACGCTGGGGTTTAGTGTCCTTATTTATTTATTTTTTTTGCTGTACGCGGGCCTCTCACTGTTGTGGCCTCTCCCGTTGCGGAGCACGGGCTCCGGACGGGCAGGCTCAGCGGCCTTGGCTCACGGGCCCAGCCGCTCCGTGGCATGTGGGATCTTCCCGGACTGGGGCACGAACCCGCATCCCCTGCATCGGCAGGCGGACTCTCAACCACTGCGCCACCAGGGAAGCCCTAGTGTCCTTATTTTTAATAATATTTGACACGTGGAATTGTAGAGAGTAAATATGATAGAAATATTTAAGTTTCAGATGTAAAATATATGCTGGATACATATTACATCAAAATAGTGGAGTTATATGCATTTCAGAATAAACCTTAATTTACATGAAACTGAAATATGTGTGATTTGTGAATTACTACCAATGTGATAGTTTCTTTTTTCTTTAACAATATACAACTTCTAAACAAGTAGAAATTTGAATTATACATTTTCTCTCCCACCCCCCATTTAAATGAAACATGATAATTTCAGTCTTTTCATCAACACTGAGGACAATTTGAAGACTCTTAGATTTATTAATACTGAGGGTATTAGTTGTACTTTATAATGTTTCTTTGTGGAGAGTTCAGATGCATGGCCCTGGAGCTGTCAACACTGGCTGAGCTGGGTACCAATTCCAAAAGACATTTCTAAACAACTCTCTTTTGGCCTCATTATGTTATGTTCCACATAGATATATTGCAACCTAATGCACCACCTGACACTTTTTATGATGAAGCACCTCAGACTAGAAAAAAAAAGTCATGCACTGGAAGTCTGTTATCTGATGTAAATGACAGGGTGATGGGATTTTTGCCTAAAGCAGGTAATTGGAAGATTCTACAGATAAAAACTGCTAAAATATCAAAGTTTACTGCATACTGTGCAATTTGGGTTTGAAGTAACTCAAGACACCACACAGGGAATAAAATTTATATCTAACACCATGAAACTGTCATTAAAGCACAGTAATCCCTTTCTAAGTAGTTTTATTATATATATTATGAATATTAATCTGTCCTGATTTAAACTGTGTTGACACCACCGTAGTCTTCAGATAGAACAAGAGTTGTGTTATTTTTCTTCCTTCCATGGTTTCCCCTTTACTTTTTCTATTCCATTCATTTCCTGGTGGATTCATGGATAGTATGAATAAGATAACATTAATAAGTTACTCATAAATGATTTTTCAAGAGACTAGTAGATTTATCATACTGAGGTTGCAGTAGTGTGTTCATGTAATTGCTTCAGTCCAAATTGTTAACAGACATAAAGATAAATATTATGTTTCAGTAAATATACTCAAATAAATATGTATTCATTAAACATATTTTAATCACAAAATGGCAACAATCCGTAAGGATGGGAATATTATCCTTAAAGTAATACATTTGCTAATTGAAACCAAAGCTAAGAAAGTCTTACCTTTCGAGATAACTTTCCTGGAGATTCCCTATTTTTCTGTAGATTAAGTTGAATAACAGATTTATTTTTCTGAAATATTCTGTGGCTTCCCAAATAGTGATCGCTGAAAGAGAAAAAAAATATACAGTTACTTCCTCCTATAATTTCCCCAAGTATATGTTCTCCTCCCTGACTTGATTTGCTTTTATTTTTGAAACTTAGTCTGGTTAAAAGTTTTATATCTATCCCTAGTTTTATTTATATCTATCTATCTACCTATCTATCTACTACCTATCTATCTATCTACCTATCTATCTATCATCTATCTAATATGTATATATACGTATATCTCTCCTCATATTTTTTAAAATATTTTATTTATTTATTTATTATTTATGTATTTTGGCTGCACCGGGTCTTAACTGCAGCATGCGGGATCTTTAGTGGCAGCATGTGACTTCTTAGTTGCAGCATGTGGACTCTTAGTTGTGGCATGCATGCGGGATCTAGTTTCCTGACCAGGGATCAAACCCCGGGCCCCTGCATTGGGAGTTCGGAGTCCTACCCACTGGACCACCAGGGAGATCCTTCCTCATATTGTTTTAAATGACAAGATATTATACGTATTTTCAAATGCATTACGTTAGAAGATGACTAGACACATTTAGAATAGACATAATAAAGAATACTTAACATATTCGAAGTTACTTTCACCCAGCCATCGCAAAGCTGAGGACAACATGCTTCTGGGAGGTCTAAGTGATGTCACAAAGTGTTTGTGGGGACCACTGTATTAAGGAAGCAGAGCCATGTGGTAGAAATCTCATTGGCTTTAGAGACAGATTTACTAGCTTTGTGACCTTAGACCAATTAAACTGTCTGAAACTCAGTATTTTCCTTTTTAGAGTTGGGATATTAATGTCTACGTCAAAGGTTTGACAAGCAGATTAAACAAAAAATATCCTTACACATTTCAGAAATTTCTAATGGTGTAATTATATTTTCCCTCTCCCTCCCTCCCTCCCTCCCTTCCTTCCTCTCTCTGTAAATATTTCCTAATCACAAATTAAATGATGAGCAGAATGAATTACTGATTCACCACAGTGTTTGGAATACAATCTGATTCCACTTCTTTTAAATGAAAGGCTTTTATTATATGATCTCCTTTATAGATTTAAATTTTGATATTTATAGTGACTTAGTCATTAAAAAGGATGAATTATGTTAATGTAGCACATAACATAATGTAGAATTATGTTAAATACATGAAAGATTTCAGGAGAAAAAAAACACTCATTAAAAATTTGGGGCCCTTCAGGTGATGTATTCATTTATCTGGAAAACCCATTAGATGTTTGGGACCACCTATTTCTAACAATGTCCGACAGATAGAGCATTACTCTGTTGATATCTACTATATTCTCTGTAAATGTTATTTTGACAACTGCTATTTTAAGAAAATCCAACACCTATCCATTTTGGTGAGTGTTAGTGTTCACAGCATGTGTTCCCCCTTCTATTCCCATTCCTCCCATTAGTCTAAACTAGATTCCTGTTCCATTGCTATCTTAGGGCTCTTATATTGTTCCTTGAGTTATTTCTACTGTGAGTCCAGACATAAGACATGGCCAGTGTATTCCCTGAGTTTCTGGAATCATTGATTCCTGCCTTCCTCCAAGGGCCATTCTCATATTCTGTCACGTATACTCAGGTTCCTCTCGTTTCATTTCCCCCAACCCTAATTCTTCTTTCCACACTTAGAATTCTGTTTTCCTCTTCCTATTCTGGGAACCACTTGAAGAGCAGTGACCCACTTTGCTCTCAAAGCTTCCTTTTCTTCAATGTGTTGAAGTCTGGACTTGACCCCAGTACAGTGAATTCAACCTCAGATATGGCTACTGCTTTCCTGAACTACCTTATTTTACCCACCTGTATGTATGTCCCTTAGTAGGCTTACCAGATAAAATAGATGTCCAATAGATATGAATTTCAGATAACAATGAATAAAAATTTTTAGTATAAATACATTTTGTATAATATTCGATCCATACTTATACTAAGAAAAATTGGAATTTTTGAAATTCAAATTTAACTGAACATTCTATATTTTTATTTGCTAAATCTGTCAATTCAACTCCCTTCTAAAAGTAGGTCCTAGTTCTTCCCTTATCTTTGCCTCACTCTGTATTTGTGGGTGTGTGGCAGGGGTAGGGTCTGGGTAATTATCAGATTTTGGGTAACTTTGGAAGGAATATTTCCTCTATAAATTTTCTTTTTTTGTTTTAAGTTACATTATAGGAATATAGTCTAAGAGAAAACATTTGAATTGTACTAAATTGTGCAAAACAAAAAGGTTTAAAAATTATTTCCCTTTTTCCAAAATAAGTTACCAAGAGTTTATTGCACTTTTTTTAATAGGCTAACATAAATGGCCAACCACATACATTTATGTTAAAATGAGATCAATTTTATTTTAGCTGTGTCTCTAACCTTAGATAAACTTCTTTTAACTTATTTTCTGAGACTTTGCTTCCTAATCAGAAAATTTAAAGTACTCCATTCATAGCAATACCATCTGCTATGTTATTATAGGTTGTATTAACCATATTTGTTTTTAAATTTTTTTCCTTCATTTTTTGGTATTATTTGAGTCCTGAGTCTCTTTTTTCTCTATCTTTACAGGCTTAGGAGACATAATTAATTTTAATCTTCTACTGGTTACCTAATTTTTTTCTAGTAAAACATATCTTAAATCTTTTCCGTTGCAACCTCAATCATTATTTATATCACACTCTCAAATAAATCTTAGAGCTTAATATGACTTTAATTCGGTTCTCTTTCATTATGCTACAATTGCCCAAGTAGAAATCATTTCAAATTTTTTCCAGATTCTTTTATAATTTACCTGATGAAATCGAGAAAAGTAGTAGATCAGTTGATCCAAAAAGTTATTAGGTATGAGAATTATAAAAAAGACATATCTTAATATACTTTACTTTTAAACTAAAAATAGTTAAATAGCCTGTCAATAAGCAAAGTTTTGTTGCTAGAATAAAGAAAGCTGTTGATATAGGATGAAGGGTCTGTTGATTACAGTTTTGTGCCTTTCTGTCATAAACCAAACCTATAAGTAATTATCTTTAATTTCCAGCTCCAGCTTCTTTAATGAGGAACATATACTTGAAGTTGAGGAACAACCTGAATGGAGAATTGGTTTAGATTCCTATGATTATTCTAATCTCTTGAAGTTGTTTCTTCCACACTTAATTCAGCAGTAGTAGTTTTTAATGATCTGTCTGGAATGCATTTGTTGAGTAAAGAGGGATATACAGCTCCAATTTTAGACATTTTTTCAACATAATAACAATTTGCCCGAACATCCCTAATTAATGAGGACATCTTTTCATCTCTGACTTACTATATTTATCACATGAACAATTTTCATAAATATCTGTTTCTGGACAACTTTATTTCTTTCCAATATTTTTGCTTCCTTTAACTTTCTTATCCTAATGTGATATCTAGGATGCTTGGCACACTGTTCAATAGTAGTAATGAAAATAGACATCCTTCTCTTTTTCTTGACTTTATAGAGAATGCATAGAATGATGAACAAATACGATATTTACTGTGTCCCTGGTACATACTTTTATTGTCTGTTTTGTTAATGATTTTTTTAAATTATGAATAAGCTTCAGATTTTATTTAATGAGTTTTCTGCATCTACTGGATACATCATATTGAGAAGATCATTTTTTTCCTTGAATATGTTAATATATTAATTAAAAATCAGTAGATTTTTCCAATGTATAAGTATAATTATCTTTACATTCTTGGGTAGATGCATCTACTGGTAGATTTAATTTGCAATTTTTAAAGTTTCTTTTTTCTACATAGAAAAATTTAGATTGGCCTATAATCTTAATGTTTTGTGTTTAATCTTTGTTTTAGGCATTACAATTAAACTAGCCTTGTAAACTGCATACACCTTTTTCTCAGTCCTGGAACAGTTCATATAATTGAGAATTATCCATTCCCTCAAAGTTTGGTGCAATTTGCCTAAAACTTCATTTTCTGCTCCCCACTGCTCTTTGTTGTATTTCATATTTATACTTCTTGAGCTAATTTTGAAATTCATGATTCCTTAGGAAATTGTCTATTTTTTTACAAAGCTGTCAGACAGATGTCCCAAGTCCCTTCTATTTTAAATATCTTTTGACATTTACCTGGGATCTCTACAATCCGTTTGCAGTCATTTTTTCCTTTGTGTGCTATCACTCTTTCTTGTTTTACCAGAAGGTTTTTTATTAATATTTTTCCTGTCATTTCATGAGAATTTTGGTGGGCTGGTGGGTGTATTTGCATTTTCAGTCTAATGTATTAATCCAGTTCTGAAGATATATAATTATCGTTTTAATTATGGGAATAATTTTGCATGACGAGAGAGCTCAAAAACTGGAAAGGAAGGGCTTTTCTGGTCTAACTCTCTCATTTTTCAAGTAAGGACATTGGGTTCAACCAAATAAGACCAGAGATTAGAACATAAATATTTGGAGTAAATATAGCGTACTTGAAGTTTACTTATAGATTCTAGCATTCCTGTTATAATGTGATGCACGTGTTTCTTCTTGTAAAAGGGGGGATTGAGGTGTTCTGCAAATTGTGGACTAAAAATAAAAGATCTCATGGGAAAATAGGGCTGGAAGAGACCACTCAAATCAATACAGGTCTCTAAGCAGAGTGTGTGCGCTTGTGCGCACACACACACACACACACACACACACACACACACACCCCTTAGTACAAAAAGACACATCTAATTTCAAAAATTTAAAGACATACTATAGTAAATAACAGACCTGGTTTTTAAAAATGTCTTTAGCTTGGTGGAAGAGGATATAAGAAAGGTTTTTGATGCTGCTGAATATAGAGATGAGGGCAAAATGTACAAAAATTGTGGAGAATTCTTCAGTAAACATTTTCAAGACAGCGCCTGAGACCAAGTTGAGAAAAAAAATGCATGTTGGGTGAATGGTCACTGGTCACTGGTATACTACTGTCGCCCTCAGCAGCTTCATGTGTACTTTGCATTCAGCCACTGTTACTTGGTGGAGCAAAACATTCATATGCCAGAAAAATTTACCAGTATGAAGGTGACTACTCTGAATAAACTAATTCATGTTACAGAATTATGTCATATTGCAGAAGAATTTGTACTTGGTACATCTTTTTTTGGGATATCATGTTTAAAATACTAAACAGTCCTTTTTGTGTGTGTTAGCAATAACAAAAACTATTACTGTGCCATGTCCCTTAAGATTAAGTCTCTGATGTTATTGAAAGGACTACAGATCCTTCAATAACCCTCACACTTTCTAAGAGCTGGAAACTACTGTTCACCACTTTACCATAACTCTGTTTGGCAAGACCACCATTTTGATTAATTTGTCTTTGATGATCAAGGGCTACACTATTCAATATTGTAACTCTTAGACACTTTTGGCTACTGAGCACTTGCAATGTGGCTATCTGAATTAAGATGTGCTGTAAGCATAAAATACACACTGAATTTTGAAGACTTAGCATAAAAAAGGAATAGAAAACATCTCAATATGTTTTTAATTCTGATTACATGGTTAAATGATAATGTGTTTGGTATATTGAGCTAAATAAAATATTACATTAGGGAATTCCCTGTCGGTCCAGTGGTTAGGACTCAGTGCTTTCACTGGCAAGGGTGCAGGTTCAATCCCTGGTCTGGGAACTAAGATCCCGCAGGCCAGATGTCATGGCCAAAAGAAACAGAAAAATTACACTGAAATTTATTTCCACCTGTTTCTTTTTATTTATTTTTTTAATGTGGCTAGTAGAAAACTCAGTTATGTGGCCCACATTATATTTCTATTAGACAATGTTGATCTACAGAAAATGAAAGAGAAGAGAGAAAAAGAAAATAAAGCATTAAAGAATAGAAAGAAAGGTGGTAGGTAGAATTTAGTTAGTAAATGGGATAAGGAAAATTAAATTTCTGTTCAAGGACTCTAGGTATTGGAAAAATATGGGAAGAAAGACTACCACATCAAGAGAAGGAGAATTGAAAAATATTAAAAATATTGCTGCTAAGGTGGGTAATGTGGCAGAGTTTGAGCACTAAGAGAACTGGCCGCAGTAGGTATTACTATGCTTATAATGTGAACATTGGTATTTTCTATCTCAGATTATACAAACCAGGTGTTTTTCTCAATCTGGTAACATTTCAAATATGGGTGCTTAGTAGTTTTATTTAATAATAATGTAAAAAACTTCAACTCAATCTCTATGATACAATCAAAAGTTTAGTTTTTTCTTCATATATACTCGTAAATAAAAATTCTGCACATCCATTTATTTATTCTCTCAACAAATATTTGATTCCAGCTATGTGCTTGTTGCTATCTTAGGAACTGTTTTCTGAATATAACTGTCATTTAAGATGAACATCAAAAGGCTGAATCCTTGTACATAATTACTCCTATTTCCTATTCATAAGTAGCTCATATTATTTTAAAGTTTATCACATGAGCAGTTTATACATGGAAATATGTATATATTAAGAGATTAATAATATTAACACCAAAAAGCCACGTGCAGATACTTTAAATTTGTCCTACAGGCAAAAAAGACATCCTAAATAATGTCCAACCTATGAATACTGATTCAGCCTAAGAACTCCTTGAAAACTCACATTTATCAACATTACTCTTTCATCAGGATGAATACATATTCTTATTTTATAGGATCACTAGATCTAAATTTTCTCCATTCTGATGTATAGGAAGTAGTCACAGAGATGTTTTGTGAAATATTACAGTCATAGGTAGAAAAAAGTATTTTAATTTTATCTTACAAATATTGAGAGTCAGGATTGCTGACAGCTATTAAATGTTTCTTTAAGAAAACTCAGTAATTAAGCTGACTTTTAATACTTTGGTTGACTAAGAAATGTAAGCTGAGTACGATAAGACATTAAAATATTAATAATACAATAGTACTCCACAGAGTACTTTTCAGGTACTTATTTATGTACACACACATGAACACACACACATGCACACCCACACATTCCTTTGGTATTTGCCACTTAAAAATTTCTATGATGTTATATTGATATCTACCATATCTTTAGTTCCAGTGAGCTTTGTAACTAGTGGAAATGCCCTGGATTTTATGCTTAAAGTGGTATTTATTGCTGGCTCAGCATAGATAAATATCAGCGATATGTTGTTTTCCTCAACCAGTGCTCCTCTCATTTATAGTTATTTTGCTTTCAGGGGAACCTTGAGTAAGAAAGTTAAACTTCATGACTTGGAGAGACAAGCATAGGGGAAATTCTAAAACTATAGCTCACAGCCATGGGGTGGTTAGTTGAGGAGGGTCATGGTTTTGAACAGAGGCCTTCGATGGAGCATAAATGGATACCAACAGCAACTACTCAAGGGAAAACTGGACGTAAAAGATCTTGCCCCATTTTTTTAAATTCCCTCCAGCCTGTAAAAAGGCAACTATCCCTAGTGCTTCTTCACTTGAATATGGCTGTATTCCTTTATGTATATAGTATACATACTTTTTTAAATTCAAAAATAAAATGAAATTGAACATATTGCAAGGGATTTTTTTTTAATCTAGAGGAAAAGTTTTATAACAACTTCCAATTTTACAGTGCCTCCTCTATTAAGCTATGTATGCATAAAAGAAAAGTAGGGCTTCCCTGGTCGCGCAGTGGTTAAGAATCCGCCTGCCAGTGCAGGGAACACGGATTGAGCCCTGGTCCAGGAAGATCTCACATGCTGCGGAGCAGCTAAGCCCATGCGCCACAACTACTGAGCCTGTGCTTTAGAGCCCGTGAGCTACAACTACTGAAGCCCGGCACCTAGAGCCCAAGCTCTGCAACAAGAGAAGCCACTGCAATTAGAAGCCACGCACCGCAACAAAGAGTAGCCCCCACTCGCCACAACTAGAGAAAGCCCGTGTGCAGCAACAAAGACCTAACGCAGCCAAAAAAAAAAGAAAAAAGAAAAGTAACAACAGTCTATATAAATGAAGTTAATTAAGACAGAGGGTCAGGACTTCCCCGGTGGCGCAGTGTTTAAGAATCCACTTGCTTAATGGGGACAAGGGTTTGATTCCTGGTCCGGGAAGATCCCACATGCCACGGAGCAACTAAGACCATGAGCCACAACTACTGAGCCTGTGTGCTACAACTACTGAAGCCCGTGTGCCTAGAGCCTGTGCTCCAAAACAAGAGAAGCCACCACAATGAGCAGCCCGTTGACCGCAATGATGAGTAGCCCCTGCTCGCTGCAACTAGAGAAAGACCACACGCAGCAATGAAGACCCAACACAGGCACCAAAAAAAAAAAAAAAAAAAGAGGGTCAATAAGAAAGAAACACAGCAGTGAAACTGGAACTTTGTATCTTTTGCAAAAATATATACTGAGCTCCAGGAAGTTTTTTTTGAGTTATTTTATGTAAAATTTGTAATATAGTCACCAACTTAGGAGATCAAAAATATGGATTTTATTCCATTTCAAGTTTCATTTTTCACACAAATGTCCAGAGAAGAAACATTCTGTGGATTTTCCTAATACAAAATATTCAAGAACTAAGATTAAAATAGCATATGTAAGCCTTATTAAAGTGATATTGGCTAATTTGAAATATTATGTAATTCAGGTATTCTTAGCTAATAATTTCTTTACCTTGTTTAAGATAAATAGAGCACTAGGCTATTTAAACCTCAATTAATTCAAAATTAGGGGGATTAATAATTCTTAGCTTTTAGAAGTAAACAAGACTTGAGTAAGCAAAAATAACTTGATAGATGCATGTTGGCTATTACAGTTTTAGGTATAATAAAATTAAATTATATACCTGCATTTTGTTCTGATTTGCCTTGTCTTCATGAAAAAATCATGCAATAGCTTTGTGACTGTTTTCATCAAGTCTGTTGGTTAATGATGCTTGCACAATCATAAAGCTTTAAAAAAAGCATGGAGCTGAAATACGCTATAATTTTTACATGTTTCTTTCAATAATAAACATCTTTATTTAGTGTAAGCTCTTTGGGGAATTGCTTTCAAATGAAGATATGTATAGAGTATTCACATACTAGGACATTTGTTCTAGTACAGTTACTGGCTAGAACCAAATGCAAGTTTGTATATATTACTATTATTAATTTTTAGTTAACTATTTATTAAAGATAGCAACCAAAGTTAATTTTAAAGTGTTAGGAAGAATACTTTGAAGGAGATCCAAAACTAAACTGAAGTAACTCAAGATACTCTTAATGAATGATTTATTAACAGAACATGTTTTCATTATTGTGTGTGAGAGCTCTCAAAGTGATGATATTCCTTCCTATACTCTGACATGGTTCTGTGATTTTTATAAGAAGAAAGCAAAGTTATGTAAAAGAGAAACACACCTTAATCTATTTATTTGCTCAAAGTAAATCTAAAAAGTTATAACAGATTAGATTATAATATTGTAATTCTTAGCTGTTCTGAATGTGCTGAAACTAATCAATTTGTTCCAGTTTGCTAAATGAAATCCTTAATTTCATTGAGAATAAAAAGACTCATTCCACACCACCCCAGGAATATATGTAACTGAGTTTTTTTTTTTTTTCGGTAAGCGGGCCTCTCACTGTTGTGGCCTCTCCCATTGCGGAGCACAGGCTCCGGACGCTCAGGCTCAGTGGCCATGGCTCACAGTTCCCAGCTGCTCCGTGGCATGTGGGATCCTCCCGGACCGGGCACGAACCCGTGTCCCCTTCATCGGCAGGCGGACTCTCAACCACTGCGCCACCAGGGAAGCCCTGTAACTGAGTTTTTACTGCTAATGAGTATAATCTATTACCTTAAACTTTATAAAATATTACCTAGCCTTTTCCTCACTGGTACTTAATAGTCTGACTTTTACTTTGAATAAAAGGCAATTCCAATTTATAATCTAGTGTTTAAAGAATAAATTAATACTAATTGGAATGAGATTAGCTAAAACATTTTTTAACCTAGAAGTTTTCTTAAGATTATTAAAAAATTCTGATTAGATTTAATTTTTGAAGAGGATTTTCTTACTCTAGTCAAAGAAATTCAACATTTTCTCTCCTAGGAGAGGTCAGGAAAGAGAAAAGGGACTCCAGAGTAGAAAACCAGATCAGACTAATCAATGCTGGTGGTGAATCAAGAGGTAGATACTGTTTCTTAATTTAGATTTAAGAATATATATGACAGTTTCAAAGTAAGATTTTTAATTACCATAGGTTTTCTTTTTCTTTTCTTTTACATTTTTTAGTACTTGACAAGAGTCAATTAAATAATAAAAGTTTTCTTTTGTCTTGTTTAAGTCAAGGATGTAAAACGTGGCCATAACTGTAAGCAATAGGCCCAAGCAGAATTTTCAAGAAGAATTATTTACTTTCTCCTTATGCGGCTTACTATTGACAATGCAGTCATGATTTATTCAACTATAGCTTTTAGGTACAGTACATTTTATTTATTCTGCAGTACAGAAGCTGGTAAGGAAAATTGTTTTTAAGTTGAATTAGAAAGTAAGACTTATAGCAAGATTTTTGAGAAAAGAAATTACTCAAATCACATAGATTAGGAGTAAGAAACAGAAAAACCTGCACTCGTAGAAAATATCAGGCTCTTAGATAATAAAGGATAAAATTATGAAGTAGCATTATACTTCATATATTATAAATATATGAGTCTAGGAGAAGGTACAACTACTCTTACTCTCTGGAAAGAAAGCAGACACAGGAACACTCTAGGAAACAGTCTTTCTGTCCCTAGGTCTTTATATCTGTGCTGCATCTCATGGAAAAGACAGGAAGTTATAGTCTCTATCCTCAGGTCTGCCACTGCATAAGCCTGAGGGGGTCTGTCTACTCAATAAGGTCATAAGAACTGGGGAAATGGGATTACCAAGGACACTACGACCGTGGTAGTTAACTTGGGGTCTAAAACCAGGAATGTAATGGAAGATGCTAATATTTTTTATTATTTCTCAGTTTAATTTATTCTGATTTCCTGATTCGGTATCCGTGCTTCATATTGCTCACAACTTTGTTTTAAGCTGCCAACAGCCAGTGATGAAACTGATAAAGTTCTAATGCTTTCATTTACTCTTTGCTTATAATATAAAAACCCTGTTTGTAAAGCAGTTTTTGAGGAGAAGACTGATACTTAATGAAACTCTTTTTTATGGTAATTGAAGTACCTAATAAGACTAGCATGATATCCAGGTATAAGAGGTCAGGAACTTTCTCATTTAGAGAAGAGTTATGGAGATGTGTTATTAGAGTGAGTTACTAGATTTATAAAAGCGTTTAACCGGGAGAGGGAGTGCCAGAGCAAGAGGCAGAGTGAGAATGGAATATTTTAATTGACAGAAAGAGTTTGTCATACTAGATTAAAATGAGTATTTAATGAGCTGTAAAAATAATACAGTTGACCTTTAAAAAGAGGAATTTTGGCTTGCTAGGAAAGTTATCTTTCTTAATTTTTAAATATGCTACGAAGTATAACATCTTATTTCGTTGATTAAATTCAATATTTGTGCAAGGTACTGGTTTTAAAAAAATGTGTAAATTTTTTTTTCATTGAGTCAAAATTCTTAGGTCACTGATATCCCTGGTCTCTAATATCTTGCTACTTGAAATGTGAACCATGGACCATGAGCATGAGCATCACCCAGAAGTCTGTTAGAAATGCAGTCTCCTCCCCATCCCAGACCAAGTGTCAGAATCTGTTTTTTAACAAGATCCTCAGGTGATTCATAAACAAATTAAAGTTTGAGAACAGTTTTAACATATCAATATAAATACAGATTTATGTGTAATTTGTGTCTGTCTATCCTCCTGTTTATTTACATTCCCCCCCTTTCCAGGATTTTATTTACTACTTGACTAACCCTGGTTAAGACAGATGAATTCAATAAAATAGCAAAATATGACTTAAGGAGGAAATTAAAAAATAGAGAATCACAAAACTACTGCTAGCAAAGTAGTGAAAAAGTATCCTGACCATTGACATTTAATTTTGATGATGAAAGGTTTTAGCTACTTCCTCAAAACTTGGTTAGTGCAAGTAGTTACTTTTTTTGTGACTATTTTAACAGACTGATACACCTTCTGGAAGAAACCAAGGAGTTTAAATTTTAAGGATTTGCCCTTATCTAATCCAAAGTAGTTGAGAAACTGCAAAAGTAGAAACTAAATATAACTTATCACTATCTTCATAAAACAGGTTAAGGAACATAGTTCTGATAACATAAGGGGAGTTTAAAATGAAAAATCTTTCTACATCATTCTACAACAGTAATAGTGGGGTTTTTTTTTTTGGAGGGGGAATACTTATCCATTTTTTAGTTTATTATATTTTAACAACCATATAATATTTTTAATTGATTTAGAACTATGATTCACAGGAGCTCATAGCAATCCGTATATAATGAAAGGACTAGTAGAGGCTTAATAAAATTTTACACTTGTAATTAAAGATTACTAAAATATAATCCTACAGCTTATTTTTACAGTAGAAAAATATATTAAAAATGCAGTTTTTAAGAGGAAAAGAATTTGAAGTTAAAGGAGGTTAACTCATTTTGCCAAATCAACGGTGTTAGAGAGTAGTGTTACAAATAGTGGGAAGGATTTGTTTTCATATTCTTCATTTGCTTAAACAGTCTCAAGATACCAAAAAGAAAATCAGTTTTTACCTAATCAGAAATTTGGAAATGACAGAAAGTCCATCTTCTGTGATTATGATTTAACATTATTTTAGTCAAAGCATTTCTAAACACTTCCTGATTAAAAGTTTTAAAAAATTTTATACACGTCAGAAAATGAGTGTTCTGTAAGTTATGTGTCTTTTCCTTGAGTTTGACCTAAACGCTGTATGTTGAACTATAAGCTCAATATATGTTGTGTTTATTGCACAATATATGGTCATTATTCTTAATGAAGCGTTATCCTGTAATTTTTGTTTTCAAGTGGCCCTTTATCATGAAAGGAGGCTTTGTAATAGAGTGGAAAGACTTTGGGCTTCAGAGTCAGATAAACCTGTGCCATCCTGACTTTGCTGCTTCCAATTTTATGACCTTTAGCAAGTCATTTAATTTCTTTTTAGCCTCAGTTTTCCCATATGCAAAATGGGAATAATTATGCCTTTCTTTTATGAGAATGGGTGGTATTACATGTGAAAATTCTAGCCCAGGGCTTCCCTGGTGGCGCAGTGGTTGAGAGTCGGCCTGACGATGTAGGGGACGTGGGTTCGTGCCCCGGTCCAGGAAGATCCCACATGCCGCGGAGCGGCTGGGCCCGTGAGCCATGGCCGCT
Source organism: Globicephala melas (assembly GCF_963455315.2). NCBI lineage: Eukaryota > Metazoa > Chordata > Mammalia > Artiodactyla > Delphinidae > Globicephala > Globicephala melas. Next base: position 88,267,107 of record NC_083323.1, read on the forward strand.
GAGCCTGCGCGTCCGGAGCCTGTGCTCCGCAACGGGAGAGGCCGCAACAGTGAGAGGCCCGCGGACCGCACAAAAAAAAAAAGAAAAAAAAAAAGAAAATTCTAGCCCATAAGAGGCTTTTAATAAGTAAAATCAATTTTCTTATTGTTTTTATTGTTATAATATTATTTTCATTTCTATGCAACTTGCTTAAGCATTCCTGCTTTTATCAGAGATCCAGTTTTCCAAATGCCTCGTTATCTTTCTGGTCGTTAAGATTAAAAAAAATTATATTTGTTTGAACTCCTGCTGATCTTTCAGGGAAGGAAAGTTCCTCCTTCAGGGCACTGCTAACCTCTTCATCTGTCTTTTTGATCCCATCTTCTCTCAACTCCTCACCATTGTATATTCTCTACCTTCAATACTTCCCTCTCCATTGGTTCTTTCCCTTCAGCTTATGAATATTTTCAAATCTCTCTTATCCACATTCCCCAAATCTCCAGACTGATTCTCCTCAGCATCTAAAGCCCAGGCTTTTTTCTCCAGGCTTTTATCACTACACATTACTTCTGAGAGAGTAGTCTGCTTATGTGTTTCTGTTTAGCACCTTCCATTCTCCTTAGCTCATTGCAATCTTGCTGTTTTCTCCTCCGTTTTAGTAAACTTGTTCTTATTTGAATCACCAACTCATTTTGTAATTGCCATATTTAATGATGATTTTTCAATCCTCATATGATTTATTTTCAGTATTTGATACTATTTACTTAGTACTTGAAACTTTCTCTTCCCTTCTTGTGAAAGGCACGTTTTCCAAGGTGTCCTGCAACTTAAATTGTTTTTTTCCAATTTCCTTTTTCTGTTCCTCCTCCTCCTTCCGTCTTTTATATGTTAATGTTCTCAGGATCCTTTCTTTTGTCATTTTCCCTACGAGACTGCATCTGTCTCTAAGACTTCCATTCCTTCTTAGAGCTAACAGTTCCTTAACCCACACCAGATTTCCTAAAATCTGGGCTATTTTCTCAATAACAGATGACCCTTGGCACTCACATACTCAATGTGTTTCAGACTTGATTAATTATTTTATAACCTCAAACTTCCATTTCTCTGTTAACTATCATCATTACTGAACTCACAGCAAAACTAGTCATCATCTTCTACTCCCTCCAGGCAATCCCACTGTCAACTAAAGAATGTTGCTCACCATATGGCTCTACAAGGATTGAGTCATTAGCCACTGCAGTTGCTGACCTCCACGCCGTGCTAGGAGTTCAGGGCAGAGATCAGAAATGAGGCATTCTGTGCTCTGGAAAAACTGGCAGAGCTTGCTTTCAGATAGTTAGATATTTTCAGGAGAAAAGTTTATGATTCCAGTTTCTTGCATCTTTCCATACTTAGGAATGCACGCAAATCATTAACTAGGATATCTGTGCCTCCTGACTAGCAGTAACCTTCTACTGAGATGTGTTTGATTGCATGTACCCCTTCTCCAAAATCACATATAAGCTGGTGTCTCCACTGTAACTCTTCAAAGCAGTTCCTCAGCGATAGCTGAGAGGCTATAGTCCTCACCAAGTCCCCCGTAAACATTGTAATGCACAGCTTTCACGTTGCACTTTTTTATTTCAGTTGACATCACATATTTAGTTGCCAAGTTCCATTAATTCCACTGTTTTAATAATACTCCAGGGATTTAATAGTTCCTGTTTAGCCCCACTGCTGCTACTTTAGCTCAAGCTCTGTCACCTTTCATATGTTCAGTTATGTTCTCCTAACTCGAATTTTTAACTCTTTTTAAGCATACATTACTGTTCATATGATCACTTAAATGCTTCTCCCATCCTCCAAAATAATTTATTTCCTTAATCTCTTGATAGCAAAAAAAGACATGTTTATTGTAGACATTTTGTAAGTAAAAAAAGAAATGAATGAATATTATCTGTATTGTAGTTCTTTTTTTTTTTTTTTTTTTTTTGTATTGTAGTTCTTTTTCAAGGAGTGGCTACTCGAACATTTTAGTGTATAGGATTTCTATTTCTTTTCCAAATAGTAATATACTTATTTTAACAAATATTAATATATTAAAATGTGGTTTGAAAATATATCTTGTCACCCTTAAAAACAATGATACATGCTTTCATATCAAGATATATGATATTGTATTTTTATTAATTTATAAATTCTATGGCATATTATAATGAATTATGTTCACAGTTTTACCACTATTTTTGAGTACTATTGGAGAGTTAGTTTTTTTCTTTGTATTAGAAATTATGCTATGGTGAATGTAGAATTTTGTATTTAAGTCTTTTTGTATAATTATGATTGTTGCTTAGAAATATTTGTAGAAGCAGAATTGCTGAAACACATATATGTTTTCGACACATTTCTATAGACTTCTGACACATTTTTGACAAAATTCCCTTTAGAGAATGCTATATCAGTTTAAATTCCTAGCAGCTGTTTGGATTTTGTCCATTTTCCCACTGAATTTCATCATAATAAATATTTTAACAATTTGATAGGCAAAGATGGCATCTCATTGTTTTAACTGCATGTTTGTCGTTAAACTCTTTAAGTAATTTCTTGTCCACTGAATTGCTATTCACGTTCTTAGCCTTTTTTTTATCTTGATAATTATTATTTTTTAATTTATGCACATTTTATATGTTCTAAAGCTATTAACATTTAAGCTATTAAGTACTTATTTCTTTCCTCAGTATTTACAGTTTAAATGCATATTGGTCATTGACTTTCCTTTGCACCATTTCCTTATTCTTGCTGTTAATCCATCTCTCTTTGATCTACAGGTAGTTGGTGTATAATAAAACTAATACTGCACTCACAATAGGGCATTGTAATAACTGATGACATGGCTTTATGAATTCCTTAGCCAAGGAAAAAGGCAAGGATTATATCTAAATCGTCTTTGTATTCTCAGTGATAAACCAAATCCCTTGCACACGTGTGCGCTTAGTAGGTGTTGAATTGGACTGTTATAATCCCTGCACAACTGTGTATAATTTCCACCCCATGCTCCAGCATGAAGAACCATTTGCTATTTTCTGAATCCTGCTCATGGGATTTTTAGTATTGTTTTATAGTTAAGAGCCAAGGTTATGCAGGCAGCCAAACCTGGGTTTGAGTTCAGGCTTGACCCTACCAGCTTCCTAGTTGTGTCACCTTGAACAAAGCCTCAGGTTGCCCATCTGTAAAATGGGTTATTATAGTGTCTGTATCATTGATATATTGTAAGACTTAGGTGTTTACCCAATTTGAGACTAGGAAATAATTAGCACTTAATAAGTGACAACTGTTATTATTATTATCATTGCAATCAAAGTTAGTTGGGTACTTCAGATGAAGTGTAGTACTGTAACTGTTAGAGTTTAAATTATTACTTATTGCATTATTAACTTATTACATGTTACCCGTGTTCCCTCTACAGAAAAATATGAACAGATTATCCAAGTCTTTAAGGACATATTTTTAAGACAAATTACATAGAAATAAATGAAAAAAAACTGAATGAAATATATATTCCTTTTGATATTAGAAAGAATAGTAATGAATATTCTGCTTATTCATATGTATCAATACTGATAAACTATTACTCTTAAAAAGTAAGCAAATTCCGGTTATGTACATATCCTTCAATTTCCATTAGATAATAACTGACTGTAATTAATGTACACTAATACTTGGCAACTTTCCTAACTTAATAAACCCACATAAATTTTAATAAAAATAAATGAGTGTGAAAACATTTCAGAAATCTATTATGTTTATACTAACAAGAAAAAAAAGAGTGAAATGATTTTGTTGTAACTGGGAACACAAAAAGGAGAAAATCAGTCTTAAATGTCACTCATAGTTAACATTACACAATAAAAGAAAATTACCGACAAGATATTTTCAAGCACATTCATAGTGGAATAACAATGACAGTAACAATGGATGTCTCAAAAGAAATACATTTTTACTTTCATAAGACTGTTGTCAATCTTTAGGTGCTTGTAGAAACACAAAGAGGAAATGTAAATACCAGGAGAGAAATATGCAATAGCAGGAGAGAAATATTTCCTTTCTTAAAGTTGTATTATATTTTCAAAGTTGGTCTTTAAGGAATTTTGGGACAAGAGTTATTGTGGTACACTAAGTAAGTTTTCTATCAAATAAATATTTGCAGTTGATATATATGAGAACAAACTTTTCTAATTGTTTTAATGAGCTGCCTGAATAAAGAATTGAAGACAGTGTTTTAAAACTTAGACTTCTATGAAAATGTTGTAAATATAATACTCAAACCCTCTGTGATTTTGAAAAATCAGTGTTTAATCAACATGCTAATATTATTCCAAGTCAAAAAAACTACTTATTACAAAAGAATTTATTTTTTAAATTGTCAGTCCTACTAAGCTTCGTTACAAATAAGGTAACTGGGGTTGCCCAGGATTTTCTTGATTTCAAAACTGAAAGTCCCACGTCCTGGGAGCTGCTTCAGTCCTGGGCAAACTGAGATGGTTGGTCACCCTAGTTATGGGTTACTTAAATACGTGTTGCCATAAATACACAAAATACAGATGAAAACCAAGAATAAGACTGTCAATATAACATAATATTTTAAATTCACCTTAAAGGAAGGAAAATTGATCATAAGAGTATAGTGTTTGTACAAAGTCTGTTTAAAAGAAAAGAAAGTGCTGCTCAATATAGATTGTAACAATGATCCAAATTTACCTTAATAAGATACTTACTTTTGTAAAAATTCTTCATAGCCACATATACTTAGAAGATAATTTTGGGGTGATAACTGGTCATTTGTACAAAAATGTAGAATTTCTGCTATTAGGTCTTTGACAAGATAATTAGCTAAAAACAAAATTGAATAATAAAATGTTAATAAGAGCATATTATATATTGGCTGGGAGAAAGATTTTGAGCACAAAAAGTGATACATGCTTTATGAACTATTATAACTTTCTAGCTCCATCAAGAGGAGTTAAAATGAGGTGCATCTCATTTATTAGTCTGGTTAGATATGGATATTTAAAAAAAAATATTCTTTGCATTTTCTTTGATCAATCTGTCTTCAAATAACCGAACAGAGCTAAGTATTTCATTCCTCATTCTAAAATCTTTGGTAATTGTAGCTCTGCATAAAAAATATTCTACTGTGATTACCCTTAGGGATTTGGGAAGTGCTAAAGAGATTACACAGTGAGTGCTAAGTGGCAAGCCAGGAATCTAAATCTGTCATCTTCTAAAGCCTGTGCTCTTAATAATTCCACGTTTTCACAACTCATCACTTTTCCTTTCCTGTATAGGAATCACCCCAGGTTCTGTCTTGGACAACGTCATAATAACCTTGAAGAACATGTACTCTCTTTCTCCACCTTCTCTGGGACTCAAAGAGTCAGCATATTATAGGGTAAAGTTCTTTGCTTTCTCATATTCACATTCCATAGTATCTCCCTACCGAACTCTTACATGCATTTGCCATTTAATAGTGGCCAGAACCATGCTGACTTGTTACGATTATATTTGTCTGTGAAATATTTTTCTAATTGTAAATGATAAATAGTATGGGATTCATTTATTATCATATATGATAATGGAAATTATCTGTTATATATATATTATCTATTTATCTATCTATCTATATCTCCATGCTTTCAACGTGATCTTGAATGAAAGTTAGTGCAACAGATTGTACTGATGATCCTTAATGAGGATTTGAACAGCATACTGCAAACACTCATTTGCATTTATTTGAGTTGCGTTTTGTTGGCAATTATGTGTTTAATTTGCTGTGACTTATTTTACTGCCACACCTTTTTGTTTGGGAAAGGTTTTTGACACAGACAGCCTCATAAAAAGTAGTGCAAGTGATATTGTTGGACTTGCCATGAAGAAAAAAACGGAAGAGTATTATAATGTCCTATTTAAAAGTGTAGGTTTTATGGTAGATCAAGTTGTTATCAATAAAACAGTTGGAGAAACAAATGGTAAAGATCATCATGGGAATTAGAGATTGTGGAAATGTCCTGACACAGAAGAGAGTATATTAGACATGCTACTGCTTGGGAATATTAACTGAAATAATATGAATTGAAGCTAGAAGAAAATATGGCCACAGGCAAAATCATGACTATAAAGGCTTTGACAAGGGGAGAGCATTGCCAATATAAGATGGCAGGAAAATATCTCTAAAGACACCAGTTTATTTTAATTCATTTGACTTTTCTGTTTCCAGGACTGTGTCCCCTATGCTGTTTGGGGCATGCATGCATTCATTATTTCACTATAGTCGTCTTTGCAGATTACATGAAAGACTCCATAATCCAGTTTCTAGCTATTACTCCTCTCCTGTGCTTTGGTGTGATATCTCCTACTATTTGCTTCATGTTACCTTTTGGTTGTCTCATTATTGCTTCAAATTCAGCATGTCTAAATCTGAAATTATCATTTTTCTCCTTGAACCCAAACATTAAGTGTCTGTGAGTTAAACTTCTCATCCATATTGTAAGCCAACAAGAACTATGGCTTCTTTTAAGTAGACTTTATACCTGTATCTTCAATTTGACAGCTAATGTAACCCTTTTTCTAGTTTCTCCTAGTCTCCAACTTCATACAATCCTTCTCAATCTGTTGACCATATTGCCTACCATACTGAAAAGATTAAGGCCCATTTGAGATTCTTTAATTATGCTACTCTACACCTTAAATCTAGTTTTTTTATGCATCCTTCTCTATCCCTTTACACATAAGTATCACATACTTATTGATATTGTGATACATAAGTATCACATACATACATAAGTATCACTGCTTTTTACTGCATCTTACTTCTTCACATGTGATCCTTCCATCACTGGTTTCCAGTTCCAGCAATTTAAAGCCTCTCTCTTTTATATATTTAATATCCTCCACTCTAAAGATGCTTTTGTCTTTTCTTTAGGATGTTTTGTTTCTATTTAATATTCCAGTAAAATCTCTTCTTCCATTCTATCCCCTTAAGATAGTATCTTATTTATTTATTTATTTTATTTATTTTTACCTCCTCATTACTGCCAAATTTCTTTAAAGTGTAGATAACTTCTGCAAATAATTCTCAATTACTCTTTAATCTTGCAAACTGACTTCTACTTCCACCACCTTGCAGGTCACAAACAGCTTCCTAATACTGTTCGAACTATGTGTCATCTAAATCTAGAAGGTAGTTGAAAGTAAAGACACGGGTTCTAGAGTAACTTTGGAATTGGAAAAAAGGACAGGGCAATCATCTTCATTGAAGTGATAGCTGACGACTGTAGAACAGAGAAGTCCTTGTTCAAAACACCTGCTCCTCCAGAAGGATTCTATTTTCTCACTCTGGGAGAAACAGAATTCTCTTCGGATGAAAACCTCTCACTGTCTCCTCCTCTTTGCTTATCTAGATTTCATTATTCCTTAAGTTTCTAGCAACTTATTGGTCATTCTTGAAATGCTTTTGAGACTTTTGTTCTCTAGAGCACATCTATATTACTAGTAAAACACTCATATAAAGTGGTGAAGGGATCACAGTTTTGGCATAAAGATTATTTTAAAGTGAAAACATTTGAAAACTTATCTTCACTTTTCTTATCTGACTATAGCCAAGACTCCCTAATACAGGTGCTATCAACTTTCTTCTGAGAGTTTCCTGCAACTTCTGGGAAGGAGACCAACTGCCCATCCATTAGCATAAAAAGATATACATGTATTTCCTTACTGAAGCTCTAAACACCCACCTCCTCACACACACTTTCACATTAACTTTTTATGTAAACCTTTACCTCTGGATTTCAGCAGGTTACTCATTTCTGAGTAACCCCTGCATGCATATATAAGGAAACCTTGTCTTTTATCCTGTTAATTTCTCTATTGTCAGTTGTGTCACAGCCTAACCCCTCTTCAAATTTAAATGGGCAGAAGACAAGTTTCCTCCTAATAGCAGCATATGCTACTCTGTATATTTTCATAAATGTGTCCTCTCCCCTCCTCTGCTTTTTCCTCCTTCCCCTCTAATCCTCCCTTCCTCCCCCTTCTTCTTATAGACCCTTTTACTACCTTTGAGGCCACAGTCATCCTCTTTACCACTGTACATCTCTAACACTAAACACAATGACCTAATCACTTTACTGAAACTTCTTATAAAAGTCAAAAATGGCCTCTGTTTTGGCAAATCTAATATTAGAAACTAAATATTATAAATTGGAAGAATCGGAGTGGTCTCCTTAGTTCATAATTATTTCCTCTTCTCCAGCAATGTAAGTCAACATAACCCAGATGCCATTCTGATTGGATCAAGGTACAGCACTATTGATCTTGGCTGTGCAATCAGAACTCTGGTTTTAGAAATTTGAAAGTGGATCTGAAAGCAGCTCTTCTGCCCCTTTCCTGTTTGCCCATTTCTATTCCCCTCTAACCTTGAAAGAACCTAATCTGTTGATTCTTTTCCTAGATAAAAAGAAGTAAGATAAAGAATTAAGTAGTTAAAGAATGACTAGTTCTCTACCCACAATGGCCTCCTTAGCAATCCTGCAGGCATATCACAAAGGCAAGATAAAATCTGAAGAGAGAGTCAGCCTGCCTTCGCAGAATGGAGAACAATGCATAACCCAATCTCCTGCCTCTACGATTCACTGAGATTCTTCCTCCCCTTTTTTTCCCTTTAAGAACTGTCATGGCTGAGCAGAATCTTTGGAGTTGGTCTTGGGACATGAGTCTACCTTCTCCCCAGATTGCTGGCTTTTCTGATTAAAACACCTTTCCTTTCTGTTGACGTTTGCCTCTTGATTATTGGTTTTTGAGCAGCAAGCAGCCAAACCTGAGTTTGGTAACAGATCCAATAGGGAGGTTGAACTTCCTTTAGATCTCTGGCCAAATAGCATTTAAGCTTGAGAGCTTAGCTTTCCATGTGTTGCAGAAAAGTAAGGGAAATGAGTCAGCAGAAAGCAAGAGCAACATAAGAAGCAATTACACAGAGAGGAGATGAGGTGAGAGACATACAGGAATTTTGGACTGCCTGTACATCAGTGTTTTATTCCCAAATCTTTGCTGAATTCCTACTCTTAAATTCTATAAGAAATCCCTGTAATCTTTAAATTATTTTTTCTGCTTACATCAGCAGGAGTTGGTTTCTGTTAGTTTCAAACCAGATGGTCCTAACTAATATTCCTACATAATATTGTTAGGTTTGCAGTCATCTGTACTAAGTCGGAGCCTTGGCTAGAGTAAGAAAGAAAATGAAGCAAAATACAGTGATAATGATAATAATGAAAAAAATTTATTGGACCATTATTTGTCAAGAAACAACAGTTGATACGCAGAAACTTGGTAGCAACTAATGTGTGAAGAACTAATATTATTTTGCAAAATGGTTGATGGTAACAGTGAAATAAATATTAAACAACTTTAAAGAGATTCTAAAACTTTAGAGAAATGAGAATCATCTGGTGAGTTTGATAAAATACAGATACCTGGGATCCATCCAGAGACTCTGATTCAGTAGAGCTGCTAACTATGCTGGGCTGTACAGGGCTTAGTTCCCACTGTGGAGACAGAGGCTTGTAACAACCATTTTCACTTACATATAGTCTTTATCTAGAATCTTTTTGAAATTTAGCTTTTATTTTTAATATGCTAAAAACTTGCTATACTTGCTATTTCATAGCAGGAAAATAAGGTGTCCTGGGGTGAGCTATGAAGAGAGTTCTAAAAAACAATAGCCAAACAAATGTTAAAAGATTTCCAGCTGTTTTCCTCTTACTTCACTTCAGGGCAAAATACTAGCTAATACTGCTTCTTTTAATGACTTCAGTCTGTGGACTCAAGGCAGCTATACCAGCTTTATGTAGATTTTTATACTTATTTGCAAGATTGCTTACCATATGGCATAAAATGAAGTTGTTGTGTTGAGTCCTCAGTAAAAATATTTATATTAACCTTAGTATTAGAAAAGAACTTGTATGGAAATGCTGTAGTCGTGCTCCAGATCTTCCCCGAATTGGAATTAATGTCAGCTGCATGATATGTTTCTCTTATTCTGAAAAATATATGTGAAAGAATACTTAGGACAAGATTTTAAGAAACTTCATGCAGGGCTTGCTATAGAAGATTTGAAATATGAAAATAACCAGCAGCTGATTTGTGGTATAGTGCTGTTAGCTAGGCTAGATTGGTAAAGATTACAATTAAACCAAAAGCAACTATAAAGTTCTGGTCTTTATGTTTTCCCTGGGGCACCTCATATGAAGCAATTAAGAATACATTGTCACTTATAAAACATGAAAATTCACTCTGAACAGTGATTGCTTGCTTCACTGACATTGCCTTTTGAAGCATCAACTCCTCCCCTTCGTTTTGGCTCATGCCTTTGTCAAGCCAGAAGTCACTCATTTATTATTTATTCATTTATTGATGAATAAATTCTCTTGTTTGTGTCAAATTGGTAAATACCATTCTTGGCAGCCCATTTTCTTTAAATTTGGGGTTTTACACAAATATTTGGCTTTTACGTAAATAATTGAGCCCAGAAGTCATTTGTACATTCTGAACAATTACTTACTGTGTCAGGAAGTCAGAGAACTGGAAAATAGTTTATCCTTGGAGTCAGAAGCCTTGAGTTTGAATACTGACTCTTTTTTAACTTAAAAAAATTTTTTTAATATCTTTATGGGCATATAATTACTTTACAATGGTGTGTTAGTTTCTGCTTTATAACAAAGTGAATCAGCTATACATATACATATATCCCCATATCTCCTCCTTTTATTCAGTAGTTTTATGGTCAGAGGCAAGTTACATGACCAGTTTCTTTGTTTGCACAAATGAGGATATTTATATCTACTTTAAAGGTTTATGAGAGAAAAGGCATATAAAAGACTTTTGTAGAATGTAAAGCAATATATCCATGTAATGTATCATAATTATCATTATATTATTACAGCTGAATCCCTGTAGAGCCATATTTTATGCCCACATGTAGAATTTAGCATAAAATTATTTGTAACTAGATATTTAAAATGCTTTTGATGATGAAGTCCTAGGTTTTTTTCTGTTTTTGTTAATTTTGCAGACCTCTAAACTTTGTAGTGCTCTTCCTGAATGAAAAATTATGCATTCTGTGTATGCATTCTATGTAATGTATCATATATGTTACATCCTTGGCATTTATTCTAACTATTTTTGCAGCATTAAAGTAGTGTAGTCCCATTGAAGTAGCTCTATCTCTATGCCCTTAAACTGTACCAAAACATCCCCTCCTTGAGGGACCTCACAAATGGAAAAGTGTGTATGCATCCAATGGGTCTGGCATGTATCAAAATCACCTTTTTTTCTGGGTTCCATTCCCAGTTTTTGATTCAGTAGATATGTGGAGGATTCCCCCGCCGCCCCCAATTTTTAGTGGTTTTCCAGATAAGCCAATACTACTGCTGCTCCAGAACTGCAGTTCAAGAACCACTGCTTAGGATAAAGGTATGGGCCACTCTTCTTTGTTATACCCTACAACAAAGGTTTGGACTCCAGTTCTGAATTGAGGAGCTTTATGATCTAGCATTCAACCATATGATAAGGTACTACTCAATGTATACATACATGATTTAACCTTCTGCCATTTTGGAGGATTAAATTTAAAATGTAAATTCATGACTCATTCTTTCCTAAACCTTCGCTGAGCATCTACTGTGGGCCAAAAACTTTTTTCGTGTGCTATGACATTTTATTGTATTTTTAATAAAAATATGACATATTTCTTGAGAGACGTGCCTTAAAAGTATGTCACAGCAAGAAACCAAATCCCACAAATTAGAGAGCCTCTTTAAGGGTGTATGGCGGGAATTAGGTAAGGTTATTTAAATGTTAGAAAAAAAACACTGATGAAATTGGGCATATAAATCCATTCTGTATGGCTTTCCAGAAATTTTGGAGACCCTCTTAAGAAACTTGGCTTTCAAATTCAGTTCTGTCTTCTTTTGAATTAAGAGCTTTGGATAGCACCTAGCACATATTAGGTCCTCAAAAATATTTGCTATTGAGTGAATAGTGTGTTTGTGTACAAAATAATTATGCATATATAAATTTAATTATCTTTATATGAGTATTTGTCAACAAAAATTATAGAAAACCAAAAAAATGTGTAAATATAACCTTCTTTTTACTACTTTAAAGTTTATTATTGTTTGGTTGTCTTTTTTAGTACTCATCGTTACTTTGAAAGAAACCATTGGAAAAAAATTCCATTTAAGAATTTCAAAATGTACCATGAGCTACTGACAAACCATTACATAAAATATTTTCATGTCACTATTTCATTCACAAGATTTCATCAAAGAATATTACATTCTCTTGGGAAAAAAAAGTGATGGGAGAGACTAATAATAAATGTATTTTGATGGAGCTATACCAAGTATTACCTTGTGATATTGAGAGAGCTATTTCTTACGCTTAGGGTAGAAATTATCACATCTTAGATTTAAGGTGTCAAGTTCCTGGCAATGCTTGTCAGGTTGTTACAGTGGGTAGCTCATTACTGACAAAATCAATATTGATATCTGTAAAGATCCTAATTAGGAATCCAAAGTGCCATTTAAAATATTCTTCTGTGAACTGGAGCAAGAAATTAATTAAAGATTGAATATAGGTTCACGGGTTTGAACTGCTTTGTTTTGTATTTTGTATGTGTGCCTTTCGGTTCTTCCAATATGGTGACAAGTTTTTTAACTTGACTTTGCTTTTTTGTTTGCTTTTTCTTCATTTGAATATTTGTCATGCATTGACTAGTTATTAGGCATTCAGGTAGCCTTTTAAAGTAGTGATTAAATAAATGATTCAAATCTTTAATCCCAAATGATTCTTTAGCAGGCCGCTGCTATAACTGATAAATAAGCTAATGTTTATTTATATGTATATTTATTATATTTTCAACAGCCAAAAAAGGATAAAAATCAAGATAACTAAAATGTAAGTGCATTAATTTTTCAAAATTTTCAGGTATCTTAGCAATAGAAGAGATGGCATTATATAAATTTTAATTGATAATGAGAGATTGGTCTTTAAAAAAGAGGCATGTACCTTTATAAGTTCTTTTTTTAGATTAGCAAAAAGGGGATCTGGGATCCCCTTGTGATCAAATTTGTTTTTCAGTGGACAAACACCCATGCACTTGTTCAACATTCTGGCAGCCCATTCAGGGTAAGATTGAGTTATTGAGCAGAAGGTACTCTCATCATTCTAAATAGTATATCCCAGGTAAGAAGGATAAATCTATGCTAATTTGGGACAGAGCCAAATAAGTCAGTCACTTATGTGCCATTAAATGAGAAATTAATTCACTGCAAACTAAGCTATCAACAAACAGCAAGGAGAAGACTGAAATTATAAAACATTCGTCTGTAGCCACATTTTCAGGGGAGAAATTTATTTGACTATAAACAACAAAAGCAATACCAGAAGTTGATTAATGAACTAATTTGTCATAAATTTATACTGTTAACTATGTTAAAAAATTATAGAGCTTTAACATTTTATATGCAAGATTAATCAGCTCAGTGATGTTAAAATAGACAAATTTATGCAGGTACAGAAATTTCTAAGTTTAATGGAATAGCAACACTTACTTTTTTACTTTCTTGCAAAAGGAGGCCAGACTTCTATTACTGCCCTGAGGTACTTCAACCAGCTGAATGGAACAACCTGTCAGCTTAAAATAAAAACTGTTAAATTAAAATAGTTTGGTGTGGAGAAAAGATTAATACAATTCTAAAATTTTTCTTTTGTTTTAGAAAGCCATTATGTTTTTAATTTTATTTATTTATTTATTTATTTTACGGTGTGCGGGCCTCTCACTGTTGTGGCCTCTTCCATTGCGGAGCACAGGCTCCAGACGCGCAGGCTCAGCGGCCATGGCTCACGGGCCCAGCCGCTCCGCGACATGTGGGATCTTCCCGAACCGGGGCACGAACCCGTGTCCCCTGCATCGGCAGGCGGACTCTCAACCACTGCACCACCAGGGAAGCCCTCTAATTTTATTTTAAAAATATTTACTGAAGCAATACATATGGAAAAATACATAAATTTTAAATATATAATTTGATTTTTGAGGAATATATGCAACTGTGAATATTAATATCCAATCAAAAAATATAGAACATTTCTGTCACTTTAGAAAGTTCCCCCATATCTCCTTCTGTCAATCTGAACATCTGTTTGGTAACTGTTAATTCAGATTTCTATCACCATAGATTAATGAATGTGCTCTTTTGTTTCTGGCTTCTTTCATTTAAATGATATATGTTTTAAAATTCATGTTTTCATATGTATCAATAGTTCATCTTTCTTAGTTACCTATTAGTAGTATTCTATTGCATGAATATTCCATAGTTTGTTTATCCGTCTTCATGTTGAAAAACAGTTGTGTTGTTTGTAGTTTTGGCGTATTGTAAAGAATACTTAATTTTCATATACAAGTGTGTTTTGGACATGTGCTTCACTTCTTGTGAATAAATCCATAGACGGCTCAGTTAAAGAAATAATTTTGCTTTATGTATTTTGCAGCCATTATTAGGTACATCTACATTTAAGTTTATTATGTCTTCCTGATTGACTTATTATTATGAAATGACCCTTTTCTTTCTCTAATAATACCCTGCGGGCTTCCCTGGTGGCGCAGTGGTTGAGAGTCCGCCTGCAGATGCAGGGGACACGGGTTCATGCCCCGGTCCGGGAAGAGCCCACATGCCGCGGAGCGGCTGGGCCCGTGGGCCATGGCCACTGAGCCTGCACGTCCGGAGCCTGTGCTCCGCAATGGGAGAGGCCACAGCAGTGAGAGGCCCGCGTATCACAAAAAAAAAAATAAAAAACAAAATACCCTGCCTTAAGCTTCATTTTCTGATATTAATAACCACACACAGCTTTGTTTTGTTGGTTGAATGTTAAATATTTTTATTTTTTTAAACTTTCAACCTATCTGTGCCTTTGTTTCTCAAATTTGACTCTTGTAAAAAATAAAGCCTTGCTTTTCTATCTAGTTTGTCAATTTCTCCCTTTTATTTGGAATATATTTAGTATATTTATGGGTATTGTTAGATTTAAGACTGCCACGTTCATATGTGCTTCTAGTTGTTTCTTCTATTTTATTTTGTTCTTCTATTTCTCCTTCCCTGATTTTTGCAGTTTGATTTTTTAGCCCGTTTCATTTAATTTCTGTTGGATATTTAGTTTTTCTTCTTTGTACTATATTTTTAGTGATTGTACTAGCTTAGAACTTACAATATGCATCGTAAATATTTCACAGGTTACTTAGAGTTAATATTGTGCCACTGCATTTAAAATGTAAGAATTTCCAATAGCAGATAACATTTACCATCCCTTCATCTTTTATTCTCTTGTTGTCTTTTATCTTTTGTTTACATATACAACAACTCTGACAATGAAATCCTGTGTTTTTGCTTTAAACAGTCAGCTGTCTTTCAAAAAATTAAGTAGTTTTTCATATTTACTAACATATTTACCATTTTTACTGCTCTTTTTTCCTTTCTATATTCCATCTGGTATCATTTTCTTTGCATCCGAAGACTGACTTCAGTATTTTTTGTGTGCATGTGAGCTGACTGATTTCTCTCAACGTTTGTTTATATGATAATATATTTATTTAAAATTTTCAAGCATGTACTCAATGAGTTATAGAAGTATGGATTCTTTTCTTTTTTTATAGAGCTTTAAAAATGCTATTCCACTGTCATCTGGCTTCCATCGTTTCTGATGAGATAATGCTTTAATTTAGATTGTTGTTCCACTGCATGAAATTTTTTTCCCCCTCTCTGCCACTTTTTATGATGATCTTTTCAACTTTAGTCTTCATATGTTTGAGTATAACATGTCTACATGTGGTTGTCTTTGCATTTATTCTGTTTGGGATTTATTGAATTTCTTAAATCTGTAATTTGATATTTTATACCAGAGTTGGAGAAAATTTCAGAGCATTATTTCTTCAAATGAATTTTTCTTTCTTTTCTTTCCTCTCCTGCTAGCATTCCAAAATTATCCATATATTAGGCTCCTTATCTCCTAAGTTTCTTAGTCCCTGCTCACTTTTATATAATTCTTTTATTTTCTCTTCTTCAGTTTGGGTAATTTCTATTCTTTTTCTTTTTTTTCTCTCCTTTTTTTATAAATTTATTTATTTTATTTATTTTTATTTTTGGCTGCATTGGGTCTTCATTGCTGCGTGTGGGCTTTCTCTAGTTGCGGCGAGCGGGGGCTACTCTTTGTTGCAGCGTGCGGGCTTCTCATCGCGGTGGCTTCTCTTGTTGTGGAGCACAGGCTCTAGGCGCGCGGGCTTCAGTAGTTGTGGCGAATGGGCTCAGTAGTTGTGGCACACGGGTTTAGTTGTTCCATGGCATGTGGGGTCTTCCCAGACCAGGGCTTGAACCTGTGTACCCTGCATTGGCAGGTGGATTCTTAATCACTGCGCCACCAGGGAAGCCCTATTCTTTTTCTTTCAAGTACTCTTTTTCCTCTGTCATCTTATATCTGTTTTTAAGTACACCCAGTGACTTTTTAACTACAGATACTATATTTATATTACTAGATTTTCCATTAGTCTTTGTTTTTTCATCGTTTCTAATTTCCTTGAGATTCCTCATTTGTCTACTCATTATGTTCATCTTTACTTCATCTTCTTGAACATCCTTTTAATAATCTCCTTAAAGTCCCTATCTGTTAATTCCAACATCTGTTCTATCACAGAATCTCTATTCACTGGGCTATTTTCTTGATTATGGTTCAGAATTCCCTGTTCTTTACGCATCTGTGCATTTGTTTTTAAATGTTGGATATTGTAGATGACACATTAGGAATTGTTTTTACAAAGTGTGCAATTTTTCTCTGGCAGGCAGGTGGTTAAGATTGTTTTGGTCTTGTCAGCCTCTATTTTATTTTTTGTGGGGCCACATGTAAGTTAATAGGTAGAGCATTTACTTTAGAGCACGATTTTTACTTGTAGGAGATAGCTTTGTGTGATCTCAAATGAATGCCTGAAGTTCTCAGCTCAGTGTCTTCTCTCGCTGGATCAGAACTTGGGCACCGCATAACTTCTACTTGTGTGTGGTGAACACAACCTCTTGGCCAACAATCTGCAGTAAATCTCACATAGACTCCTGACCCCCATGCATTGCATAGTTCCTTCTGTGCTCTGCCCTACAGATTACAGCTTCCTTTGCAGCCCGGAACTGCAGTCTCTGCCTCCTCAGTTTAGTGATACTGCTGCTCAAATTGGGCTCCACTAGTCTGCCTAGCAGCAGGAAAGGGCCCCGAAGACACCAGGATGATCATAACAACACTTTGCTGTTTCCCTTCTCTTAAGGATTGATGTCTATACCGGCTGTTTGCTTCATATATTTTGTCTAATTTCATAGTTGTTTTCAGTGGTAAGGGAAAGTTTAGTACTTGTTACATTGTCATGGTCAGAAGTAAAGGTTCCTAAAATTCATGCACTTTTAATACAGATCATTTGAGGTATTACCTCTTCTGCAAGCGCCTCAGACACAATTAATTGTTTCTTCTCTTATGAACTCATCCTCTCTATTATTTTACTGTGTTGGCATTATTGGTTTGCAGGTTAATTTAAGCAATATGCTATTGCTGAAATCAGGTATTATGCGTTTTCTTCTTTGCATTTGTTATGCCTAATCATATATAGTTTAAGAATATGATAAATAGTTGTTGAATAAATGAAAAGTCCTCTTGTCTAACCCTGTAAATTACAGCTGAAATAATGTTTCATCATTTTACTGTTTAATTCTGGTTTCACTTGTGTCTAGACTCCGTATAAGCAGAGAAATGTTCAAATATTATACAAGAACCTCTGTGGTTACGAAATGATTGGAAAACTACTAATGAAACCATCAGGATGAATTGCACAATGATTACTTAATTTCCTACTCTTGGAATGTTCCCAAAAGAAGTTGCCTGCTAACAGTATAATTTAGTAGCCTCTGAGTAAAAAGACATTTTTCCTACAAATAATGATATGAAGTTTTAATTCATGGTAATATAACTCAAGATATAAATGTAATGAAATGTATGTATGTTTCTATGTGTGCATAATGACACAATAAGAATAGAAAATGCTATCATTTAAACCTCCAACTATGATATTTTTATCTAATAAAATGTAAATACTATAACATTTTATTTAGTTTTGATGAAACCAGAACTTTAAAAATATTATAAAAATTTTCCCTTTCTTTAGAAAAAATCATTAATTCAGGAACACAGAATTTGTGAATAAGTTTTTTTTCCCCAAAAGTATTGATAATATTAATACATTCCCCTAATTAAGGTTAGTTACTCTCATTACCAAATTAACCCAGCACATTATTGAATGATTCTTTCAGATTCCTATTTTTAGGTTGACATATATGACACATACCTCTTTGTTCTTTGGCAATGTGCTTTCCCAGGTCCTGGGTAGAAAAGAACCTTTAAAGAGCATCACAGATGGTTCCACAATGTTCATATTTCTACTGCTTTTATTTTCTTCTTTTGGCATCAAGTCAGTTGAGAAGGATGGATATATAGGAGGAATGCTACGTTCAAATCCTATATGGTAGTTATCCAGTTCACTCTGTGAATTAATTTCATCCACACTAGTGGATGATGGAGGTAAAATATTGAATCCGTAATTATCAGCACCATGGTATTTTCCTATGGGGTTTCCCCCAAAGCTTGCTTTATTTATGTTTTGAGGATTTGGTAGCACGGAATGCCTAAAACCAATTACTCCTGTTTTATTAACTTGGTGACAGGAGAGTTCTGTGCTTTTAGAAGTGAATTCATTCAAGGATATTTGGTGTGCTTCATCTAATGAATGCCTTTTTGAGTCCCAGTGTGGTGCACTGGGCACAAAAATGGTGTTTTCTTCAATTTCTCTCTGATAGAGTGGGATTGTATTACTGATCTCATCTACTACATGATCAAAACCCAGACCGGTGTGGCTAGGAAAAAGAGGTTGATTTACAGAGTGAAATTCTTGGTGCTTTTGCTGCTTTTCATGTGATTCACTGGGATTTAGATCTGTTTTCCAACAATATGCCATTCTGTATTTTATGTAACTGAGAGGGTTGACTCTGCTCCAAATATCTCCTAGATGATATTATAAAAGATGATAGAAATTTTCCTAGAAAAAGCATACAAGGAAACAAAAAACTTTAATTAGAAATAAAAGAGCTTGCAAGAAAGAAATATGTTGAGTAAATACAAACAATTGTTTTGAAGTTTCTCCTTAGCAAATGAAATAATTCCATGAGTAATATAAAACTCCATCAGGGCTCACAATATTAAAGTCCAAGGGGCAGTATTGACTTCAGAGACATTCATGAAACTCCTGTGATAGAAAAATAAGTCCACTTCAATTATGACAGGAGTTTCATGAATCAATCCAAAGACAATATTCCCCTTTGGACTCCTTTTCCTACTGAAAATCCACTTGCCGACAGCAGCATTATCTCCCTCAGTATTCAGTCATCTATCAGCATGGTAATATGCTAAAGTCTTTTTATTATCTTAAAAGTCTCTTCATGATGAGAAGTTATTCCATCCCTAGATACAGTCTTAACTTCTTTCTCCTCTCCGTAACCAATCATCTTATAGGTTGGCTAGATCCGTTCGTCTCTTCCCCAAAACTTCTTTAAATAATTGCAAACTTCTTTCATCATTTCTCCAGAACAACTTTCATTAAGTTTACTAATGAGTAAATTCAACTAATGTTTATCAGTCTCTATTTTATCTCTCTGCAAAATTTGAGTCCATTCATTCACTATCCTTCTTATTTTAAAATTTCTTGCTGTGTCCTACTTTGGCTCTCTGTGACATTGTACTCTCTGAGTTCTTTGTTAGCTCCTTCTCAAGGCTCCTTTGTCTATTACTCATTTTCTACCTGACCCTTGTCAGAGCTTCTTTTCTTCTCAATTATTCTCTTCTTGTAAGTTATTTCATACCTCCTGTGGTTTAAATTACCATCTATATGCCAATGACTCCAAACTAGACGATTCTTATTATTATCTGCTCAGTGTCTCCACTTTGAATTTTTTTTTTTAACCTCTAAGAGAAAGTCCAAAACCTAAATCAAAATTCACCCAAGAACCTGCTCCTATCCTAGTGTCCTCTGTGAAAGAAAATAACCCAGCCATTCACTCAGTTGTTTAGCCCAGAAACCAGGGTTTTATCTTTGAATCTTCCGACACCTT
This sequence comes from Globicephala melas, assembly GCF_963455315.2. Lineage (NCBI taxonomy): Eukaryota > Metazoa > Chordata > Mammalia > Artiodactyla > Delphinidae > Globicephala > Globicephala melas. Next base: position 88,287,356 of record NC_083323.1, read on the forward strand.
TATCCTTCTACATCCAATAAACCACAAGTTCCTGTAGGAAGTCCTTCTTCCTTTCTCTGTCTACCATTGCCACAATCCTCGTCTATAGTTTTCATCTTCTCACCTGCAATGTTGCATTGTCTCTGAAACTGCTTCTACATTTTCTACAATTCATTCTTGTGTCCTGTAGTCCATTTTTTAATATTATAGTGTTATATTTAAGAGACTGACCATGTATCTCTCCTGGATATAGCTTTTCAGTGGTTTCTCACTGCCTCAGATAACATGTATAGATGTTACACATGTAAGATTTTGCATTCCCATTAGATCATTAGGCCATGTTAGTCTTTCTTGCTTATAACTCAGTACCTAGTACTTTGCTTTACTCAGACTAGTTACTCATTTATATTTATTGATCAAGTGATTTAATAAATTAGAAAAATTATAATAGAATTATAACAAAATAAAATTGAAAAGTATTTATGTCATTTTATGGAGTTAATAATTCACTTAAAAATTGTATGTATGTCTGTTAAAGACAAAAACATTTTAAAGGATAATTATGATAATTGTTACCTATCAAATATTACTTTCTATCAATGTGTTTTGCAATAGAAATTTATTTTCATTATATTGGCACCAAAAATTTACTTAAATCTCATGATCACCTGAGAAATAAGTGAATTAGATTTATCATACTTCACTCAGGAAATTGAACTGATAGGTTTGAGAAAGATTTTCAAGAGATGTAAATAAAGTGTGTATAGAAGGAAATATAGCAGAGGGAGGAACAGTCCCAAACACATTCTATGAGACCACCATCACACTGATACCAAAACCAGACAAAGATGTCAAAAAGAAGGAAACTACAAGTCAATATCACTGATGAACATAGATGTAAAAATTCTCAATAAAGTATTAGCAAACAGAATCCAACAGCACATTAAAAGGATACTACACTGTGATCAAGTGGGATTTATCCCAGGAATGCAAGGATTCTTCAATATATGCAAATCAATCAATGTGATAAACCATATTAACAAACTGAAGGAGAAAAAGCATATGATCATCTCAGTAGATGCAGAAAAAGCTTTTGACAAAATTCAACACCCATTTATGATAAAAACCCTCCATAAAGTAGGCATAGAAGGAACTTATCTTAACATAATAAAGGCCATATATGACAAACACACAGCCAACATCATTCTCAGTGGTGAAAAACTGAAACCATTTCCTCTAAGATCAGGAACAAGACAAGGTTGCCCACTCTCACCATGATTATTTAGCACAGTTTTGGAAGTTTTAGCCACAGCAATCAGAGAAGAAAAAAAAAAAGGAATCTGAATCGGAAAAGAAGAGGTAAAGCTGTCACTGTTTGCAGATGACATGATACTATACATAGAGAATCATAAAGATGCTACCAGAAAACTACTAGAGCTAATCAATGAATTTGGTAAAGTAACAGGATACAAAATTAATGCAGAGAAATCTCTTGCATTCCTATACACTAATGATGAACAATCTGAAAGAGAAATTAAGGAAACACTCCCATTTACCATTGTAACAAAGAGAATAAAATACCTAGGAATAAACCTACCTAAGGAGACAAAAGACCTGTATGCAGAAAACTACAAGACACTGATGAAAGAAATTAAAGATGATACAAACAGATGGAGAGATATACCATGTTCTTGGATTGGAAGAATGAACATTGTGAAAATGACTATGCTACCCAAAGCAATATACAGATTCAGTGCAATCCCTATCAAATTCCATGGCATTTTTCACAGAACTAGAAAAAAGAATTTCACAATTTGTATGGAAACACAAAAGACACCGAATAGCTAAAGCAATCTTGAGAAAGAAAAATGGAGCTGGAGGAATCAAGCTCCTGGACTTCAGACTATACAAAAAGCTACAGTAATCAAGACAGTATGGTACTGGCACAAAAACAGAAATATAGATCAATGAAACAGGATTGAAAGCCCAGAGATAATCCCATGCACATATGGTCACCCTATTTTGATAAAGGAGGCAAGAATATACAATGGAGAAAAGATAGCCGCTTCAGTAAGTGGTGCTGGGAAAACTGGACAGCTACATGTAAAAGAATGAAATTAGAATACTGCCTAACACCATACACAAAATAAATTCAAAACGGATTAAAGACCTAAGTGTAAGGCCAGACACTATAAAACTCGTAGAGGAAAACGTAGGCAGAACACTCTATGACATAAATCACAGCAAGATCCTTTTGACCCACCTCCTAGAGAAATGGAAAGAAAAAAGAAAAATAATCAAATGGTACATAATGAAACGTAAAAGCTTTTGCACAGCAAAGGAAATCATAAACAAGACAAAAAGACAACCCTCAGAATGGGAGAGAATATTTGCAAATGAAGCAACTGACAAAGGATTAATCTCCAATATTACAAGCAGCTCAATATCAAAAAAACAAACAACCCAATCCCCAAATGGGCAGAAGACGTAAAGAGACATTTCTCCAAAGAAGATATACAGATTGCGATGGAACACATGAAAGGATGCTCAACATCACTAATCATTAGAGAAATGCAAATCAAAACTACAGTGAGCTATCACCTCACACCAGTCAGAATGGACATCATCAAAAAATCTACAAACGATAAATACTGGAGTGGGTGTGGAAAAAAGGGAACCCTCTTGGACTGTTGGTGGGAATGTAAATTGGTACAGCCACTATGGAGAACAGTATGGAGGTTCCTTTAAAAGACTAAAAATAAAACTACCATATGACCCAGCAATCCCATTACTGGGCATATACCCGAAGAAAACCATAATTCAAAAAGAGGCATGTACCACAATGTTCATTGCAGCTCTATTTACAGTAGCCAGGACATGGAAGCAACCTAAGTGTCCATCGACAGATGAATGGATAAAGAAGATGTAGCACATATATACAATGGAATATTACTCAGCCATAAAAAGAAATGAAATTGAGTTATTTGTGGTGAGGTTGATGGACCTAGAGTCTGTCATACAGAGTGAAGTAAGTCAGAAAGAGAGAAGCAAATACCGTATGCTAACATATATATATATATATATATATATATATATATATATGGAATCTAAAAAAAAAGTTCTGAAGGACCTAGGGGCAGGACAGAAATAAAGATGCAGATGAGAGAATGGACTTAAGGGGGAAGGGTAAACTGGGACGAAGTGAGAGAGTGACATAGACATATATACACTACCAAATGTAAAATAGATAGCTAGTGGGAAGCAGCCACGTAGCACAGGGAGATCAGCTCGGTGCTTTGTGACCACTTAGAGGGGTGGGATAGGGAGTGTGGGAGGGAGACGCAAGAAGGAGGAGATATGGGGATATATTTATATGTATAGCTGATTCACTTTGTTATAAAGCAGAATCGAACACACCATTGTAAAGCAATTATACTCCATTAAAGATATTTTTTTAAAAAATGTTAACTAGGAAATTAATGTATGAAATGTTACTCTAAACTATTCTGATACATGGGTCACATAGACACATTATCTAGCCATAATCCCTTTTTCAGGAATTGCCATTTTTCCCCCTCCACGTTAGTAGTGAGAGCTCTGCTTCTTTATAGCAAATTATACTCTTTCATCTATCTCTGTCATGGAACTCAGAATTTGTCAGCAGGTGTGACTTTACTCTGACGACCGTAGTTAATATCCTGTTCCAGTCTTCCTTAGCCTAGCCTGCTCTGGCTTAGCTTAAATACAGTACATATGGCTATATTATATTGACTTTTAAATTTTTTGTGGTTTCAAGAGAACTGAGTGTTTTTAAATTAGTTTTAAAATTGTCTAGAGCCATAAAGGAGGTCTTTAAATGAAGTATGAGTGGTCTAATGGTGAAATTAAAGATTCACTTAAGCTATACCACCTTATTCTTATTAATAATAATGATACTTAACATTTTTTGAGCACTTGCTCTGAGCTACTGCTTTATATACACGAACATGTTTACATGTATTAACATATCATCTCAACCTGTGATATTATTACTGCCATTTAACAAATGAGGAAACTGAGGCACAGAAAGGTGAATCAAGTTACCCAAGGTCTGAGGGTTTGTGTTCACAGATTTGTTTTAAACAGGAATTAAAGACAGCATTTGGGTGATAACGCCATACTAATATGACATCTAGAACATGCCTGAATTTAGGTACTGAAACACAGCATTAACTCAACTCAAACTATCTTTGCTGAAAAGAGTTGAAAACTTTAAAATTTTTATTAATAATAATATTTTTCCATGCATTTCTTGCAGCACTGTTACTTGAAATGGGTTAGAGGCCTGTCTGAAAAAATCTCATTGTAATGAATAAGAAATATTTATTCATATTGAAAATGTAATAAAACAATCCAGATTCATTTTTTTCAATATTAAATTTGGTGATTTTAAGGGATTTCTAATAATTTTACGTCTCCTGTTTACCATCACAATCTAGAAGCTAGTCTATTTCTTAGTTTATAAGCAAACAAAAATGTGATTTAGTGCTAGCTGGTAAATGTATGCACTCTGCATTATGAAGTAATGCATGAAATAGTAAAAGTCATATACCTTGACTTTGAGGCAGAACTATACGTACAGCATGGTAGCAAATACGTCATACTTGAGAGGGCATGGCTATTGGTTCCTGATTTAAATAAGACTCTGCAAAACTATAGAAAAAAATCTGTGTGGTAAGCAGAGTAATGCCCCCCTGCAAATATTCCCATATCTTAATCCTTGGAACCTGTGACTATGTTAGATTTAAGTGACAAAGAAGAATTGAGGTTGTAAATGGAATTAAGTTTCCTAGTCAACTTACCTTAAAATAAGAAATTATTTGAATAGGCTCAGTATAATCACAAGGATCCTTAAAACTAGAAAAGGAGGCAGAAGAGGTCAGAGAGATATTCAGGGAGGACTCAACCTGCTTTTACTGGCTTTGAAGATGCAAAAAGGGGCCATGAGCCAAGGAACGTGAGCAGCCTCTAGAAGCTAGAAAGGGCAAGGGAATGGATTTCCCCCTAGAAGCATCGAGAAAGGAACACAGCCCTTGATTTTAGCACAGTGAGACTTGTGTTGTATTTCTGGCCGACAGAATTATACGATAATAATTTGTGTTATTTTAAGTAACTAAGTTTGCGATCATTTGTTACAGTGGCAATAAAAAATCAATACAACATGAAAACTGGAATCTGCTTCCTGAATGGACTGGAAAATCAGGGACTAGTAGAAGGATAGCAGACCACAGAAAAACACTCCTCCATTCTTTGTTGGTAAGTTCAGCTAAATTCGAACAGGGATGTTTAAAAGGTGTTAGTAATGACAACTTAGTATTCTGCAATAGCTTATAACTTTCTATTCAGTTCAGCTTTCAAAAGATCTGTTTTTATTGAGGGTTAATTGCTCAATTGTCTTCAAAGAAAAAGTAGAGACAAAATTTGGGTACCTATCAGAGAAAGGGCAGCCCCTGCCAGCTGCTTCCACTTTCTAATTCTACTAAGTTGCAAATATCATTCAAATAGCCCCAGTGTTCAGAATGGGAAAAAAAAATGTTTATTTTACAAAAGAACAAAGAACTTTTCTGAAAATGTCTGTTCTTGATCCAAAAAGTCCTGGCTACATTACTGAGTAAGTATATCTGCAGGGGCGAGATGAGAAGAGTGTGAAAGGAATAAATTATGAGATTGAAGAAAAATGATCTTTTTCTTCAGATAACAAGTTGTAGGCATTGAAAACTGACCAGTTTTTACAATATATATTAATGTCATGGGAGATAAAGATCATGCCAACATATGCCATGTCACAGTCTAATCAAACTAAACCATCTGTATTTTGGTAAGGTGGAGGGTAAGTCTATATATCTATAGCAGCTAAACTGGGTCCTGAGAAGACTCTGAGTTGGACACATGGCATGAAATTCCCATCTCCCCATCTTCTGAGCCAATTTTATATATCATGCAGACACTCATATTTTAGATGGACATAAGTATGATCTTTTTCAGATCAATTTGCTGAATGAACACAGAGAAGAGCACAACTATATATATATAAATATATATATAGTGTTTATATAATTTAATGAAATGTATGTATAATTAATCTATATTATGTATAAAATTTACACTAGCTTACTTTTTCCATTTCTAATTTGGAAATGAGTGGTAAGGTAAACATATTATTTTCATGATCTCTAATTATTTTCACCTAGGTGCAAACAAGAGATGCTTGGGAAAAACATTAATTTCCAAGGAGTCTTTATCAGGTGCCTTTTTGTGTGAACAATTGACATTTTCTTAGTCATGTATAATCCTATAGAAGACTCACTTCCTATTAGACTGCCTAAAGCTCTTGGTATATGGAAAATTTGAAGCTGTCACTTATGCTTATGTTTGAGAGATATTGACTTGAATACATCAATTCATTTATTCATACCTCTATTTACTCATTTGCACATTTATTTATTCAGTACCTGTTTTAAAAGATTTTGTGTCAAGTACTGTGCAAAGCACTGGGAATATAAAAATGATAAAGCGCAGCTGTTGCCCTCAAGTACCTCACAGACATAAATTTATAATACGGTATTATATGACAATGACTTTAACAGATGCAGTCTTCATTTTGTTTGGGGGAATTTCATATAGAACATTGTTAAGATTATTTTGCCTTAGAGAAAGCAGAAGTAAAATTCATGAAGGACATATTTAAGGTTTATGTATTGGGTATGTTCTTGTTTAGAATATGCAGTATATCAGAGATAATTTTATGCAGGTCATTGAGACCTGGTTTCAAGAATACTTTGATTCCTAAGTATTCTTAAATTTTCAGCCCCAAACATGATAAAGCAGTTGAAACAGTAATTCATTCAGTTCCTCTGAATGTGTCTTAGGAGTAAATATGACAATGGAAAGTCAGCCTCCAGCTCTGATGTAACAACTTTGGGGGAAATGATCTAGTGGGAATGAAACCTGTTTCAGGGGAGGACACGGACAGTCAAGGAATATGACATCAACTCTTAAGGGAGGAGGTCTTCAGACCCAATCCTGGGGGCTCCATAAATGCAGCCTAGTGGTATTTGGGAAGAACCAACAGTGCTTCACCTATTGTGAGACAAATCTATTCTGAAAAATCAGCACTATGAGAATTTTTATGTGATCGAAGCAGTAGTGGCTGCTGTTTTCTTTTTCTACTGCAACCAATATTTAGGTCCCCATCCCCTATTTAAGTCTCTGTTATTGAATTTTCTATTAGTAATGAATGGGTAAGTTAGAGAGTTATTTTCAATAACTTATTTGGTTTTCAGAGGAATCCTTTACATTAAACCTTTAAGCAATAGTATTAGGAAAAGACAATTGCAATTTATCAAAGTGAGTTGGGTAAGGTTTCAGGAAGAGAAGATTCCTAAACTGATGGAAGGAAGAGTAGCAGTTTTCCAGACAGGTTTGGGACAAGGAAGAGGAGGTCCTTTGTTTTCCAGACAGAGACTATTACTTGTGAAAAGTCAAGGAGAAAAATAAGAAGAAAGAAAAACAAGAATAGGAAAAATGGGATAAAGAAACTGTGTAATTCAGAAGAAGAAAGATGAAGAAGATGGTAGAAAGGTGAAGATGTGAAAAGGTACTCTGTTGGGAACAGAGTACTAGCTGCTGAGTTAGAGTAGTGAAAAGACTAACATAGTCTTGTAACCAAATGGAAAAGAGAATTATCATCAAATTTTTTGGCAGCAACACCTTGTGCCGGAAGAAAATTGAGTTATATATTTAAGATATACAAGAAAAGAAATTGTGAACCAACAATATGTGTTCACTTAAACTGACTTCCAAATTAAAATTCCTCAAACTGCCATGGCCACACAACAACTTAGGGAATATTGTTTTTATGGACTATTTATTAATCAGCTACTGGAGAATAAGCTTCAGATAATCAAAATGACAGAGATACATCAACATTAAGACTATTGATGGGTATTGAATATATACATATTTTCTTGAAGAACTCAAATAGATGAGGGATATGGAGACAGTTTAATATGGCTGTCTGCACTGAAAATGTAGATAGGGTTCAGCTTTAATAAAAGGCAGGGGAAATGAAGAGAACATATACACATTTTTTGAAAACTTTTTATTAATCATATGGGTGATTGTGTTAGAATTGTTATCCTTAGAATACTTGTATGTAATGCTAGGTAAAACAAATGAATAATTCTGGCATTCCCAGTGCCCTTAAGAACCAGTAATCTTAGTAGTATAAAATTATACCTGAAAGTATCAGAACAAACTCATCAGGTTTTAAAAAAAATCTATAATTATCTATCCATAGCTTTTTTCCTTGGAAAGGCCTAGAAATAATGCCTATCTTAATAGCAGTGAACATCCCTACCATCCAGACTGTTTGAAATACCACTTCCTCCTAAAAGAAAGAAGCCTACTTGGAGTACCACCTGATTTTGAGAAAAAGACAGCTAACGTAAGATGAGCATATGATATCCTATTATTTTAGTTAATAAGGAAGCTATTACAGAATACAAGGATGCACCAATACAAGTTGAGCACCAGCTTGAAAAGGCTCACATTGGCCTAAAAGTATAATAAACTGAAATGGATGAAAACATATCAAACATGTTAAGTGCATGAACTCATAATGATACACATACACACATACAATTAATTAATTGCCTTTGTACAGCACAGGGTTAATAAAATACACAATAAAACATGTTTTGTCTTTTTTATATGAAATGAACACTGGATAACTAAGTAATAGATGAGGCAAAGTTTCTCTTTGTACAAGTATTGCAAAACATAAGTAAAGAAAGAATGATGAAGTTGGGTTATCAATATTTTACAGTAAGTCATGAATTATAAAATCTAGGCATAAAGCATTGGTGGTTGCTAACATCACAAAAAGTGGAGCAGCCAGCATTTTGTGCTTTCTGGTAAAGAATTCAAAACTACCATGAAGAAGTCTTGCCAGAAAATCTAACCTTAATCTATCTGATTAAGCTTCTAGATCTAATCACCATGCACAAGAAACACAGGGTAGAGGAGACATGTTAAACTAAATCAGGATGGAAATTGATATAGAAAAATAAGCTGGCTTCTTCAACAAATGAATTAGAAGGGAAAAAAAAAGAAAGGGGGATGAAATACATCAATTGAAAAAGACTGTAAAAACCCACACCTACACCCCGCCTCCCCACAAAAAAGAAGGTAAAACAAAGCCATGCACTTTAGGGATACACACTTGAATGATGAAACTATATAGAAAAGTACAGAAGAGACATCAGAAGAGCTGTTGTTCTTGGGGAGAGGAAAGGTATGGTAAGGGGTGAATGGAGGGCTTTTGGATGGCAGGAAAGGTTTATCTCTTGACATGGAGGGTGGTTAGAAGGTTGTTCAATTTATAATAGTACATTAAGCTATACATTTGTTTTATGTAGTTGGTAATATAAAATTTTTTAAAAGGAATAGATAGCTTGATTTCTTGCTATCCAGTGAATCCCACTTGAATCCCAGTGTGGGAGAAAACCAATATTTAATGAATGAATCTAAAAAGAAAAAGTACAAAATAACCTGAAAGGTAGGAAGAGGAACTATAAGCCACTATCACTTCACTTTGTCCACTTCTGGTCCTGGTAAGAGGAAAAGAAGTGAAAGGCAAGTGGCTTCCTTTCAAGAACCTGATTATGAAGTTGCACATATCACTTCTGCTCACATACATTGGCCTGAATATATAACTGTAAGGAAGGCTGGGAAATGTAGTTCCTTATTGTGTTGCCAGGAGACCAGAAGAAAGACAGATGTTGTATTACTAAAAGGAAAAATAATGGAGAACTTGAAGTTCTCTGGGAGGCCTGGAGTTGGAATGGGAAATGAAGATGCTGAACCAGGTGTAACTAGGAGCAAAAGTCCTTAATGGATGTGGAGGAACAAGGTCAGAGGATGTCAGTAAGTAGAAGGGACACCGTTAGGAGAGCAAGATGTTATTGGACCCTGGTTGTCCTTGCCTCCTGTTCCTTGGTATGAGGGGCATGGGAGAATGAACAGCTTCCACAGGAGAGCTACAAAGAAGCAGAGTCCTTGGAGAGCCAGGGTTCCCTTTTGGAAAAGGAAGTGAAGAGGGCTAAAGAAATCAACAATGCATCTTGCATAGATTAAATCTCAACTGGAAAAACACTTCCCACTGCACATTTTACAAGTTGGTATTTCTGTCACTCCTTTTACTTTGAGGAGATATGGAATACAAAACATTAGTTAATCAGTTCAGCTCTAGTTCTTAAAATTATCTGTTTAATTTAAATATTTAATTTTTTAAAATAACAGCAAATATTAGTATGTTTTTAGTAAATAACTTGAAGCATATCAAAGTTACCTGTTTAGAATATGAGACGCTTCATTGTTTTATACTAGTATAATTTACAAAATTTTCCATACATGGGGCTTCCCTGGTGGCGCAGTGGTTGAGAGTCCGCCTGCCAATGCAGGGGACACAGGTTCGTGCCCCGGTCTGGGAGGATCCCACATGCCGTGGAGCGGCTGGGCCCATGAGCATGGCCGCTGAGCCTGCGCGTCCAGAGCCTGTGCTCCGCAACAGTGAGAGGCCCGCGTACCGCAAAAAAAAAAAAAAAAAAAAAACTAAAAATTAAGATACCATATGATCCAGCAATCCCACTCCTGGATATATATCCAGAAAAGATGAAAACTCTTAATTGGAAAAGATACAGGCCCCCCAGCATTCATAGCAGCACTATTTACAACAGGCAAGACATGGAAGAAACCTAAGTGTCAATCGACAGATGAATGGATAAAGAAAATGTGGTGTGTGTGTGTGTGTGTGTGTATACACACACACAAAGTAATATTACTCAACCATAAAAAAGAATGAAATAAAGCTATCTGCAGTAATGAAGATGGACCTAGAGATTATCATACTAAGTGAAGTAAGTCAGACAAAGACAAATCACATGATATTACTTATATGTGGAATCTAAAAATATGATACAAATGAACTTATTTACAAAACAGAAACAGACTCACAGACATAGAAAACAAATTCATAGTTACCAAAGGGGAAAGGGGAGGAGGGATAAATCAGGAGTTTGGGATTAGCATACACACACTACTGTATATAATATAATAAACAACAAGGACCTACTGTATAGCACAGGGAACTATATTCAGTATCTTGTAATAATCTATAATGAAAAAGAATATAGATATATGTGTGTATAACTGAATCACTTTGCTGTACACCTGAAACTAATATAACATGTAACTCAACTGTACTTCAATTTAAAAAATAAATAAAATAAAACATACATCTGAAAGGTGTACATCATATGATTCACTGCATAAGAGCTACAACAATAGGAATGCATCTAAAAATCAACATAGTATAAGAATTAAATGAATTAGTGTGTAAAGGCTGAATGAAAAAAACAGGCAAAATCAGAAAACTTTAAAACAACCTGAAAAAGCTTGCAAATTGTAGAAAAAGAAAGCTGGTTAACAGACTGTGAGCTTAGTAAATGAGTTCAGTTCCCTAATCTTAGAATAATGATAATAAAATAAATTGAGGTTTTTAAAATCAGTCCAGTTGACTTTCTTTAAATGGAATCTGGCTGGTAGTGTGTCACTTAAAAAATTAACCAAATATTAAAAAAATGAAAAAGTCTATTCATTGTATAACATTGCCAGCAACAAAGACTGGCAACCATTCATTTGATTACCCAAATTTTTACCATATGTAAGACAAAGCAGATCAATCTGAAATAGAAAGAAAAAAAAACTGGATGGCACTTTCTTTATTATCTTAAGGAGAATAAATCTACCAGTCTGAACAGTGTTAAGGAGATGACCAATTTCCTTGCTACTGCCTGACTCAGAGATCTAGTATTGGATGAACTCTCCCCACCACCCAAAGAAGGGTATCTACAGGCAGGGCCACTTTACCATCCCCCTTTCTACATGTTTTCTAAGACTAAAATTTGTATTAATGCAAAATATTCAGAGACTACAGTGGCTAAGCATTCGGTTTGCTGCATCTGAGAATGTGAAAAAAGGAAGTCCCGTAAGAAAGTACAAAGGTAGACCACTTCTGGCAAAATAACTATACATTGTTTAGAATTACCTAGAAAAATGCTTACCTTCTCAAAGTAGTCAACTAGACCGCAGAAGCAAGACTGGTGAAGTACAGAATTTAGAGAAATTAAGTGACCACCAGTGACCAGTAATTAGACTAAGTCTGTTCACATTTATCATTGCTCTAGCTAAAAATCTGAGAAACGTGTTTTAACAGCAACCAGGAAAACGAGAGTAACCAGAAGAAACTACAAACATTATTTTTGAGTAATCAGTGGAGAGAATCTTCATTCCTAAAGGATGAGTAGTTGGAAAAAAATCAAATTAGAGATGTGAAAATATTCTGCAAGAAGTAAAATAACTGACAAGACACAAGGCGTTTTTGAAAAATACATGCTATAGTACACCTAAGTAAATTTTATAAAAACATAAGCATTTTTGTTTTTATAAAATTAAGAAATGTGTTCAGTGAAATAAGATATAAAAATAAAATTTGAAATAATATAACAATAAAATGAAGAATAAAGATATGGAGGAAATGGATAAAAGGGATATGTTAATAAAAATGGGGCTTAATGAGCTACTAAGATGTAAAGAAACTAAAAATTCAGTGACACACTTAAAATATTCATTAAAAGCAGAATTGACAAAGCAGAAAATGAAAATTTGAGATGAACATTGAGAACCACTCTATGAATACAGAGGAAAAGGAACTAATGATAGAAATGAATGAGAGGTACTCTTGAAATTGCAGAAGTCAAAGAAAGGACATCTGACATCATATTATTGAAATGAAACAGAGGTAACATTGAAGACTGCCAAAAAAAATCTAACTGGGCTGAATAAAGCTCTGCATATGCATATCAAACCTGAATACATATATGACACATATACAACCAGGAAAAATTAAGGAGATATGTAAAGTATGTAAACTTTTTAAAGGAGGAGGGGAAGAGGAGGGAAAAAATAAATAAAGGAAAGTTAGTCTGGACATAGACTTCACCTTTAAACACTAACTGTCCCAGGACAAGGGGACAGTAGCTACATAGTTTCGAGAGTAAATATGTTTTATGTCAGTCATTCAGTTTGCCATTTATATGTGAAAACAGCTAAAACATATTTGCATGTATGTAAGTGCTCAGAAATCTTTGTACCCTTCTAATGGAAAAGGTGCACCGGTTGACAAACTTTTAATCAAAAATAAGAACTCAAGATTAGGGACCTAAGAGTAGGTATTAGTACTGGGAGATTGGCTTGATACTTTGCGATGACCTAGAGGGATGGGATAGGGAGGATGGGAGGGAAGCTCAAGAGGGAGGGGATATGGGGACATGTGTATGCATGTGGCTGATTCTTTGTGTTGTGCAATAGAAACTAAAACAGTATTGTGAAGCAATTATACTCCAATAAAGATCTATTAAAAATTTTTAATAAATCACCTAATGTTGACTGAGTCTAAATAATTATTAAAAACATAATTTTAAATATAATAAAAGCAAAGATTGTTTGATATTAATAAGCTAGATGAGAAATCATAGACCATTCCAAAACTGAAAGGCATGCTAAATTTTCTGCCTTAAAAGGAGAAAGGGGATTAAAGTATGCTATTTCCTTTTCAACAGTGATTAAGAAAAAATTCATATATAATTATTTGTACAAATATATAATTGTAATGTGTCACAGAGACATATTAGTTGAAGAAGAACAGTGTGTATAACTTCCAAACCACCAGAAGAATCAAAATTTGGTAACATTTGCATCATACTCATCAGGAAAATGGGAAAAGTATGTATTAAGAATAAAACCCAGAATGAGGCAAGTAAGATCAATGGCATTTCTAATGGCAGTAGTATAAATAGTTAATTGGAATAAAAAACATTATCCAAATATGTAATTTTTAGTTGTGTGGTTTTTGTAACAGAAACATGAAAAGTATCAAAGTTAAGAGAAAAGTGTTGCCAAGCATATAACTCAAGCACAGAAACACACACACACACCCACCCACCCAATGAAGTAGAATAGGTAATGTAAGTATCTAGTATCAGAAAACAGAATATAGGGTAAAAAAAAGCATCAAGATGATCTTATGGCAATTTCTAGAGATGTTATAGTAGATGTGGACATTTATGTGTTAAATAAAAGTATGTTGTGTGTATACTTTTTTTTAACAACTTTATTGGAGTATAATTGCTTTACAGTGGTGTGTTAGTTTCTGCTGTATAACATAGTGAATCAGCTATACATATACATATATCCCCATATCTCCTCCCTCTTACGACTCCCTCCCACCCTCCCTATCCTACCCCTCTCGGTGGACACAAAGCACAAAGCTGATCTCCCTGTGCTATGTGGCTGCTTCTCACTGGCTATCTATTTTATATTTGGCAGTGTATATATGTCCATGCCACTCCCTCACTTTGTCCCAGCTTACCCTTGCCCCTCCCCATGTCCTCAAGTCCATTCTCTATGTCTGCGTCTTTATTCCTGTCCTGCCCCTACGTTCTTCAGAACCATTTTTTTTGGTTTTAGATTCCATATATATGTGTTAGAATATGGTATTTGTTGTTCTCTTTCTGACTTACTTCACTTTGTATGACAGACTCTAGGTCCATCCACCTCACTACAAATAACTTAATTTCATTTCTTTTATGGCTGAGTAATATTCCATTGTATATATGTGCCACACCTTCTTTATCCATTCATCTGTCGATGGACACTTAGGTTGCTTCCATATCCTGGCTATTGGAAATAGAGCTGCAGTGAACACTGTAGTACATGACTCTTTTCGAATTATGGTTTTCTCAGGGTATATACCCAGTAGTGGGATTGCTGGGTCATATGGTAGTTCTATTTTTAGGTTTTTAAGGAACCTCCAGATTGTTCTCCATAGTGGCTGTATCAGTTTACATTCCCACCAATAGTGCAGGAGGGTTCCCTTTTCTCCACACCCTTTCCAGCATTTATTGTTTGTAGATTTTTTGATGATGGCCATTCTGACTGGTGTGAGGTGATACCTCATTGTAGTTTTGATTTGCATTTCTCTAATGATTAGTGATGTTGAGCATCCTTTCATGTGTTTGTTGGCAATCTGAATATGTTTGGAAAAATGTCTCTTTAGGTCCTCTGCCCATTTTTGGATTGGGTTGTTTTTTTCTAATTGAGCTGCATGAGCTGCCTGTATATTTTGGAGATTGATCCTTTGTCAGTTGCTTCATTTGCGTATATTTTCTTCTATTCTGAGAGTTATCTTTTTGTCTTGTTTATGGTTTCCTTTGCAGTGCAAACCTTTTAAGTTTCATTAGGTCCCATTTGTTTATTTCTGGTTTTACTTCCATTTCTCTAGGAGGTGGGTCAAAAAGGATCTTTCTGTGATTTATGTTATAGAGCGTTCTACCTATGTTTTCCTCTAAGAGTTTTATAGTGTCTGGCCTTACATTTAGGTCTTTAATCCGTTTTCAGTTTATTTTTGTGTATGCTGTTAGGGAGCGTTCTAATTCCATTCTTTAACATATAGGTGTCCGGTTTACACAGCACCACTTATTGAAGAGGCTAATTTTTCTCCACTGTATATTCTTGCTTCCTTTATCAAAAATAAGGTGACCATATGTGCGTGGGTTTATCTCTGGGCTTTCTATCCTGTTCCATTGATCTATATTTCTGTTTTTGTGCCAGTACCATACTGTCTTGATTACTGTAACTTTGTAGTATAGTCTGAAGTCCTAGTGCCTTATTCCTCCAGCTCCATTTTTCTTTCTCAAGATTGCTTTGGCTATTCGGGATCTTCTGTGTTTCTATACAAATTGTGAAATTTTTCATTCTAGTTCTGTGAAAAATGCCATTGGTAGTTTGATAGGGATTACATTGAATCTGGAGATTGCTTTGGGCGGTATAGACATTTTCACAATGTTGATTCTTCCAATCCAAGAACATGGTGCATCTCTCCATCTGTTTGTATCATCTTTACTTTCTTTCACCAGTGTCTTATAGTTTGCTGCATACAGGTCTTTTGTCTCTTTAGGTAAGTTTATTAGGAGGTGTTTTATTCTTTTTGTTGCAGTGGTAAATGGGAGTTTTTCCTTAATTTCTCTTTCAGATTTTTCATCATTAGTGTATAGGAATGCAAGAGATTTCTCTGCATTAATTTTGTATCCTGCTACTCTACCAAATTCATTGATTACCTCTAGTAGTTTTCGGGTAGCATCTTTAGGATTCTTTATGTATAGTATCATATCATCTGCAAATAGTGACAGTCTTATTTCTTCTTTTCCAATTTGGATTTTTTTTTTCTTTTTCTTCTCTGATTGCTGTGGCTAAAACTTTCAAAACTATGTTGAATAAGAGTGGTGAGAGTGGGCAACCTTGTCTTGTTCCTGATCTTAGTGGAAATGGTTTCAGTTTTTCACCTTTGAGAACGTTGTTGGCCATGTGTTTGTCATATATGGCCTTTATTATTTTGAGGTAAGTTCCCTCTATGCCTACTTTCTGGAGGGTTTTTATCATAAACGGGTGTTGAATTTTTTTGAAAGCTTTTCTTGCATCTATTGAGGTGATCATATTGTTTTTCTCCAATTTGATAACATGGTATATCACATTGATTGATTTGCATATATTGAAGAATCCTTGCATTCCTGGCATAAACCCCACTTGATCATGGTGTATGATCATTTTAATGTGCTGTTGGATTCTGGTTGCTAGTATTTTGTTGAGGATTTTTGCATCTATGGTCATCAGTGATATTGGCCTGTAGTTTTCTTTTTGTGACATCTTTGTCTGGTTTTGGTATCATGGTGATGGTGGCCTTGTAGAATGAGTTTGGGAGTGTTCCTCCCTCTGCTATATTTTGGAAGAGTTTGAGAAGGATAGGTGTTAGCTTTTCTCTAAATGTTTGATAGAATTCACCTGTGAAGCCATCTGGTCCTGGGCTTTTGTTTGTTGGAAGATTTTTAATCACAGTTTCAATTTCAGTGCTTGTGATTAGTTTGTTTATATTTTGTATTTCTTCCTGGTTCAGTCTCAGAAGTTTGTGCTTTTCTAAAAATTTGTGCATTTCTTCCAGGTTGTCCATTTTATTGGCATATAGTTGCTTGTAGTAATCTCTCATGATCCTTTGTATTTCTGCAGTGTCATTTGTTACTTCTCCTTTGTCATTTCTAATTCTGTTGATTTAAGTCTTCTCCCTTTTTTACTTGATGAGTCTAGCTAATGGTTTATCAATTTCGTTTATCTTCTCAAAGAACTAGCTTTTAGTTCTATTGATCTTTGCTCTTATTTCCTTTTTTTCTTTATCATTTATATCTGATCTGATCTCTGTGATTTCTTTCCTTCTGCTAACTTTGGGGTTTCTTTCTTCTTCTTTCTCTAATTGCTTTAGGTGTAAGGTTAGGTTGTTTATTTGAGACGTTTCTTGTTTCTTGAGGTAGTATTGTATTGCTATAAACTTCCCTCTTAGACCTGCTTTTGCTGCATCCCAAAGGTTTTGGGTCATCGTGTTTTCGTTGTCATTTGTTTGTAGGTATTTTTTGATTTCCTCTTTGATTTCTTCAGTGATCTCTTGGTTATTTAGTAGTGTATTGTTTAGCCTCCATGTGTTTGTAGTTTTTACAGATTTTTTCTGTAATTGATATCTAGTCTTGTAGTGTTGTGGTTGGAAAAGATACTTAATATGATTTCAATTTTCTTTAATTTACCGAGGCTTGATTTGTGACCCAAGATACGATCTATCTTATAGAATGTTCCATGAGCACTTGAGAAGAATGTGTATCCTGTTGTTTTTGGATGGAATGTTGTATTAATATCAATTAAGTCCATCTTGTTTAATGTATCATTTAAAGCTTGTATTTCCCTATTTATGTTCATTTTGGATGATCTGTTCATTGGTGAAAGTGGGGTGTTAAAGTCCGCTACTATGATTGTGTTACTGTTGATTTCCCCTTTCATGGCTGTTAGCATTGCCTTATGTATTGACGTGCTCCTATGGTAGGTGCATAATTATTTACAATTGTTATCTCTTCTTCTTGGATTGATCCCTTGATCATTATGCAGTGTCCTTAGTTGTCTCTTGTAATACTCTTTATTTTAAATTCTGTTTGTTCTGATATGAGAATTGCTACTTCAGCTTTCTTTTGGTTTCCATTTGCATGGAATATCTTTTTCCATCCCCTCACTTTCAGTCTGTATGTGTCCCTAGGTCTGAAATGGGTCTCTTGTAGATAGCATATACACGTCTTGTTTTCGTATCCATTCAGCTAGTCTGTGTCTTTTAGTTGGAACATTTAATCCATTTACATTTAAGGTAGTTATCGATATGTATGTGCCTATTACCATTTTCTTAATTGTTTTGGGTTTGTATTGTAGGTCTTTTCCTTCTCTTTTGTTTCCTGCCTAGAGATTGTCCTTTAGCATGTGTTTTAAAGCTGGTTTGGTGGTGCTGAATTCTCTTAGCTTTTGCTTGTCTGTAAAGGTTAATTTCTCTGTCAAATCTGAATGATATCCTTGCTGGTTAGAGTAATCTTGGTTGTACGTTTTTCCCTTTCATCAGTTTAAATATGTCCTGCTACTCCCTTCTGGCTTGCAGAGTTTCTGCTGAAAGATCAGCTGTTAACCTTATGAGAATCCCCTTGTATGTTGTCTGTTGCTTTTCCCTTGTTGCTTTTTATATTTTTTCTTTGTATTTAATTTTTGATAGTTTTTCTCCTTGGATTTATCTTGTGTGGGACTCTCTGTACTTCCTGGACTTGATTGACTATTTCCTTTCTCATGTTCGGGATGTTTTCAATATAATCTCTTCAAATATTTTCTCAGACCGTTTCTTTTTCTTTTCTTCTTCTGGGACCCCTATAATTTGAATTTTGGTGCATTTAATGTTTTCCCAGAGGTTTCTGAGACTGTCCTCAATTCTCTTCCTCCTTTTTAATTTATTCTGCTCTGAGGTAATTATTTCCACTATTTTATCTTCCAGGTTACTTAGCCGTTCTTCTGCCTCAGTTATTCTACTGATGATTCCTTCTAGAGAAATTTTAATTTCATTTATTGTGCTGTTCTTCATTGTTTGTTTCCTCTTTTGTTCTTCTAGGTCCTTGTTCAACATTTCTTGTATGTTCTTCATTGTATTTACAAGATTTTGGATCATCTTTACTATCATTATTATGAAGTTTTTTTCAAGTAGACTGCCTATTTCCTCTTCATTTGTTTGGTCTGCTGGGTTTTTACCTTGTTCCTTCATCTGTTGTGTATTTCTCTGTCTTCTAATTTTGCTTAACTTACTGTGTTTGGTGTCTACTTTTCACAGGCTGCAGGTTCGTAGTTCCTGTTGTTGTTGGTGTCTGCCCCCAGTGGCTAAGGTTGGTTCAGTGGGTTGTGTAGGCTTCATGGTGGAAGGCACTGATGCCTGTGTTCTTGTGGATGAGGCTGGATCTTGTCTTTCTGGTGGGCAAGACTGCATGTGGTGGCGTGTTTTTCGGTGTGTGTGACCTTATTATGCTTTTAGGCAGCCTTTTGCTAATGGGTGGGGTTGTGTTCCTGTCTTGCTAGTTGTTTGGCATCAGGTGTCCAGCACTGTAGCTTGCTGGTCGTTGAGTGGAGCTGGGGCTTACTGTTGAGATGGAGATCTCTGGGAGATTTCGCCGTTTGAGATTATGTGGGGTGGGAGGTCTCTGGTGGTCTAATGCCCTGAACTCCGTTCTTCCTCCTCAGAGCTTATGCCTGACCCCCAGCTGGAGTAACAAGAGCCTGTCAGCCACATGGCTCAGAAGAAAAGGGAGGAAAAACAAAAGAAATAAAACAAAATAAAATAAAACTCTTATTAAAATTAAAAAAATTTAAAAATCATTAAAAGTAAAAAAATAAAAGAGTAATAAAAAAGAAAGAAAGAAGAGAATAACCAATACAAAAACAAATCCACCAGTGTTAACAAGCACTAAAAACTATACTAAAAAAAAAAAAAAAAAGATAAAACGAACAGACAGAACCCAGAAAAAACGGTAAAAGCAAAGGTATACAGACAAATCACACAAAGAAGCATATACATACACACTCACAAAAAGCAAAAAAGGATAAATATATATATATAAAGAAAAAAAAGAAAGAGAGCAACCAAATCAGTAAACAAATCTACCAATGACAATAAGCTCTAAATACTAAACTAAGATAAACATAAAACCAGAAACAAAAATAGATGCAGAAGGCAAATCCCAAGTCTACAGTTGCTCCCAAAGTCCACCACCTCAGTTTTGGGATGATTCGTTGTCTATTCAGGCATTCCACAGATGCAGGGTAACCTCAAGTTGTTGTGGAGATTTAATCCGCTGCTTCTGAGGGTTCTGGGAGAGATTTCCCTTTCTCTTCCTTGTTCTCACAGGTCCTGGGGTTCAGCTTTGGATTTCATCCTGCCTCTGCATGTAGGTCTCCTGAGGGCGTCTGTTCCCCACCCAGAAAGGACAGGGGTAAATAGATTCTGATAGGGGGCTCTGGCTCACTCAGGCGGGGGGAGGGAGGGGTACAGAACATGGAGCGAGCCTGCGGCGGCAAAGGCTGACATGACGTTGCAACAAGCCTGAGGCTTGCCATGTGTTCTCCTGGGGAAGTTGTCCTTGGATCTCAGGACCCTGTCAGTGACAGGCTGCACAGGCTCTGGGGAGGGGAGGTTTGGATAGTGACTTGTGCTTGCACACAGGCTTCTTGGTGGCTGCAGCAGCAGCCTTAGGGTTTTATGCCCGTCTCTGGGGTCCACGCTGATAGCAGCGACTCGCGCCCATCTCTGGAGCTCATTTAGGCGGTGCTCTGAATCCCCTCTCCTAGTGCACTGTGAAACAATGGTCTCTTGCCTCTTAGGTAGGTCCAGAATTTTTCCCAGACTCCCTACTGGCTAGCTGTGGCACACTAGCCCCCTTCAGGCTGTGTTCACGCAGACAATCCCAATCCTCTCCCTGGAGTCTGACCTCTGAAGCCCGAGCCTTAGCTCCCAGCCCCCACCCGCCCCGGCAGGTGAGCAGACAAGCCTCTTGGGCTGGTGAGGGCTTGTTGGCAGTGATCCTCTGTGTGGGAATCTCTCCGCTTTGCCCTCTGCATCCCTGTTGCTGCGCTCTCCTCCACGACTCCAAAACTTCCCCTCAACCCGCGCCCCCGTCCGCCAGTGAAGGGGCTTCCTAGTGTGTAGAAACTTTTCCTCCTTCACCCAGAGGTCCAGGTCCTGTCCCAATTCTTTTGTCTCTGGTTTTTCTTTTTTCTTTTGGCCTACCCAGGTATGTGGGGAGTTTCTTGCCTTTGGGAACTCTGAGGTCTTCTGCCAGGGTTCAGTAGGTGTTCCGTAGGAGTTATTCCACATGTAGATGTATTTTTGATGTGTTTGTGGGGAGGAAGGTGATCTCCACGTCTTATTCCTCTGCCGTCTTGAAGGTCCCCCCCATGTATACTTTTTTAGTGGTGAATTAATGAACACCACTGGGATTTTGTAACCAACTCAATTTATTATTAAATTTTATACTTATATTTTATATGTTTTTCCTTTTCATCTTTCCAAGATTGAATCTTCTAATAAATAGTTCATTAATAAATCATAGCAGCAAAAAACTTTTTTGGATTTAATTTTTTTATCCATTCTTTTTTTTTTTTTTTTTTGCGGTATGCAGGCCTCTCACTGTTGTGGCCTCTCCCGTTGCGGAACACAGGCTCCAGACGCGCAGGCTCAGCGGCCATGGCTCACGGGCCTAGCCGCTCCGCGGCATGTAGGATCTTCCTGGACCGGGGCACGAACCCGTGTCCCCTGCTTCGGCAGGCATACTCTCAACCACTACGCCACCAGGGAAGCCCCATTCATGATTTTTTAAATGGTGAACTATGAGTGAATAGAAAATACTTTAAAAATACAAAAAATAATTTGTACACACTAACAACCAAATTTTGTTTAATGAGGAAACGCTTATTAGCTTTCTCTTTCAAATCAAGAATAGGATAATTATTCCTTCTATCAAATTATTTTAGGACTTCTATCTAATAAAGTAAGATAAATGAGGATGTAACCATTAGAAAGGAGAATAGCTTTATTATGTATAGATGATATATTTATGTATGGATAATGTGTTAAATCCTTAGGATATATGGAGACATTCAACATGAGAAGTTATAAAGTTGTAAAAATATAAATAAACTTTGGAAGAATTTATAAACTTAATTCAAAACCCTTAATTGCGAAATTGACAAACTGATTCTAAGGCATTTTTTTTTTTTTTTTTTTTGCGATACACGGGCCTCTCACTGTTGTGGCCCCTCTCGTTGCGGAGCACAGGCTCCGGACGCACAGGCCCAGCGGCCATGGCTCACGGGCCCAGCCGCTCCGCAGCATGTGGGATCCTCCCGGACCAGGGCACGAACCCGTGTCCCCTGCATCGGCAGGCGGACTCTCAACCACTGCGCCACCAGGGAAGCCCGCTAAGGCACTTTTGATAAAGAAAAGGGTAGAAAAAAAAATTGGTGGGATTGGAAAAATAATACACCTTTTAAAGACACAATAGTTAAAACAGTGTAGAAATTGAGCAGTTTTAGACTTACACATCAAAGAAGTAGAAGAGAAAATACATGAACAAACCCTAGCATATATCACTTTTAGTTTAAGTTAGACATGGAGAAAGTATTGGGTTACTTAATAGATGGGGTAGGCACACCTGGTTAGTCATTTGGATAAAAAAGAATCTTAGCACCATTAAGTACAAATTACAATCCTCCCAACCAAGGACCACCTCAGAGGAACCTGCACACCCTCTTCCTCAGAACTGCCAGGGGAGGCCCAAGAGCAGGAAGGGACTGTTTGCCAGGCTCGTCAGTCCCTCATAAGGACACCCCCACTTTGTCCTTGTGTGCCTGTCCAGCCCCACAATATGCACCTGACTTGCTTATTATTAAGGATAATCCTCTTTAGCTCTTTCTTGGTTTCTGACAGCAAAAAACAAACAAAAAAGGGGCACTTCACTGGTGGTGCAGTGGTTAAGAATCTGCCTGCCATGGGGACTTCCCCGGTGACTCAGTGGTTAAGAATCCACCTGCCAATGCAGGGGACATGGGTTTGAGCCCTGGTCTGGGAAGATCCCACACACCACGGAGCAACTAAGCCCATGCGCCACAACTACTGAGCCTGCACTCTAGAGCCCGTGAGCCACAACTACTGAGCCTGCGTGCCACAACTACGGAAGCCCACGCGCCTAGAGCCCGTGCTCTGCAACGAGAGAAGCCACTGCAATGAGAAGCCCTCACACTGCAATGAAGAGTAGCCCCCGCTCGCTGCAACTATCTTTATATAGGGAATAAAGATCTATAATGTGGAATCATGAGACTTCTATATCTGTGGTCTCAAAACAACTGTGAAACACCGGTTTATTCTGTGAAACACAAGTTTGTCATTTGCTACAAGAAGCTGTCAGGAAAAATGTCTAGGTATGTTTGAGAGATGCTGAGTTATGCTAAGGTAGGCCTGCCTTTTAAAAAAAATTATTCTAGAAGTATTGATATATAGAGGTTTTACTATGCTTTGTGATAACATAGTATGCTTTGTAGAATTTCAAGAAGGGGCTATAGTTTGCAGTACTTTTAAAACTAATTTACTCAGGATACTTTTTAAGAGCATTTTTGTTTTGGTCAGGCCTCTTGGTCACAAATGGCAGAGATCAATACAGGAGGGAATGTGATGTGAATTGAGGATGTGAACACTGTTCACAACGAAGCCTCTCTTTCTCTCTCTTGATTCTCTTCCTTTCTCAGTATACTGGCTTCTGTGTTTTCTACAGTAAATGGATTTTTCCTCCAGGATCAGGAATATGGGTAGAGGCTTCTGGGAAACATGTCCTTCCTGCATAGCAAATGATGTACGTTTAAAAATTTTAAGCAGGAATTTGATTGACTAGCTTGAATTGCATGCACATCCTTTGGGTAAATCCCAGGGGTCGGTGGTAGGCAGAGGATGAAGTACTAGGATTAGCACAGACTGAACCATGAACCTAACTTTATGTCCTGTTAACAGAAGAATGGAAAGCCCAGACATGGCCACACCTCTTCCAGTCACACTCCATATTTTCTGGAAGATTGTCATTTAGAATATGTTCTGGAAAATGCTGAATAGGAAGAAAAAATGTAATTTAATAATTACATTTGCAAACATTTATTGAGTTCTAACTTAGAATGTGCAAGGTATTGGTCTATCTAAGTGCTTTCTACTTTTAACCTCTTTAATCCTCATACAAAACATAAGCCTCATGACAGTCTTTTGAATAGGCATTATTATTATCTTCATTTTAGAGGAAATTGAGGCACAAAGAATGTAAACATCTCGCAGAGTTCCTATATAAGTAGGAAGTGGAAGAGTTGGAATCAGCTCTTTTCATCAGAAAAAGAAGATTATTATATTTTAAGGATCAACTCAACAACCCACTCTTGATGCCAGTGATTTTGATGTAATCTTTTAGAAAACTAGTATAAGACATTATTGATTTGTAGTAACTTATAAAATTAATGCATGGGGTGAAAATTAATTAGATGGTATTGAAATATAAAGATTAGCAAACCAAGTACTGTTCTTTCAAAATATATATCAGGAAGGTTTTTAGTCTTGATTTTTATTTTGGATGCTACTTATGGTTTTATGATTTTAAGAAATAGTATATGTAGTATTCTGTTGTTACATTTAGCAGTGGAAAACTATTTGGTAACTCAAGTATAAGTTTAAAAATAATTTGAAATAGCAAAGATGCTTACTTAGTTGGCAAAGTCATTGGAAATTAATACAAATTAATGAAAATTAATACAAACAGCAAAATTACAATTTACTAAAGTTGATTGTTTTCCTACCTGTAAAAAGGCCAGCTATGGGAACACTCAGTGAAAAGGAAAATTAAGGTTAAGTCTTATGAAAGGTATAGGAAAGATCTGTACCTTACTTTCTGTCTCTAAGATCAAAAAAAAATTGTGCCTCTGTGTGTGTGTTCTGCTTTTTTGGGTCAATCACAGTTTGTGTCCTTTTATTCACAAAATAAAAATTTATTGAATAGATATTCTACTAGATCAGTCACCATGGTAGATACTGGCGATATGTCTGTGGATGGTGCTGAAAGTATTAAAAACCATATAGGCAGGTAATTTTGAATGTTATATGCATGTTAGAGAAAGATGCTTTTTTTCCTTCTTCAAGTCTGAGCGCCAACCAAGTGAAAATAATGAGCTATAAAGTAGTAGCAGAATGTGGCTAATATTGGTGAATTGCATTGAAGAGCGTACAGAATTCTTATATAAAAATCACCATAAGTTTGGGACAAAGATGAAGAAACCTCCTGACAGAAGATTTTGCTAAGGATGTGTGTGTGTGTGTGTGTGCGCACACGTATGCGAGCATGCATGGTCATGTATGCATGCACATATGTGTATGTAATAACGTATTTTGATAATCTGAAACTAGGTATGGGTGTATGGAATTATTCCATTTTAGTTCCTTAAACTTGGATAAATTGAAAGCTCCTTAGAAGCTAGAAAATAGTCAAGGTACATCTGAGGGGGTTCAAACAGAGCCCAAATGGTGAGAGAATAGATCAAAGGAAAACACACATATCACTCATTTCTCAACTTTTTCTTCTTGAAGGTAGAATACACAGGCTTGTAGGTATATACACAAACATATAGACTCACACACACATGTGCACATACACAGAATGAAGAAGTAACCTATCTGATGCTTATAGAATTACTACTGTGGGAGAAGAACATCATCTTGAAGACCCTAAGAAAGAGAATTCTCCAAGGAATAAGGACAAGGGTTGCTGAGTGAGCAAGTGTGCAGACCCTGCCTCCCCCCGCCACCATGCATGCTTTTAGAGAATATTAGTCTGAAAAGATAGAGGAGAAAAATGTGGTGACACTGATTTCAAGCAGTTGAAGACAAACAAATGCCTTTGGTCCATCTGACCATGACATTCCGACCTTCACTGTGAGACAGGTAGATGTCTTTCTGTCCCAGAGGATGCCTACCCAAGAGGTAGATTGTTAATAAGAAAGTGTAGAACACAGATCTGGATCCAGGCTAACTGCTCACACAGCTAGTTTCCTGGTTTCCCTCACACACAGTCCTTCTAGAAGTAGCTGTCTCAGAATCATCTCTGTCTCCTATTCAAAGATGCACAATTTTAAGAAGGTAATTAGAATACGAACTAAGCAAAAATATCACAACAAAAGAGAAAGCCAGTATGATGGGGGGGGGCGGGGGGGGGAAATCTGATGAGGAATGTAAGCCTGTCTTTCAAGAAGCAGAACAAAATAAAATCATGTTCTCAGGAATGGTGAATACAGATTGTGGTAAATATGTTGATAATTCTAAACTAATATTGGCTGTACAAATAGTAATAATTTCAAATATAGAGATCAAAATAAATTAGATATAATTAAATACTAGGCCACAAGGCTATATAAATTGGGATCGGGTGATCCAGATTTCTTAAGTTGCTTGTATTGTCTAGGAGGAAGTATAGATATAGATAACTAGACTTTTCAAGAATTCATGTTAAATTTTTAGATATAACCACTAAGATAATAGAGGGTGTATCTTTCTACAAGTAGAAAGAGAAAAACAAATGAAAAAAGCCCCAGAAAACCAGCAGCAACACTTGATTAATTAGGAAGAGGGTCCAATGGTGACAGGTAAAACATAGGAAATGGTACAAATATAAACATTCTCTAAGATGGTAGGAATGAAAAAGTGTATTTCAGAAATCCATAAATGTAAATGGACTGAATATATTATATAAAATCTCTGGATTGTTACATTGTTTTTATAAGGGGGGAAAAAAACCAAAGAGACATACCAGAAACACAAGGATAAGTATTGTTTAAAATTAAAAGGATGGAAAAAGATATCCCAGGCAAATATTAATAGTAAGAACAGCAACAACAGAAACCTGGTGTGGTTATATTTAAAACAGGCTT
The DNA here is from genome assembly GCF_963455315.2 of Globicephala melas. NCBI lineage: Eukaryota > Metazoa > Chordata > Mammalia > Artiodactyla > Delphinidae > Globicephala > Globicephala melas. The sequence continues at coordinate 88,314,386 of NC_083323.1, forward strand.
ACTGGCAAAAACAACCACAAATCAACCAACCAAACAACCCCACTCCCCCAAAAAATGTCTGGAGGTGAAGAGGAGCATTTTATAGAAGCAAAAGACTCAATTTACCCGATGCGTATCTCAGATATGTACTAAAAATAATTCCTTCAAAATTTATAACACAACACATTACAGTTCTATCAATACAAGAGAAACTGACAAATCCACCTTCATAATGGAAGGATTTAATAAAAATCCCACATGATTTATAGATCAATTAGACAAAAATATCATTAGGCATATAAAAAATTGAAAAAAATTAACAGGCTTGATGTAATGAACATATATAGAATATTGCAGTAAATGGAAATTACATATTCTTTTCAAGGACATGTATAACTTAAGAAAACTGATGGTATATTTGGCTACTTTTAACATAATTCAAAGTCAGTATGACAGACTATTCTCTCTGACTCTCATGTAGTTAAATGTGAGTAAAATGAAGATAATTTACAAAAGAACTCATGTTTTCAACTTCAAAAACATTTCTAAATAACTCAAGAAGAAAAAGAATCACAATAAAGTTGGAAAATATTTAGAAATACAAAATAAAGTGGTCAAGAAAAGCATTTTTTGTAAGAGAAGTTCAAAGATACACATTACCCTTATTCTGTAGCTGAAAATAATTCTTGAAAATACTACATCCAACAAAAAAATACAGGATAATAACTTAAAATGGAAAATTGTGTCATAAAAGGACTATTGCTAATGGCTGATAGCAGTTAAAATTGATTTACACCTAAATAATTATAATTCATTTTCTGCTATGATTATGGTATATCATTTTCATCAGATCATAAATTAAGAAAAAAAGGTAGTAATTTAGTTAGAAATACAATGCAATACTTTTCTATACAGGAAATGACTATTTCTTTCTAAGCTCCAAGAGAATTATACTCTGCTTTTTTGCTTACTTAAAGAAGGCTTCCTCACAACCAAAACAATTCCAGCTCCAACAGAAAATAACGTGAAATCAGGGCCCGAAGTTTCATCCTGGCAACATATGAGCTTGTTCATTCCATCTGTGAACTCACCTACTTAATATGATCCTTTTCTATAGGAGCTGGATGAAGAAAGCTATCTTGTTTTATTTTCCCGGCTCAATCACAATACTCTTTTCCTTATGCTCATTTCACAGACTTGCTTTGTATGTTGTGTAAATGGCAGTATGAGTAATACGTCATGGAAAGAACCCTTGAGTTGGAATAAGAAAACCTTGATTCGAATCCAAGCTCTTGATGCTATTAATGACGTAGATGATGTTATTTATAACGTAGGCAACGTGCTCTTGAACCCTTCTCTGTCTGTTACTAGATATACAATATTGCAATTAGATAATTAATTTTGAAAGTTTAATGGTATCACATGTATATTATGATTATTTTTTTTTAAAGTGGGGCCTATCATTTCTATCTTCAAACTCAAGTATCAGAAATGTAATTGTTTGCCAGGTAAGAATGTAAGGGGACAGTTGGGTTCCATACCCTGTTAATATTGGTCTTCATGAGCTGCCAGTACAGAGATAGGCAGACAGAACAGGACAGGAGCCCAGTATGGAGTAACAGAACAGAAAGAAAGCAGCTGCTTCCTCAGCAGGAACTCTTGTCAGTTTGTAGCCCATTTGTTAAGAATATCCACCCTTCATTTAATAAGAATTCCTTTCTGGAGTCATCAGCAGCACACAGTGTATAGACTACAGGCACTGGCTCAAGACATTGAAGAAAATGTGCACAAAGAAAAAATCTCCCAGCAGACATGACTAATTGGCCCAAGACTCGGACAGCCATGAAAGTGAGCAGTTAAGAGATGATATAAAGGAAATGATCTCAGTGCAGTCGGTAGGGTCAGTCGGAGAGAGAGAGGGAAGGAGAGGGGAAGAGAAGGCATAATCAAGGTGCAGTCAGTTCTTCAGGAAAGGTCTGTCTTCTGGAAAATATTTACAAACCTACTGAGAATTGAAACTCATCTGCCATTTAAGTTTTGCAATATAATTAAAGAGCTACTTCACTTCAGCAATACATTTGAATTCAAACATTCTCCTATGTATTCAGTTAAGTATAGAAAGTTTGTTTCAGTCTCTTACCTGAAGCATACATCTTCCTGAAACGAAACATGATCTCATTTCTTTCCAAGAGTGAAATATGCTCATACAAGCTACAACACTCCTATTTTAAAGGAGCGTTATGCTTCCACTGGAAGCTTTTATTCCTGTTTGGCAGGTTGGACATGTTTAGGAATCTGTTTTCATCAAACCTTGGAGGGTTATGTGGAAAAAAGGAGTTTACATAATGAATACAGGGTTTAAGCCAAAAACCTAACAATGAATTAGCTTCCCTGTGCTAAACAGATTTTGTGCCAGAAGACATTGAACATCAATATGCAAACAAAAATATATATTTGAAAAAAACTGTGTAGGGTGAACATATCTCCCCTCAAAGTACTTTTGCTCATGTTATCATGCCTTTGAATGTGGGAGTGGATGGGGACCGGGGGATCAGTGGTTTCAGTTTGAAGAAGCAGAGTTGAGCCCTTGAAAATGCTACTGTAGCCCTTCTGTGAGTTTAACTCCTTAGTTATTTTCTTTACTTAATTAGGATTTAATATGTTCATTTTCTTTCTAATTTAGGAAAATGTCAATTTTTTTTGGTTCAAGCTCAGAATCCATAGTAAATTTCAACTTAAAAATAATTTTTAGGTGACTTCCCTGGTGGTCCAGTGGTTGGGACTTTGCATTCTGGTGCAGGAGGTATGGGTTCAATCCCTGGTCGGGGAACTAGGATCCCACATGCCTCGTGACCAAAAAGCCAAAACCTAAAACAGAAGCAATATTGTAACAAATTCAATAAAGGCCTTAAAAATGGTCCACATCAAAAAAAGTCTTAAAAAATAATTTTTATTATCTAAACGTATTTGAAAGAAACAGAAATAAAAAGGAATATTTACAAGGTTAGCAAGAAAGCAGATGTGGCTAGTTTGCTGTTGTTTTGGTATGTTGCTGTTGAAAATGAACAATGTGTGGAGATTTGGGGGCAACGCATAAAATTATCTAGTTGGATCCAGGAACTAGGTTCAGCCAGAAGCGTGTTTGCTTCACTGGGGAAAGTTTTAGGAACCAAAAATATATCAGGTAACTTTTTTGTTACTAAGATGAATAATAGGATCCTCATCCTTTTCTCTTTTTCCTTCCTTTTAATTTTATATTAGTGGTTTTTTTTAAAGATTGATATCTTGAATGGAAGGATAGACAACAGAAAATTAAAAATTACATTCACTTTCAGAGCTGCTTAGGAAAAGCTATTTATAACATGAAAGTCACAAAATTGTACATTCCCCCTTGCACTCCTTTCCTTATAGTGCAACACAGGTGTGAGAGGTCAAGACAGAGTGGAAGCTTAAGTAGAAATGGACAGTGGTGATACATGGAAATGTTTGCACCTTTATATTTTAATAATAGCCTAGATTGTAATTCTTAACTTTGGAACTCTGGAGAGGTAGAGGGGCTTAAAAATCACTTTACATGTAGTGATTTTTTTTCAATACATTTATGCTAAACATTTAGTCTCTCTTTAAGTTAATTCCTAAACTATACCACTAATTTTTAAGAAAATAAACCCTTGAAAAATCGGAAATTTTTGTACCTACAAATCTCTTATGGTAGACTCATGTGCATTTTGGAGGAGAAACTAATATAGCTGGACTGTTTGAAAAGGGACAATCTAATCTTGGCAAAACTGAAAGATTAGTGTTAACACAGTTTGATAGTCATTATTTAACAAGAAAAGGTACCAACATGTTCCTTGTACTTCGATTTCTTTGAAAATATGCCCTTCAATACCATCTATTTCCTTAATATGTATGCATACCTATTTTAGTAGATCTTTTAATTAAAAATAAAATCAGATGGACAACTATGCCATTTCTACAATTTATTTTTCCATGACTTTGTTCTATGCCTACTACTTAAACAAGTAAAGCCTTCTCTTCTACATAGTAGTATACTCATTTTCTAGACAAACATTTAAGACAAAGTGATCAGCCTTCAAAACTGAAATTGCACATCTTTCAGGAAAAAAAGACAATCTTTACAGTGTCAGTTTATTTCATTTTCTCGGTGTTGTGTTAACATTACTTTAGGTTATTTTGTCTATGCCTTTTGTTTTGAGGCAAAGTTTAAAAAATGTTAGAAACAAGAGTTTTAAGTGGCTTGGTGAATAGCCTCCTAAAACTTTCCTGCTTGTTGGATTAAGAAATCAGTGTCCAAGTACATATAACTGATTAAATTTATTGTTCCCCCCCCCACTCTATAGTAAAGATAATTTATTTGTTCTAAATGACTTAATTTTCAGAAAGCTCATTCCAAGATAATTTCTGTAAGTGTCCTTGCTGGTCAGTCTGCAGTCTTGCCTCAGACCTGAGAAAGAATCTTCAACAGTGACCTTACCAGCAGGATAAAATTTAACAGTCATCTTGAAAATTGACTACAAAGAGTTATGATCCACAGCCTTGAGACTAGCTACATGTGTGTTTTATATATGCTCAGCATTTTCCTTACCCCTCATTATCTTCCTAATATTATTTGTATAAACCGTTTTGAAAGTAGGACCTCACTTATTAAGTCAAGAATTCTTAAAATGTATCTAGTGGGTGCTTAGCAGTGCTTGGTGCTGGGTATAGTGTGATGAACAAGACTGGCAAGGTCCCTGCTATCATGGAGGGTATAGTACAACTTTCTACCCCTCACTTTGTTTCCTAGTGGAGTGACCTGAATCTAGCTAGCACCTCTTTGAAAAACAAATAAAGGCAGTTGCAGATATGATAAAGTTATTTGCATATTCCTATTTCAAATATTAGGAAACTGACAAAGGGAAATGTCTATTAAGTTTTTTTGAAATTAAATGCTAGCTACATTGCTACTATATTAAAAGTAAGTTGCTTATCTTTCATTCACTTTAGCTTGGGAGAAGGAGAAAAGTGAATTAATAGAACATGAAATCTTTATAAAGATAGAACTTTCAGACCTTTAAAAATAGTATTTGCTTAAAGTCTAGTATAAAGGACTGAGAAATTGATATGTCCAAACCTTACACAAGCTGATTTCTTGACATTTTTTTGGAGAAATTAATCCAATTATTTTATTTTAAATGATGATTCAGTTACTAAAGAATAGACACAGACGAAAGGTTCATTGAGAGTATTCAGTTGGAATAAAATAACACTAACAATATCTGCTCTGCTGGAATGCCTGTTGTTGATTAATAGCACTGGTGGTGCCATGGATTGATTCATTAAACACCATTCCAACCTTCTTCTTCGTGTGTGTGTCTGTCTGAAGTTTCTGAAAAGCTTAAAGTGATACTTCCCATGTGCCTTTGCAGCCAAGAGTCAGGAAGAGAATTAGGTTCTACCAATAAAATGTATTTGCACAGATTTTAGAAGGTGGAAGCAAAGAATATTGGCATTGCTTTGGATTTTTTTTTTCTTCTAGCAAGATCTTGGTTTCTAAAGCAATACTCCAGTGTACATTATCCACTTCCCTCCATGTTGAGAGGCAGCTGTTGCAAAAGTAGTGATGACAGCTAGTTCCCAGCTTTCTGATTATGGAATTGCTTTTAAAGTGGAATGTTCGTACTCAGTTGTTCCAGTGGTGGCCTCAGTCCCTGGATGTGTCAGTTCTGTAGTGTTGTGTTCCAGTCCAGAGCCCACAACTTTGGCTCTTCCTGCTATTAATTTTGAAAGTACTTTATTCTCTGTATTAAATCTTTCTTCCCTGCTTTAAATACTTAGATTTGTTTTTGAATAACACAATAGTGTGTCAGACTGTGAGTTGTTGCCCAATATCTGGTCACCTCTTTCTAATAGAGTTTCAACTGGTCACATATACAGTTAAAGACTGCCTTTCTCAGCCTCCCTTATTGAAAGGTATGACCATGTGTCTGTTTTTTAGATAATAGAATTTAAACAGATATTATATTTGGTACTTCTGGGTTTTGTCCTTAAAATGACAGATCATACAATACTCTGATACTTTCTAGTTGCTATGAGATGGAAAAGTTGAATACCTTCCCTGAATCTAGGGACGCAAGTCACATGTTGAAAGTGTAGAGTGTTCTGCCAGTAATGAACCACCTACCTTTGAATTACTTTATGAGACACACATTTCTATCCTGTTTAAAATGCTGGATTTTAGACTCTCTCTTTCTTTTAAAAAATAATATCTTATTCTTAAATAAAACATAATTTGGTTATTAGAAGTGGAATTCTACCAAAATAATAAAAAAAATGAAGCATTGGTCTAAGAGTTGGGTAGTAGGTGGCAAGAATACCAATATTGCAGGCTGGAAAGCCAGTGATCCTTCTTCTGTCATGATAAAACATTTGGTAAAACTCACTTGTAATCCTTAAGAAGGTAGACTACTTGACAAAAGAACATGTAACCTCTGTGAATTGTTTGAGAATCTCAGAACGTTAAAAAAGCACAGAATGTTTATATATGTTGGCTCTTTCTTGTCGTGCAAAGTTCTGTGACAAGATGTACTTGGGCTGGTTATAAGACGTGATTTTAAAGAAGCATCTTTACTAGTAAATAACCTCTGGTGTCCTCGTGCCTACATTAAAACATCTCTGTTAATTGGGGTCCATTCTAGTTTCAAAGGTTAGATTAAGGGTGATGCTTTCTTAACTCAGATAATATTTTCAGAGAGCATCAAAATAGATACTACTAAATTCAGGGAAAGCAAAAATGTTCTGAACAAAGAAACCAGAAAATATAAGAGGATAGTCTGTAAGCATAGGAACATTCTCTAGATTAGATCTGTGGTTATGGTTATGTGCCTGTGGATCTGACTGTCAGTAGAACAAAAGCATACTGAGATTTTTAGGGATTGTATTGATCTGCAAAAACCAATGCACGTTTGACCTTTAAAGCAAATCTAGAAGCCTCCCAACTGGCCTTGCAGAATATAGCCCAGAAATCTGTACAGCCTCCAAGGAGAGAATAGAGTGCAATTCTCCCTTAAAGAGATAATTATAAGGTATTCAGACACTTTCAAGAGAGAAAGGGACACATATTTAGAACACGTAATTTATTCATTCAATATTGATATTACACCAGGACAATGCATATAAATCAGAATTGTCACAAGCAAACCAGTCCTTATGGTAATAGAAATAATGGACAAAGAAAAACATCCCAAAGTAAAGAAAACAGGAACTGTAAATGACAAGGGACAAAGAAATTTCTTCCAGATAATATAATCAGGACCTAGTCAAGGAAATTATTTCACTGCCAGAGCAGGGAATGTTTAAAATTCATATCTGGTAGGATTTGATCATTGCTTTGAAAAATGACAGCTGTTATTTTCCTATTCCATGTTTTAGGAAGGCAGCTGTGCTCACCACTATACTTCCAACACTGTACTGTTCCTTTTTTTTTTTTTTTTTCGAATGGGACTTTATAATATTGGGTGTATGTGTGTGTAGAGGGGGTAGGTAAGTGGGAAGAAGTGCACACCTGGATTTTTGGTGGCAGGTTGCAAGTTGTGTCACAGTGTCTTTTTCCGCTCCCATAGTAAATGGCCAGCCAGTCAAAGGCCACATTTCCCAGACTCCATTTCAGTGAGATGTGGGCAAATTACTGGTTCTACTCAATGAAATGTGAAATATGTGATTCTTCCAGTTGTGCCCATAAAAGGATGGTGTGTGGACCCTCCTGTCTGCCCCTCCTTCTTAAAACACACCCCCCCCCGCCACCCCACCACACACACACCTGAGAGATGATGATGGATAGAGTAGCCAACTTGGAAATGGATACCTGCTCCTGACAATGGTAAAGCTGAATTGCTAGTTCTCATTCTTACCTTAGTTATAAAGAAGAGAGAGAAAATGCAAGAGAGAATATTCTATCTTGTTTATACTGCTGTATTTTGAGTCTTTGTTATAGAGTTTAAGTTAATACTTCATTAACTACCACAGTATACATAGATTGAAATGATTATTTTCCCTAAAATTTTACTTAACGTTACTTAGAAAAATCGAATCAGAGATTCACACTATTTCTAGGTGCATGTTTAAAGTAAAAATTGCACTAAGTACTCATATTCCACAAATTTGGAATAAAAATTTAATTGTTCTCGAATTATTATTTCCAGAGAATATTTACAATGAAGAATTCATCCATTGAATATTGATGCCAATAATCATTAAATTCATTCTAATAAACATTTTTATCACAGGTTCACACATTAGGCTACTACAACTTTTCACGTAGTTTGGTATAAAGCTGAGAAATATGGTCCATACATGGACTACTTGAAATGTCATTTTATAAAGTCTAATTTCCATTCTGGAAAAAACAAAATAAAATAATAACAACTGAAAAACTATCTTAGCTTGTTAAGTGTATGTAAAGTTAATGTTCAGAGTATGTATAGAATGTACAAAAAGAAATAGTGGATTGATTTTAAAAGGAATTCAGACTTTTATTTCCCCTCAGCATAATATGATGAGAAGATTCTTCTACATTAAAGAAAAAATAAAAACAAAACCAAAACATGTATTCCATCTCGATTCCCAAATTTGTCAATTAAAGTAGATTGCTCATTTTCTTAAATTCAAGACCAAAGGGCTTAATATGCACTCTTTTTCTGTTGCTCGGGTTTGTCTCTCCGAAGCAGCCTGAGAAAATTCTGCCTTACGGATAATAGGGCTGCCAGGGTGAGAGCAGAGCTCAAGGATGAAGCCTGAGGAGGGGAGACCAGAAGACAAAGTTTGGCTGAACTGTTCTTTTGAAAGCAAAGAAAATTAGTTGAAGTTGTCAGACTGGTTTTAGCTATTTTTTTTTTACTAATTGCTATATTTTACTGTATGGTACCTGATTAGAATTTGAAGCATAAGGGTTAGTGATCATCAAACTGGAATTATATTGTGGGCATTTGGGACATACGTGGATACTTTTAGGGCTTCGAAGATATCGTGCTACAACTACAGAGGACAGTGGCCATGGACATCAGGGTGGCTAGTTTCCTTTTTGAGTCTATATTTATTTACCTTTTTGTCATCCAAACCCTTCTTGATATCTTCTCTTGTTCTTCTGAAATTGCATTGCTCTCATATCATCAACTTTTGAGGCATTTACTACTTTCTGCCTTGTATTATAATCTGTATATATGTATATTTACTCTCCTATATTATAGAGTCTGTGTTTTATTCACATCCTCTTGTTTTTGAACATATTAAGCACCAATACATTTATTTTAAGAATTCATTGTCAATAGATCTTGATCCTGCTTCTGGGTCTTTATGTAGTTCCATACTTTTATTGTATTATTTCTACTAACTACGTGCATTCTTAAAAAAGGTGTTTTTTTCAGTTACTGACATTTATTCCTTTATTCATTTTGTTACCTTCTGAAACCAGAATTAGTACAGCAATGCAGGAAATTCCTTTTCCATCCCTTAACAATTTTTAGCACAACTTTAAAAATTGCCCTCTCTTTTTCTCTATTACCTTGTTTAACATTATCCTTTTTGAGACATAATTTACACGCAGTGAAATGTATAGATATTAATTGCACAGTTTGATGAGTTTTGAAGAACAGGTAGGTCTTTTTAACCCAAAGCCCTGTCAAGATATAGGACATTTTCATCATCCCAGGGAAAGTTACATCACGGCCCTTCCAAAACAATTCCCACCTCTCCTCCCCGACACAATTACAGTCCCACATTCTATCACAATAGATTAGTTCCACCTTTATAGATCTGGATTATGCCGTAAGACTGTGAAGAGTCTTTAACTTTGCTCCAGCAGCTGAGGGACTTTACTGGTGTCTCAACTTGATCATTTTGGTCTTTATTACAGTCGGGGGATAGACTAGCTCTGCTCCTAAGTTCTGGCAATTCTGGAGTTTCAACTGAATTCCTAGCGTGTTCAATAGTGCCTCTCCCCTCTGGCTAATGAGATCTATAATGTATCCTAGCACTGCCAGGCCCAGTCTCTGTTGGGTTTATAGCTCTACAGTAGCAGTGTACCAGGTCTGTGGATCTCTTCTCTATGTGCATACAGCTTAGAATTTACACAAAAACTCGAGGACACTTCCTCAGATTTGTAAAGGTCTCTGTCCAGCTGCCTTCTCTCTGGTACCATTTTCCTGAAAATAACAGCTACCTTGGTGGCCCAGAACTCCAGTCTTTATTTCTTCTACTCAGGGAGGTTACTGTTCTGTGTTTGGCTCCACTTCTTAAATTGGAAAGTGATCCCCAGCAAAAGCTAGGATGAATGTAGACCTCATTTTGTGAATGTCCTTTCTCTCAATGATCATAGCCCTGGGTTCTCTGTATTCTAGCTTTGTCCAGTTTCAGAGTTACTTGCAGCAGAATTGTAATGCTGGTGAATATTACTCTATCATAGCCAGAAGTGAAAGTCCCATATCAGGTTAATTTTTACTTTTTTTTTGGGGGGGGGGACATTTTGTCTTGATTGATTTGCCTCTCTTTAAAGATAGAGTAAAAATAATGCATTCCATATCAATATTCTATAGTTGTTTGGGGAGCAAATAAAATACTTATTGAAAAAGCTCTCTCCATAACTGATATAACTAAAGAGTATTTAAAATCTTAACTCTTAGTGTAACTCTTTAATATAATTAACGTCATAACTTTATGAACATACACACTGTATGTTAAATTGACTTAAGAAAGAGAATGCAATTCTGAAAAATAATATAATTTAGGGAATAAAATACACATCAATTTCTCTCAAACTTTTCCATTAAAGTACCTTATTGACAAAGGGAGTCTGTACTGGTCTATAGCAAGTATGAAATTTATTTAAGGTGTTATATTTTATCTTAAAATTGTATTATGCAGTGTATAATTATGTTAAACTTCATGAAAATATAATGTTTCCTCCTCACTTCAATCTTGGAGCAAAATTAAGAAATTTGTACTGTACTAGTTCTATAGCTTCAGTTGTAGCCTGTACATAAGTAGTTGTACTCTACCTAGAGAATTGTTGTAATGTGTGTTCATATTTGTCTGAAAACTGGAAACATTGATTTGAATCTGAATATTTGATATACTTAATTCCAAATGTTAATATTTGAAAGAGTTTTGTTTCATAGCTTTTTAACTGAATGTTTCTTACATCCATTTTTCTGGGAACAACCCTATTTTAAGGTAAATTCTAGTTTATCATATTCAGAGATGGATTATCTTTACAAATGGGTGTGATGTGTATACTTCTATAATTCATTGTGATACTAGTTGCTTTACTAAATACATTTTACATGATGCATTTCAAATATACTTTCTAGTAAGCCTGTAATATGGTCACATATAGTTATATTAGTGATGCATTTGTGGCTTGTGTAAGATAACAACTGGCAAGCAACAATACTCAAAGAGACAAATAGTTCTCAGGATATAAACGATTATGGCTAAAACTTCCAATTCTTTCGGAAAACTACTAGCTGACAGTTTAAATGAACTTTGACACTGTAAACATAATTTTCTTTGACCATTGAATAAATTCTTATTGCTGATAGAAATAAATAAAAGTGCTTGAAATATTCATAATCTCAGGCAAGATCACAAATGTTCCCAAATTGTCTCTGCGTAGAAAATGGATCAATTTACTGTAGTCAAACTTCATTACCTCTGTGATGCTACATACATTTTCACCAGGCAAAGATTTCTAAAATCTCTCTTTAGAAAACTCAAGAATTAACAGAAATTTCCTTCCCTGAAGAAATTTTTTTATGTCTCTTCTAATTTTTTACTCTTTTTCAGCTTCTCCATATGCTTATTACAGGTCAAGGATTTTATAATTTCAGGTATATTTTAAATAATCACTGGGAAATCAAAAATTTCCATAATTATATAATTTTACATATATTTTTCAGATAATATAGTTGTGTGGCATCAAATATCATTCAAATACATTTATAAATGAACGTTATTAAAAGTGAAAACAGAAGCTGGTATACTCTTATGTAAAACTGGCCTAGTTTTCTATGTCCCTTTATATCTTTATATATCTATATATATATATATATACTATATATATAGTCCCTTTATATCTATATCTATATATTTTTTCCAGTTTTATTGAGATATAATTGACATACAGCACTGTCTAAGGTACACAGCATAATGATTTGAGTTACATTCATCATGAAATGATTATCACAAGTTCAGTGAACATCTATCATCGCATGTAGATACAAATTTAAAGAAATAGAAAAAAATATTTTCTTGTGATGAGAACTCTTAGGATTCACTGTCCTAACAACTTTGACATATAATGTACAGCAGCGTTAATTATATTAATCATGTTGTACATTACATCTCCAGCACTCACCTATCTTATAACTGGGAATTTGTACCTTTGGACCACCTTCATTCAACTCCCCCTTCCACCACCCCTTGTCTCCGGTAACCACAAATCTCTTTTTCTATGAGTTTGTTTTGTTTTTGAAGTATAATTGACCTACAACACTATGTTAGTTCCTGTTACACAACATGGTAATTCGAAATTTCTATACATATCAAAATGATCATCGCAATAACTCTAGTTATGATCTGTCACCATACAAAGGTATTTCATAGTTATTGACTATATTCTCCACATCGTACATTTCATACCTGTGACTCATATATTTTGCAATTGAAAGTTTGTACCTCTTAATCTTTCTCACCTATTTCTTTCCTCCTCCAACTCCCCTCCCCTCTGGCAACCACCTCTTTGTTCTCTGTATTTATATAACTCTTTCTGTTTTGTTATGTTCATTCATTTTGTTTTAATGCTGCAATATCTAAACTGTTGCGTTGCTAGTTTTCCCAGACAATAAGTTAGGTCATGGACATAGAAAAATATTTGGAGTTTTAAATGCTATCAGAGAAAGGACAGCAGGACATTTTTTTTTTTTTTTTTTTTTTTTTTGGTTTGAATAGCCACTCTGTGTTTCCAGAATTTCGGATAACTTGAATGTTAATTGAATGCACCTCTGCTTTGTTTGAAATGGAAGCAAACCCGTTTCCAACTGTTCTAGAACGCCACCTTCTGGAAATGAAATGCTTCTTTAAATGTCAAGAAGCAGTTGTGATTGTGGTAGAATTAGGACTTGGTACTGAGAAAACTCATGCGTCATCAGGAACGTACGTTCCTTTCAACCAAATATTCCCGACCTCCAGCCCTGGGGAAAGACACCTATGTGTGACAATTGCAGAATAAATGAAAGTTTCTGACTGCTTATATTAGGAATAAAATTCTATTATATTTACTTTTTTCCCTTGTTAGAACCAAAACAAAGTTGTTCTGCTTCTGTAATATGTTGCATTTTTACGTGTAGTAATAGGACATAGAAATAAGTAACACCATTTTTTACACCATTAAGAATGAGCTAAGCCTTAGCGGTTCCAGTTAATAAATATGTTCTAAAGGATAGTTAATGAATATGCATTTTGTTTGCCATAAGACACAAGACAATCAGCCTTTTTCTGACTAATTCTAACTACCTCAAGCTAGTTAAACTTTTAAGTAGCTAGAGTTCATATTTAAGTGCAGGGCATCCCACATTTGTCACCTCCAAAAAATGATATTTTTACTGTGATAGTATTAAAACTTTTAAAAGAAACTATTGGTATTTCTCTATTGGAAACTTATTGGGGTAGAGGTGAGTATGTATAAACAGATTTTTTTTAATGGAAGTTTTATTTCTGAAATTTCAACTTTGTAAAATATGTTTCTGAGGTTTCACTTTTTAAACAAAAAATCTGCTGAAGATTTAAAAATTCCTAGTTCCTGTCTTAATTTCTAATTCTGGCCACTTGAAGACTATGTAGATATATGCTAGTCAGATCATCTTAATGGTTTCATACAAACATTGGCTAAATCTGGAAGAGCAAATTTATCATACATGAGTAACCACTCATGCCCACAGCAGATTTTACTAACTAAACTCGGCCCTATTTTTCACAAATCCAGGAAACAGTATATACAATGCTTTGCTGCAGACAGTTACCCTCAGTAGAATACAGTTATTTATGAGATGAAACTTACTGATTATTGAGGCCCTAGAGGAACCACAAGAAGGATGAAAAGTAAAATACTTGCAGTTGGGATGGGAATAAAAGATAAGCAAGAGAAATATCAATTTTAAGGAAAAGGTGGAAAGACAGTTGCTTTAATGATATAATTTGAGTAGGCAAATAGTGCTAATAGTCTTAAACTATCTTCAATTAAATTTCACCACTATATATTCATTCTCCTGAAATTAGTTCTTATTCAATAGGAATGACTATTGAAAAGTCAAAAACCATAATACCATACTAGTCATTAACAATTTTACTAGATTCTTAAAAACATCAGTCATCACAGGAACATCTATTCTTGCGGGGAGGAGAAGATAGAGAGGCAGACCAAATGTTTGCGTACATGTGCAGTCCAAAGAAAGCAAAAGCCAAAACAAGAGAAAATAGTAGATTGATTATTTTGTCTAGGATGAAGTCCAACAACCTTCAAACCTATTAGGTGCCAGATACTGGTTATGGTGCTTAAGATACAGAGAATATGTGCTAGAGTGCTAAAGTACCCTATAGAGTCAGAGAGATTGACATAAAAGAAGATGGTTGGAACTATTTCATTGCATTCATTATTATTCCTGCAAGTGGTACAGGGGGAAAAAGTTGAGGAGAACTTGCAAATAAAACAAAATTCCCTTGAGAAATAAATTTAAGACCAACATAATGAGAGAAGGGATAAATCATATCAAAGAGATTAATAACAAGGGCAAGTGCTGCCCCGAAGTATTGTCTTCTATATAATGTATGACCTTGATATATACAAAGAATATGATGATCTTAAGAGGGGTTGTACAGTAATAGAAACATACAAAAAGCAGCTGTGGAATCAAAGTTGGGGGAACCTATCCAGATATTGCCCATGTTAGTCAGTAAAGCTAGTTTTGGTTGCAGTTTGGTTTAGAAGTGGGAGGGGAGGAAAGAGAGAATTTACAAGTTTATATAACTTAAAAATTAAGAGGTACAGTTGACTTCAGACACTGCTTGATGTAAGAATTCAAAATCAGAACTTGGTCTTTCTTTTTTCCTGTCTCACATTTGCTTTCCTCTCTGTCTGCCTTATTTTCAAGTGCCCTTGGTAGCTGTCAGGTACCACCTCCATAGCTTACAATCCAGGAAGTTAATTTCTGCTTCCCACCAGTTCTCACAAATTGAAATCTCACTGATTCTGATTGTCCTGGCTCCCCCTCCCTATAGATGTTGGGCATGCCACAAAAGAGATGTCCACACATCTTGTGAGGAGAAACTGGAACCTTTTCAGTATTACCATTCCATAGTCAACCTGGGTTTCCTGGAACACTAATTCCAGGAAAGCAAATTCTAATTTGTTTAGAATTTCTAGAATTTGTTGAGTACACATTATGCTTTACACACATTTTTCTTTATCAGCCCCTCGTGATATGATTTGGGAAGTTTAGGTATAGACAATCTCCAACACAAATATAAATGATTCTCATCATCTTAGTCTATTGCCATTAAATATTCAACTATAACATTCCTCTTCTTCTGCTTCAGATTCTGCCAAACAAACAATTGATTATAATCATAATTTGAGTTTCTATATAGGTCAGCCTGTGGGGGGAGTATGTCCTAGTTTTGACCATCAGAGAATTCCAATCTCTGACATGACAGTCATATTCCTAATGATAAATTACTAAATTGGACTCCGCTTTATATATCAATGATGTGATGGAATGCTGCAACTATTTTATAATACTGAAATGTAAGTAAATCTTTCACTGTGAAGTAGGATTCTTCTCAGTGTTTAATTATATTACACCAATATCAAAAAGTATAAAGTGCAGATGTTAACTCTGAATTAAAATGGGAATTCATTGGAAATAAGTGATAGTAAAATATAAAGAAAAAAGCACTGTGCTTGTTAAGTAATAAATACTCCCAAACTTGAACTATATATTATAGGATATGCCTTTTTTCTTCCTCCATAAGCTTTTCCCTATTTCTTTTTGGCTCACAGCACCTCATTAATCGAGTACCTTAAAATACAGATGCCCAATTAATATCTTATAGTACCTTTCAGTTCTCGTGTTTTATCTCTTGATATTCACAAAAATTCTTGAAAAATTATGGGCATATGAAAATACATTCCCTTTATAAAAAATTGAGAGCCAGAAGGAATGTAGCACTTCCATGACAGCACATGGAAAAACTATAAATCTGGGAATCTCACCCAAGTCTTTGACTTCAAAACAAATCTTTTATTATAATCTACCTTGCTAAATTTTAAAATATATTGTGCTTTCTTCCTTCCCAGACACCATCAATATTATTATTATCTATACTGCACACTTACATGTTTTGAATTTAACTCCATTTCTCATACATCATTTCTGAATTGTTTTTTATATTAACATTTGTTGTTAAAAAGCTACATAAATGTCCTGAACACAAGACTATGTCTTCTTAGCTAATCTCCAAGCTCTAAGCAACTTGATGGCATTAGAGGTGCTTAAGATGTACCTCATCCAATAATGATGGGGAATCCTAGTACTCTTTTGGCTTGGTTAACACTTTAATTATGCTACGGATGAACCTAGTGGCAGGGCAGGAATAAAGTCATAGACATAGAGAATGGATTCGAGGACATGGGTGGGGAGGGGGAAACTGGGATGAAGTGAGAGAGTGGCATGGACATATATACACTACCAAATGTAAAATAGATGGCTAGTGGGAAGCAGCAGCATAGCACAGGGATCACCTTGGTGCTTTGAGATGACCTAGAGGGGTGGGATAGGGAGGGTGGGATGCAGGGTCAAGAGGGAGGAGATATGGGGATATATGTATGCATATGGCTGATTCACTTTGCTGTACAACAGAAACTAACACAGTATCGTGAAGCAATTATACCCCAATAAAGATCTATAAAAAATTTTTTTATCACTTTTAGAATGATATTGTAAGATATCAGAGAAAATTACCTGATTCATGGGTCTTCTGGATTTAGGTAGTTCTCAGAGACCCAGAAATTAGGTATGACAAAAGCTCAGAATTCCACCAAAAGTAATGTAAAATTCATGCCTACCAAGTGCTCTGTTTTATTAGACTCTTTTAGCAATCCACTAAGAACCTCCAGAATCCCAGTGTGTTATACTGCCTAACTATTAGAATCTATGTCTCCTTCTATGAAGGGTTTGACCAGAGCTGATTATACTGGAATTATCTTAGGTTTTATATTCTTTTATTTTCTTTTTAGGTTCTGTTATTAACTTCTGATTCTCTTGTTATCTCTATTGGCAGTTAGTTTTCTACTTTATTATATATTATGGAATTTGGGGAAAATGTCCTTTTCTTCCAGAAATTTTATTTGGCAGATAAATTTATTTTGCTTGATTCCATATCTTTAATTTACCAAGATCACTGTGGCAGCCAATATTCTTCTGTCACTATTTTTACACTAAACTCTTGTAATAGAGCCTCTGTGTCTCATAGTTATTAGCACACAATACCTTGAAATATAATTCAGTTTGTTCTCTCCTAGTGAACATAAGATCTTCAAAGCAGGGATTCAATCATAATTTTCTTTTATCTATAGTAATATCTAACAACAAAAATACTCAGCATATTACATTAATGAGCTTGTGTGAGAATGCTCTCTAAATATTGTTACAATGACAGATTCAGTGTGAAGCCCAGTGTCACATTTAGATTTTCTGAATTTGAAATTCTATTTAAAAATGCAAGAACTGTAGGAATAGTATGTGCACATTAAAAATGAAAGCTAGTTTCAAAAACTAGAAGATAAAAATAATCCAAAGTGATAGCTCTGTAATAAGGACTTTATTATCTTACCACTGGTTTCTTAAGGGTTCAGCATTCTCACTGCTGTTCTTCAACTGCACACTCTGTTTGTGACTAAAATGTCTAGAGTGATCTGTGTTTTTAAGGTTTCTATTTTACCTCTTTTCTTTGAATTTGAATTGTTCTTTGGACCAAGTGGAAATCAAATACTGACCTTGACCATATCATTTAACCTTTCTGGGTTTTATAGTCCCATCTCTAAAAGAAGAGTTTTGAACCATAATCCTCAACAATTAAATGATTAAACAAAGTATTCTTGCTATATTTCGTTTTATTTTTACCCAGAAAAACTATCCCTGAAATTTAAATAAATGTACGTTGTAGAAAACGTTGCTTATTGGAATTCTAATGCCATTTATGAATTAATAATTTTGATAATTATTTAGACATTTCTATGATTATATAAATATAGATAATATTTCACAACACATTGTACATCAGTATTACTTACCTTATCATTTCTTCTTTATTTTAATTTTATTTCTCTCATTTTATTTCTCTCTCAAGGCAATCAGGGTGAGCTCAGAAGCTCATTTCATGTTTAATGATTCACTACACATTATGAAAGGAGTTTTGTTCACCCTTGATTTTATCTTATCAGTTGCTACACAAATAAAGTTACATGTTCCCATGCTTTGTTTGAGCACCTTGAATAATTGGCATGACCACTATCAAAATCATTTTCTCCAATCTCTTACGTTAACTGTTACTGTTGATGTCCCATGCCTTGTTTGAGCACCTTGAATGATTGTCATGACCACTATCAAAATCATTTTCTCCAATCTCTTACGTTAACTGTTACTGTTGACACATTTAATTTATACAATTAAACAGTTACCAGTAACAATCTAGCTGTTTAATGCTCCCTCTTTCACTAACTCCCAAGGACTGGACAGGGAGATCAAGGCTTAAAAGGACTTTTATAAACTTTTTTTAGAAATTTTATTATTCTTTTTCTGTCACCCATATAATATCTAAAAGTTTCATTGATAATTTAGTGGAGTTGGAATTAAAAGTGTGCTATAGCTTCGTAATTATATTTCTTCCCTATAAAGAAATGACTAGATTCATTTGTCTCTTGAAGAATCAAGTTCAATCTAATGGAGCAATTCTCAAAACTTTTGGTCTCAAGAATATTTTATCCTCCTAAAAATAAGAACCACTGAATAACTTTTGTTCATATAGTTTATGTATATTAAAACATCATATTAGAAATGATAATTGAGAAATATTTAAAATATATATATTAATTAATTTTTTCTTTGAATTTATTTTTCCCAGCTTGATTGAGATATAACTGACATATAACTTTGGGCAAGTTTAAGGTGGGTGACAAGTTGATTTAATACACATACACTGCAAAATGATAACCACCTAGTATTAGCTAACACCTGCATCATGTCACTTAATTGCTAGTTCTTTTTTGTGGTTAGAACATTTAAGATTTAATCTCTTAGCTACTTTCAAGTATATAATACAGTATTATTAACTATCATGACTGTGATGTATATTGGATTTCTAGAACATATTTATCTTATAACCAGAAGTATGTACCATATGACCAATATCTCCCATTCCCCCGCCCCCCCCCCGCCCCCTCAGGACCTAGTAACCACCACTCTACTCTCTGTTTCTATGAGTTCAGGTTTTTTAGATTCCACATACAAGTGATGTCATACAGTATTTGTCTTCCTTTGTCTGACTTGCTTCACTTAGCATAATGCCCTCAAGACTCATCTATATTGCACAAATGACAGGATGTCCTTACTCACAGCTGAATAATATTCCATTGTGTGTGTGTGTGTGTGTGTGTGTGTGTGTGTGTGTGTGTATCTTGGCTATTGTGAATAATGCTGCAGTAAAGAGGAGAGTGCATGCGTCTCTTTGAGATTTTTTCTTCATTTCCTTTGGATATATACCCAGAAGTGGGACTGCTGGATCATATGGTAATTCTATTTTTAATTTTTTGAGGAACTTCCATACAGTTTTCTATAGTGGCTGCACCAACTTACATTCTCACCAACAGTACACAAGGATTTCCTTTCCTCCACATCCTAACCAACACTTCTTATCTCTTGTCTTTTTAATAATAACCATTCTAACAGGTGTGAGGTGATACCTCATTGTAGTTTTGACTTGCATTTCCCTGATACTTAGTAATGTTGTGCATCTTTTCATTTACCTGTTAGCCATTTGTATGTCTTCTTTGGAAAAATATCTGTTTAGTTCCTCTATCGATTTTTTAATCAGATTGTTTGGTTTTTGTGCTTTAATTGTGTGAGTTTTTAATGTGTTTTGGATGTTAAACCCTTATCAGATATACAACTTGCAAATATTTTCTCCCATTTGGTATGCTGCCTTTTTATTTTGTTGATTGTTTCCTTTGCTGTGCAGAAACTTTTTAGTTTGATATAGTCCCACTTGTTTATTTTTGCTTTTGTTGACTTTGCTTTGGTGTCAATACAAAAAATCATTGGCAAGACTAATGTCAAGACTCACCCCCTAGTTTTCTTCAAGGAGTTTTATGGTTTCACGTCTTACATTCAAGTCTTTAATCCGATTTGAGTTGACTTTTGTGTGTGGTGTAAGATAGGGGTCCAGTTTTATTCTTTTGCATATGGTTATCCAGTTTGCCCGACACTAATTATTAAAGAGACTATCCTTTCCCCATTGTATATTCTTGGCTTCTTTGTCATTAATTAATTGACCGTATATGTACGGGGTTATTTCTGTGCTTTCTATTCTGTTCTATTGATCTCTGTGTCTGTTTTTATTCCACTATCATTGTTTTGATTATTATAGCTTTGTAATTTAGTTTGATGTCAGGAAGTGTGATACCTCCAGCTTTGTTTTTCTTTCCAAGATTGTTTGGCTATGTGGGGTATTATGTGATTCCATATAGATTTTAGGATTTTTGTTCAATTTCAGTATAAAAGGACATCAGAATTTTGATAGGGATAGCATTAAATCTCTAGATTGCTTTGAGTAGTATGGACATTTTAACAATATTAATTCTTCCCGTCTATGAGAATGGAATATCTTTCCATTTATTTATGCTTTCTTCATTTTGTTCATCAATATCTTATTAAGTGTACAGATCTTTCACCTTCTTGGTAAAATATATTCCTAAGTATTTTATTCTTCTTGATGTTATTGTAAACAGGGTTGATTTTTATCTTTCTGATAGTTGTTAGTGTATAGAAACACAGATGGTTTTTGTATATTGATTTTGTATGCTTCTAAGTGACCTATTTTGTTTATTAATTCTAACGGTTTTTGATGGAGTCTTTATATATAATCCATCTCATTTTTCTTGTTTAATTGCTCTGGATAGGACTTCTAGTACTATTTTGAATAAAAGTGATGAGGGGGAACATCCTTGTCTTGTTCCTGAACTTAGAGGGAAGATTTCACATTTTCACATTAAGTGTGATGTTAGCTGTGGGCTAGTCATATATGGCCGTTATTATATTGAAGTTTGTTCCCTCTGTACCATGTGTGTTCCCAGTTTGTGAAGAGTTTTTGGTTTTTTTTTTTTGTTTTTTTGGGTTTTTTTTGGTACGCGGGCCTCTCACTGTTGTGGCCTCTCCCGTTGTGGAGCACAGGCTCCGGACGTGCAGGCTCAGCGACCATGGCTCACGGGCCCAGCCGCTCCGCGGCGTGTGGGATCTTCCCGGAACAGGGCCCGAACCCGCGTCCCCTGCATCGGCAGGCGGACTCTCAACCACTGCGCCACCAGGGAAGCCCTGTGAAGAGTTTTTATCATGAAAGGATGTGGATTTGTCAACCCACAAATCTTTCTGCATATATTATTATGAGCATATGATTTTTATCCTTTTTATTAATGAGGTGTATCACATTGATTTGCAGATGTTGAACCATCCTTGAATCCCTGAAATAAATCCCACTTGATCATAATGTATGCTTCTTTCAATATATTGTTTAGTTCAGTTTGCTAATATTTTGTTGAGGATTTTTGCATCTATGACATTGGCCTGTAATTTACTTTTCTCGTAATAATTTACTCTGGCCTTATAATTTACTTTTCTTGTCTGGTTTTGGTATCAGGGTAATGTTGACCTTGTAGAATGAATTTGGGAATGCTTTTTCCTCTTCAGTTTTTTGGAATAGTTTCTGAACTATTGGTATTAACTTTTCTTCAGACGTTTGATATAATTCACCAGTGAAGCCATCTGGTCCCGGACTTTTGTTTGTTGGGAGGTTTTTGATTACTGATTGAATCTCCTTACTAATAATTGGTCTGCTCATTTTTTCTATTTCTTCATGATTCATTCTTGGTAGGTTGTATATTACTAAGAATTCATCCTTTTTTCCTCTAGGTCATCCAATTTGTTGGTGTATAATTGTTCATAACTGTCTCTTATCATCCTTTATATTTGTGTGGTATCAGTTGTAAGTGTATAAATTTATTTTAAAACAGTAATAATATACTTTTAAATGACAAATAGCATATTTATTTTAATTTAAAAACTGTATTTTCCAAAAACTATAAAAGAGAAAATTGGCATTTTTAAAAACATTATTGCAAAACTTCTTAGTGTCTGGTTCAATAGAAGATTGATGGACTCTGGTAAATGCTTCTGCATTCCCTTAACCTCACTCAGATATGTAGTTGGAAAGGGAAAACTATAAATATTTTCATAAATATTGGTGATATTCTTGTATACTTCCACTTAAGAAATCCTGCTGTTGCAGTGCTCTTTTTTTTTCTGTACCATGGCAACCGAGATATATGTTTGAGCAGCTTCCTCACTGCTCACAACAAGTATTACTGTAGTAAATTACAGCCCTTTCACATCATTGTGGCCATTATTCTTTGATACCAAAACAAAACTCATCAGGTAGTAGTTTCCTAAATATTAGTTGCAGTATGGAATCTGAAACCCTATTAATAAAAATTTACATTAAAATTGATTAGTTTATCTTTCAATGGATCTTTTACTCATGTATGATTTTGTAATATCATGCATTTTTTATTTGGAAAGTACTGATTTACTGAGTTATGTGTATGTTTCAAGTGGTAACATTTCATTAAACAATATCCAAAAACAAATCACATTTGTTAATATCACCACTCACCTAAGTCTTCAGGTGTTGCAATATACTAAGCTGAGTGGTGGGTACAAATTTTTTTAAATTTAAATTTTTGTTTCAAAGATTGAATTTGGTCGTTGGCAGCAAATAGTTCTTATTTTTTAAAAAAATGACAATCACACTTAATTTAGTTTTGAGAATAGCAAATACCCAATACCCAAGTTTGACTAGCCGTGGTTTCTGTCAGTAATTCCTGTAAGTAAAAATGGTGTTCCTTTGAAAGGGGCGTAGTTCAGCTCACAGTTCAAACAATTGCACATTTGCTTTTCTTCAAGATAATCATTATACTTTGATATGCAACAAATATGCTTCGTGTAATTCTCATTTAATTATCCAGAATATGAAAATAACTCATATCCAAAGGCTGAGGTTTTATAAAATTAATGAATACAGCTTAATCAGACTTCATAAAAAATGTTTTACTGATTTTATTCTTAATGAAACTGACTTTTTTTTTTTTTTACTGTCCCTGGGTTTCAGTAAAGAACATAGTAACTACTAGAAAAATTTATACCAGTTCCTTGTTTTGTGATAGCAGTTTTACCTGCAATTACTTTTGTACCATCAGTGCAAATGCCAACAAAGTGTAAAAGGAATATAACATTTTGTATTTTTATGAAAATATTTTGACCTCATGGACCTCCTCAGAGTCTGGAACCTCAAGGTTTATAGATGATACTTTGAGGACTATTGGTCTAGTGAAAAGAGCTTCCATCCAGAGTTAGGAAACCAAATGGATAGCTCAGCTTTGCTGAAATTATTTTATAACTTGAGGTAAATTTCTTAAACTCTTTATCTCTTAATTTTTGTTTCTTCATCTATAAAATCTATAAAAGTTAAAGGGTTAATGGCTTTTCATGTCCCTCATAATACTAAAAAATTATATGAAATTTAGTGTAGTGTGTTTGTTATAGCTACATGATAACTTCACATTAATTCAATATTAGTATAATTAGAAATGTGATTACATTAAGGTACAATTCTATTTTTCCATTTTTTGTTTAATTAAAAAATAGGGAAATTTATACCTAAAATACTTTGAAGGCTCTTTAAAAAGTAGTAATAGCATTTTTGAGTTAATTGAATTCCGTTCCTAAGTAAGGATTTTTATTAAAAAATAATTCCTAAAAATTCTGTCTTTGTTAACAGTGCACCTCTACCATTCTCTTTCATAGATCCAGTTAATAATCATTTTTTCCCTTCCTAGTATATTATAAAACACATATTGATTCAGAAGCATCATTTGGAGGCCT
This sequence comes from Globicephala melas, assembly GCF_963455315.2. NCBI lineage: Eukaryota > Metazoa > Chordata > Mammalia > Artiodactyla > Delphinidae > Globicephala > Globicephala melas. The sequence continues at coordinate 88,338,685 of NC_083323.1, forward strand.
TTTTTTATCACTTTATAGAGCTATAATTAGTCTTGATAAGTAAAATTAAGTTGAATTTCCAATATTTACCTTGTGAACATACAAAACTCTACAATATTTTCGTAAATATTGGTGATATTCTTGTATACTTCCACTTACGAAATCCTGCTGTTGCAGTGCTCTCTCTTTTCTGGATCACGGCAACCGAGATGTATGTTTGAGCAGCTTCCTCACTGCTCACACCAAGTATTAGAGTAGTCAATTACAGCAACTAAACTGTTTCCATAAACTTGCCACTTAAACTAATGCAAAAAACCTATCCTTTATCCCTACAAAAAATTAGAAATCCGGAATAATGTGGATTGCTCATCTGACTTCTTAAAAAAGAGAAGAAACCCCCAGTGGTACACACAGAGAAGGGCCAAAAACTAGGGTTAAGAGCACTATTGTTAAGCTGACCCTATGATTACTTAGAGGTGTGATTTTAAACAGACTCTTGCAATAAGACTTGAACCCATAAAAGTCTGCCCCACAAGAGGTATTAGACATACTCTGACCACCAGTTTTGGGAGAAAAGAAAATCAAAACTTTTCCCTGTTAGTCAAGCAGAAATGTTTCCCTGTGAGAAATCAAGATCTGAGGTCTATGTCTCAGGTGATATCAAGTATGAATAAAAGGTGCTGACTGTGTGCTGAAGTCCTCAGTCCAAGAGATAAGCAAAAAAAGTTGTCCCGGTCCAGAATTACCCTTAAAAAACCTGTAACACCACTCTAGAGCCACCCTCTTATAATCAAAGCTGGAAAGAATTCAGTAGGGAAAAAATACAAGCCTCACTAAAAGGCAGCTTACAGTTAAAAATAAATCACAACACAAGTGAATGAACAAAGTGTCATGAACAAAGCATCAGTTCTAGCAAAAAGAAGCCATAATTTTGAGATAATAGGACTAAATGAAAATAATAAAGCTAATATGTTTCAAATGATTAAAGCAATAAAAGAAAGCATAAAACCTGTAAGGGGATAGAACAAAATACTGTAAGGATAGACAAAATGCAATAAAAGCAGAAAATTGCAAACACATATAATCTGGAAGAAACAGGTTAAAAAAGAATATATATATATTTGAAATTAAAAGAAAAAAATAGTTGAAAAAATATAAACACTCATCGAATGGATTAAATAGTACATTAAACTCAGCTAAAGCAATTATTAGTAATCTGGATTCATAGTTGTGAGGGAATAGCCCAGAATGGTAGCACAGATGTATAAAAAGACAGAAAAATTCAAGACAGTTAAGAGATATGAAATTAGAATATATCTCATAGGAGATTGTAGGACTCATTTAGAGTCCTTAAGAAAGAATAGAGACATTTTCAGACAGAAAATTTTCAAAAATATAAAGCCAAATCTTTTCCAGACTTGATGAAAAGTAAGAAATCTGGCTTTGTAAGAAGCAAATCAGGGCCAAGAACTATAAATAAAAATGAATCCAGATATACATAATACCAAAATGGAAAAAAAAATCTTAATAGCAATCTTAAATAAAATAAAAAATGAACTGCCAGAAGACTTATATAAAGCAACAAAATAAGATGCATAATTAATAAAACAATATGCTTAAATTGCTCAGGGAAATAATAGAAAATTTTAATTTTATAGCAAATTAAATTAGCTCTCAAGAATTAGGGGAAACCACCAGAAAACTACTAGAGCTAATCAATGAATTTGGTAAAGTTGCAGGATACAAAATTAAAGCATAGAAATCTCTTGCATTCTATACACTAACAACAAAACATCAGAAAGAGACATTAAGGAAACAATCCCATTCACCATTGCAACAAAAAGAATAAAATTCCTAGGAATAAACCTACCTAAGGAGGTAAAAGACCTGTACTCAGAAAACTATAAGACACTGATGAGAAAAACTCAAAGATGACACAAACAGGTGGAGAGATATACCATGTTCTTGGATTGGAAGAATCAATATTGTGAAAATGACTATACTACCCAGAGCAATCTACAGATTCAATGCAATCCCTATCAAATTACCAGTGAAATTTTTTACAGAACTAGAACAAAAAATCTTAAAATTTGTATGGAGACAGAAAAGTCCCTGATTAGCCAAAGCAGTCTTGAGAGAAAAAAATAGAGCTGGAGTAATCAGACTCCCTGTCTTCAGACTATACTACAAAGTTACAGTAATCAAGAGAATATGGTACTGGCACAAAAACAGAAATATAGATCAATGTTACAGGATAGAAAGCCCAGAGATAAACCCACACACCTATGGTCAACTAATCTATGACAAAAGAGGCAAGGATATACAATGGTGAAAAGACAGTCTCTTCAATAAGTGGTACTGGAAAAACTGGATAACTACATGTAAAAGAATGAAATTAGAACACTCCCTAACCCCATACACAGAAATAAACTCAAAATGGATTAAAGACCTAAATGTAAGACCAGACACTATAAAACTCTTAGAGGAAAACATAGGAAAAACACTCTTTGACATAAACCACAGCAAGATCTTTTTTGACCCACCTCCTAGAGTACTGGAAATAAAAACAAAAATAAACAAATGGGACTTAATTAAACTTAAAAGCTTTTGCACAGCAAAGGAAGCCATAACAAGACAAAAAGACAGCCCTCAGAATGGGAGAAAATATTTGCAAATGAAACAGCAGGCAAAGGATTAATCTGCAAAATATACAAACACTCATGGAGCTCAATATCAAAAAAAACAAACAATTCAGTTAAAAAATGGGTGGAAGACCTAAATAGACACTTCACCATGGAAGACATACAGATGGAGAAGAGGTACATGAAAAGATTCTCAACATTACTAATTATTAGAGAAATGCAAATGAAAACTACAATGAGGTATCACCTCATGCCAGTCAGAATGTCCATTATGAAAAAATCTAGAAACAATAAATGCTGGAAAGGGTGTGGTGAAAAGGGAACCCTCCTGCACTGTTGGTGGAAATGTAAATTGGTACAACCACTATGGAAAACAGTATAGAGGTTCCTTAAGAAACTGAAAACAGAACTACCATATGATGCAGCAATCCCACCTACTGGGCATATCACCCTAGGAAAACCATAATTCAAAAAGAGACGTACCGCAATGTTCATTGCAGCACTATCTACAATAGCCAGGACATAGAAGCAACCTAAATGTTCATCGACAGATGAATGATTAAAGAAGATGTGGCACATACATACAATTCAATATTACTCAGCCATAAAAAGGGATGAAACTGAGTTATTTGTAGTGAGATGGATGGACCTAGGGTCTGTCATACAGAGTGAAGTAAGTCAGAAAGAGAAAAATACTTATGCTAACACATATATATGGAATCTTAAAAAAAACAAAAATGGTACTGATAAACCTAGTTGCAGGGAAGGAATAAAGATGTAGACATGGAGAATGGACTTGAGGACACAGGTTGGGTGGGGGTAAGCTGGGGCGAAGTGAGAGTAGCATCAACATATATACACTACCAAATTTGAAATAGTTAGCTAGTGGGAAGCAACAACATAGCACAGGGAGATCAACTCGGTGCTTTGCAATGACCTAGAGTGGTGGGATAGGGAGGATGGGAGGGAGGCTTAAGAGGGAGGGGATATGGGGACATATGTATGCCTATGGCTGACTCACTTTGTTGTACAACAGAAACTAACACAGTATTGTGGAGCAATTATACTCCAATAAAGATCTATTTAAAAAAAAAGAGCAGTGTAAGAAAAACTTAACCCTTCAGGTCTCTAGAATTATTATAAATGATACAGTGTTCAAACAGGGTTTGACAAATAGGACAATATATATGCAGATATATTGTAGTGACATTACAAATCCATTTACTTTTGATATGTCTTTATATTTAAAGTGGGTTTCTTATAGATAGCATATAATTGGGTCTTGTTTTTTGATCCAGTCTAACAATCTCTGTCTTTTAATTGGTGCACTTAGATCATTGACATTTAATGTGAATGTTGATATAGTTGGATTAATTTACCTACCATATTTGTTACTGTTTTCTATTTGTTGCCCCTGTTCTTTTTTCTTACTTTTATCTTCCACTCCTTTTCTTCTTTGTGTGGTTTTTGGTATTAAATTTTAAGAGAAAAATTTCAACTCTTTATAACTATCTTAGTAAATTACTGAAAGGAATTTGCTTTCTGATGATTTGTTTTATCCTCCAAGATTTCAAATTCAGAAAATCATTATGTTGGTGGCTGACAATGGTGAGTGAGGTAAAAAGCAGTGAAATCCTTAAATATGAATTCCATTTTCCCAGCATTTGCCTCAGTGCCTAGCATGATAAAATGGCAATTTTAATGATAATGACAATAAATCATCATATGAAATAATCATTAGGCATTCTCTAAAATTAAGAAAGTATAAGTATTTAAATGACAAACATAAGGAGGGCTCTTATTTTTCATTTTGTGTACTTACTACCTATTTTTAACTTGTTAACATTTTGTGGTGTTAAATGGGGCTTACTGTCTATAACCTGGTGCTTTGGAGTCCCCCATTTTAATTTACTTTCAGTGATTGATAATGCTTATTTATAATTTTGCCTCATTTCAGCGATACTAATGTTAGGAATATAGCTCTATTTACACTAAATTCTAAAGACTTGCCAAAAGAAATAACATGAAAGAAAAGTAACAACTGGATCATAAATTTAAATTCCTTAATCTCAGTCCTTTACTGGTTCTTTAAATTATATTTTCTCTAACATGTTAATATTTTAGCATACACGAAGAATATAATATATAAGTAAACATTCACAGCCTAAAATATTAAAAAGTGTTTGCTTGTAGATATTTTTGTTATGAATGTAGTGCCATCTTTCAGTACTAAAGTTACTAAAGCATATTTTAATTATCTAGGTAAGATTAATATGTTAATTTACTTTACAAGTGTGTATTTAAATTCATCATTTTCATAGCCTTTCATTTTCCATATGCCTTTCTAATTCCTGCAGAATTCCTCTGGAGGGCACTATTATCATAACTAATACAATTAGCTCCAGCTGGCTGTGACAGGGAATGGCACTGCGTCTTGGCTGGTGCTTTGCTTACCTATTTCAAATCTTAATGTTCATCATGACTTTGACTTTTCCACCTTCTTAAGGGTAAAAATAAACTTTCTGTCTCTTTTGAGGATTATAGAAGTTATCCCCAGTCACATTATACCCTATTTAAAAACAAACACCATTTCTGCCCTCCTTATTACTTCTTGGTAAAACACCCTGGAAAGCTAATGTGGTGCTAGTGTGAAATGTGAGTTCTGCGAGGGAATTTTTTTCTAATTGCTTTAATAAAAGATATATAGGAGTTTGAGTAGCAGTATAGAAATCAGCTAAATAAAAAGTCTCATCCAAATTTAATTTTCTTTCACATAATCTTTTGCTCAATAAATGAGAATTCAAGGTAAAACCAAATTAAAAAAGAAAAAAACCCTTCAGAGGTCAAAGTTGTTTTCATATGTCTGTAGAGACTGCATGTTATTTTAGGAAAGTGAGTCTGCCCAGAAAGCTGTGTTTGATGACTATAACCTTGATAATCAGTTCATTAAATAATTATGTGATCCCACTCAGAATTCTAATTGAAAAAGAATGCATTTCATTTAAAGTCAATTGAGATAAGTACCTATATAAATAACACCTGGGTCACTGAACTATTTGTAGTCTTTTTTTAATATATTTGAATACTTTGTGTTTTTGAATGGTTTTCATTTACTGCTTAAATAGAAAATCAAATGTGTTTGAAGATTTCATAAGTTTTGAAATTACAATCAGAAATTAAATATTACCTTCTAGATAAAAGTTTTCAGAAACACTGTCTTTCATTTTCATGATGTATAATAGAAATGCAGACACGATACTTTCTATTAAGAAAGTAATGCATATAGAAAGTAATTTTATTCTTTTATTTGGGGAGGTGCTTATTTACTTTTTAAAGATTCTATTTTGTGCTTATAAGGTGCTTAGTTGGCAATTTATTGATTGCCTGGATTAATAGCAGAAAGGTAAAAAAACAACAAAACAAAACAAAATACAAAACAAAAAAAATAAGAAAATTGAAATCCAGATATAATCTCCTGTATAATACATGAGGTTAATTTTAAATGCATAATATTCCTTTTTTTATATCAAAGTTTTAGAATATGATGATACAGTTCCACCCCACTGCCCTCCCTACTTCTGGAATAGTATTCCTCTTCCTTTTGGAAATGTGTCCAGTCTCCACTTGTATCATGTGTTCCTGGTGGAAGTTTTGCATCTGTTATGCCCTGTCTGGGCATATGGGTGGACATGGGCCCCAAGCTGAGCCAGTCCATTCAGGGTCTAGAAAGTAATTTTAAAGAGGAGAAAATACAATTTTCCAAAAAAAAGAATATTTTACCTAAGTATATTCCACATCCAGTCATATTCATTTCTGAAGTACTAGAAAATATGTTAATGTTTAACATTGAGTGCTCTATCTTAAATGAATCATTACATATAGATGACATTGATAAGAGGTACTTTTTTTTCCTTTAAAGAAAATAACCTTTTTCTTGTCCTTAGCAGATTATACAACTCTACTGATCAGTGGCTGATCTCATTGTGGCATTGTGGGCATTTACTCTAAGATAGTGGTATGGGAGGGAGCTCTGGGAGTGAGTGGGCTCTGCTTCCTACCATTTTCTAGTGGAGTACTCCTAACACAGAGTGATCCCACATAGTGTGAAAGCTATGTAGAGCTTAGCCTCTTGTAGTCTTAAGAATTCATTTAATTTTGTATTGTACTTTATATAATTCCATGTTTGTTTTAAAACAAAGAGAATATCCAAAATACTGTGTGATGTTTATCTCTGACTTCAGTACTCTTGAGATTCCACTGCCAAAGCCATATTTGAGAAGCAAGAGATAGAAAATGGCATTTGTAATTAGATATAAGTTCACATCGTATGTTTATTGCTTACTGGTATTGGGCTTTGTACAATGTATTTAATTTCTTTAAACCTCAGTTAGCCCTTGTAAAATGGAGATCGTATTCTACTGAACCACATGAAATTGCTATTTATGCAGGTTAAAAATAGTGGAGTAAAAAATTTCTTCTGATTCAGGCTAAGAATAGCCTTACCTTCCCACATATATATGACTAATTAATATATGCAAAGCTCCCAATAAAGTACTTGACTCAAACTAATTTTAATTATACTAGGAAAATTGTTCAGAGCTGTATGTTAACAGCATAAATAAAAACACTCTATTACAAATAAACATGCCGTCTACTGAGGTGAGAAATCTATACAATTAGAAATCATAGTTACATTTTTTACCACTCATTAACGATGAGAGTAAACATCAACATTGTTATTTCTTAAATAACTAGTTCATGTGATTGTTAAAACGATTGTATATATGAGCATATCTGTTGTGTATTTATTCAGTAAAGAAAGAGTAAAGTAGTACAAATAGGTATTATGTAGAAATAGTACAAACAAAATGTGTCAGGTACTGTTCTAGATGTCGGGAATACAGCAGTTAATATGACAAAATCCATTCTCTCTCGAGGAATATACACTAGTAAGTGGAGACCGATAATAAGCAAGTAGATATATTCAAAAACCTAATAATTGCATATAGAGATATGAAAGAAAAATTAAAATCTTAGCATGTAGTAGGTACTTAACATAGATTTTTACAATTCAACTTTTTGTCAATCATTACATATGCATACCATTAAATCTCAGCCCATCATTCCTTTCCTTTGTAGCTTAATTTACACGGATATGTGATAAGATGGTCTGTAAATTTGGAGAATTCAAAGAATTCTGAATTATTAGCTTCTCTGGATAACAAACATCCTGTGAAAAAGCCTCTCTCTTCTTTTTCTTCATTAATACATTAGCAATAATACTTACCTCTGGTTAAAAGGTGGTAGCACCATAAAATTTTAAGGCTAAATCTAGTCTAGGTTAAGAAATATGGTAATTGTTACCAAGCTATCTGACTTATATTTCCCTAAATAACCAGGCTTCCTAAATGAAACATTTTTATTTTACCTTCTCTTCTTATAGCTTCATCCCCTTGGAATCTTTTATCATTTTATTGCATTTGAAGCGCTTTCTTTTTTGGGAAAAAAAAAAGAACTGTTTGAACTTTACAAACAGATATAAATGGCAAGAAAGAAGAGGAAGGTCAGATTTTGGGTCTGCTAACCTTGGCAATGTCCTTTGAAAGTAGTCCCCGGGTAGCTTTAACTTCTGCCAGCACATGTGAGCCTGAGATCACCCCCGGGCTCAGCCTGCTTGGCAAACTGACAGAGGTCACATTTTCACACAAATGAACAATTTCCCTGATAAAGTGAAACTGGTATTTAAGCACAAGCTCTAATGAGCAGCCCCCATCTTTAGCTCCCACTTTAAAGTATCCCCAAGGTTTTCAGTATAATTTCATTTGACCTTAAGCTAAAGAGTGTATTTTACTAGATCACCAGTTTCCCCTGATCCCTGGAGTGTTCGCCTGTGTCAGCACTTATGAGAAACCCACACTGCACACAAGGCAGGTGTTCTCATCCCTCTTTAAGAACATCAGTCCTCTCATCCGCTCCCCCTGATCCTATCTCTCCTTTATCTGGTTGATAGAAATTTTCACACTATTTCTTCAACTTCCCCAAACAGTATGCTTTGGATTGATATATTTTGTCCTGGGAGCAAACCATAATTATGGGCTATCTAAACTACTATTATTTTTTGGACAAACTTAATAAACTTTCTTAACATTATAGTGAGCACAGAGCCTCAAATCGTTTATGAAACTCCCCGTTTTCCTATTTTGTTTCGTAATTAGGATTGTATAAAAATGAGTGTAAGTAATTGATCATATTGATATTTTTTGGTGCTAGTAACTGCCTTTAATCATGCAAAATTACTAAAAAAGACATCCTTTTTGAATCAACTGATGTACAAATAATATCATAGAGATGATTAGGGGCAAACACTTATTCCCCAGTAATTATATCTGCCTAAGGGGGGAGAATTTCCATTCTGCTTCCAAGAGGGAAAAGCTTGGACGGGACACCTTCATCTTTGCTACACTTTCTCACTCCCTCCTGCCAAGGGAATAATGGTGAGCTATTAACTTAGTGCTCTGTAGGTACTGAGGAGACATTGTGATCTGGTTTTCCTGCCGTATGATAACTGTAATAGGATGGGCTTTGTTCCTATGAGGTTGAGGCCTGCAGTTTGGTAGAGTAAGTGAATTCTAGAATGAAATATTAGGAAGAGCATTGTAGCTCTACATGGAAGATGTATGCACCAATTTATCAAGTAAAGTGTATCTTGATCTTTGTCTCTCTCATTTGTGTATATATCTTTTAATCAGTTGCAAATGTGTCAGGGAAAGTAAAGGTGGTATTTGCTCTAACGAATACACCTTTTTATCTGTAACATGATACATGTTACCACAATCACAATTTTACTTTTTAGCTGTGCTACGTGGCTTGTGGAATCTCAGTTCCCCAGCCAGAGATCATGGATTGAAACCTCCTTCAACCCCGTGAAAGTACCGAGTCTTAACCACTGGACCACCAGGGACTTCCCCACAATCACCATTGTTATGTTTATTCATTCTAATGAATAAAAATTGGAAACACCTAACTTGTTTTTGGATGGATCAGGTTCAAAAGCAAAATCAAAACTAAATTTGAATGCCCTTAGACATCTTTCTATTCTCTAGCATTTTCAATCCTCACTGTTCCCAAGTATCAAATTCATTCCAATATATAAAATTTTAAACAACGTAGTCAGAATTAAAATTTAAATTGTCAGGTATTTTAGATCTGACAATATATGTTATACCTTTAATGATTTAGATATTTGAAACAGATATAGGGATATGAACATAGTGCACATTTTGTGACCTTTTGGTTACGTACATCTATCCAGACACTGGAAATACAAATTCATATAAAATGACTACAGCAAGAACTAACTACTGGAATCTATCAAGGATCTGCCACGTGTTATTTAAGATATCAAATGCTTAATTAGTGATATTTAATTCACAGAAATCTGTACAGTTAGATGTTATTCCTGTTTCACAGCTAAATGAGCTACTGAGGTGATCAAATTTTGAAGGGTACATAGCTTGTAAGTCTTTAAATTCACATTCATGTCAGGATTATCTCCAGACCTGACTCCTGTGCTTTCTGCCCTCAGAAAAAAGTATGGAAATTTTTCTCTGCCCCCAGACTAAGTTTGGCAGAAAAAGGTGATTATTTTGCCTTACTCCTAGCTTCAGTATTGTTGTATTTCATTAATATTACAAATTTTGGCAGCTTGAGTTGTACAGATTAGTCTTTCACAATATTTTCTAACAAATACTTCTGATGTATATGAATTATAAATATATAATTTTTTTCTCCAGGAATCTTTTCAACCACACAACTAATAAACTTAAGTCATCAGTAATGAAAAAGCATCTGACAATTTGGATACATCATCTTAAGGTGTATAGTTTCTTTGCAGTAAAAGCAAAATTTAATTAATATATAATACACAGGAAAGAAGAGTTTATGTATGACTCATATGTCTAGGGGGGATTTAATACATTAAGGCCTAGAGTATGAATTTGGGGTAAAATCTCTGGTGGTCTTAGGTCCACCCAGTTTTACTCCATATCAACAGGAGGAACATAAACCCAAGTAATTTTCCACTTCCCCCATTTTATCAACAGATTACTTGTCAAAGTCCTCCCATTAAAAGAACTATTGATTCAACAAATATGTATTTTTCCAGGCCAACAGCTCATAATTTGGTACTTGAATTCTTCTATGGAGTTCCTTTAGTTATATTTTCCCTTATATAGGGTATTGCTTTGGAAATTGAGGGCACAAAACAGTTGTAAGTAATTGGAAGTTGGGGAAACAGACAAATGTTACACAACACCAAACATGTATAAAGTTATATAAAAAAAGAAGTGAATACTGTACAAAAGGAGCCCTGAGATGGAAATGACTGATTCTATTTGGGTATATTGGTAGGGCCAACAACTGTTGTGGTTTGTCTGGGACTGAGAGATTTCCCTGGATGTAGAACTTTCAGTGCTAAAAATCAAGACAGTCTGGATAAATCAGGACTATGAGTCAACCTAAATTGGAAAATTGTTCAGTAAGAATATACATTTGACAATAAAAGTTTAATAATAATAGTAATAATTACTGTATTATTTTGTCTAATAATAATTAGCCTTATTGTGTGCTAGATATTGTTCTGTGGTAACTAATGTGGCCATCCAGTGCTATCAAGACAATTATTATCTCCCTATTGCAAGGAAACACAGGCATATAGAAGCTCATCAGGTAGCATAAATGTGTGAATCAGGATAAAATGAGATGCTTGGTAATAGTGGGGATTGAAGGCACTAGAGAGCAAAAGTGTATCTAAAGGCATTCAGATTTAGTTTTCTTTTTGAACTTGTTCCATCCAAACAAGTAACATCTACTGTGTCTGCTCAGTGTCTACCAGTTTGAAACTTCTGAGGGATTAATAGATGTTCCACAGTGAATACAGAAAGGGAAAGGCATTGCAGGAAAGGAGAGTACTCTATGCCAAGTAACAACAGTGTAAAAGAGACAGATGCAGAAATGTTCAGTATGGCAGGGACACTGGCTATCGTGAAAGGAGAGAGAACAGGTATGGGTATTGTTAATAAAATAGATTAAAGCCAGATTTATGCAGGTATGTGTTGATTATATTGTGAGCAGTGATAATTTATTAGAGGTTCTTATGTAGGAGCGTGACATTATTATTTTTGAAAGGTAAGTTGGACGTTGGATGCAGCATTGCCAATAATTTGAAGAGAGGAGAGGGAGAGAGAGAGCAGCTGAGATGTTATGACTATTGTCTCCTAAAATCATAATGACCTAATGAAGTCAATGACAGTGGAGTTGAAGAGAAGAGAGTCAAAAGCACACAGGAGGTAAAACTGAGTACTCTTACTTAGTACGTGACTGAATATGGTAGCCAAGGAGACGCAAAATAGGACCCACTTCATACATAGGGACACATACAGCCTGAAAGTGAGGGGAAGAAAAAGATATTCCATTCCAATGGAAATGAAAAGAAAGCTGGAGTAGCAATTCTCATATCAGTCAAAATACACTTTAAAATCAAGACTATGATAAGAGACAAAGAAGGACACTACATAATGATCAAGGGATCAATCCAAGAGGAAGATTTAACAATTGTAAACATTGATGCTCCCAACATAGGAGCACCTCAATACATAAGGCAAATGCTAACTGCTATAAAAGGGGAAATCGACAGTAACATAATACTAGTAGAGGACTTTAACACCCCACTTTCACCAATGGACAGATCATCCAAAATGAAAATAAAAAAGGAAACACAAGCTTTAAATGATACACTTAACAAGATGGAATTAATTGATATTTATAGGACATTCCATCCAAAAACAACAGAATACGCTATCTTCTCAAGTGCTCATGGAACACTCTCCAGGATAGATCACATCTTGAGGCACAAATCAAGCCTTGGTAAATTTAAGAAAATTGAAATCATATCAAATATCTTTTCCGAACACAATGCTATGAGACTAGGTATCAATTACAGGAAAAAATCCGTAAGAAATACAAACACATGGAGGCTAAACAATACACTACTAAATAACCCAGAGATCACTGAAGAAATCAAAGAGGAAATTTAACAATACCTACAAACAAATGACAGTGAAAACATGACGACCCAAAACCTATGGGATGCAGCAAAAGCAGTTCTAAGAGGGAAGTTTATAGCAATACAATCCTACCTCAAGAAACAAGAAACATCTCAAACAACCTAACCTTACACCTAAAGAAATTAGAGAGAGAAAAACAAAAAAAATGCAAAGTTAACACAAGGAATGAAATCATAAAGGTCAGATCAGAAATAACTGAAAAAGAAATGAAGGAAACAATAGCAAATATCAATAAAACTAAAAGCTAGTTCTTTGGGAAGATAAACAAAATTGATAAACTATTAGCCAGATTCATCAAGAAAAAGGATGAGACTCAGATCAACAGAATTAGAAAAGAAAAAGGAGAGGTAACAACTGACACTGAAGAAATACAAAGGATCATGAGAGATTACAACAAGCAAATATAGGCCAATAATACAGACAACCTGAAAGAAATTGACAAATTCATGGAAAAGCACAACCTTCCAAGACTGAACCAGGAAGAAATAGAAAGTATGAACAGACCAATCACAAGCACTGAAATTGAAACTGTGATTTAAAATCTTCCAACAAACAAAAGCCCAGGACCAGATGGCTTCACAGGTGGAATCAGTCAAAGATTTAGAGAAGAGCTAACACCTATCCTTCTCAAACCCTTCCAAGATATAGCAGAGGGAGGAACACTCCCAAATTCATTCTACAAGGCCACCATCACCCTGATACCAAAACCAGACAAAGATGTCACAAAGAAAGAAAACTACAGGCCAATGTCACTGATGAACACAGATACAAAAATCCTCATCAAAACACCAGCAAACAGAATCCAACAGTACATTAAAAGGATCATATGCCATGTTCAAGTGGGTTTATCCAAGGAATGCAAGGATTCTTTGATACACAAATCACTCAATGTGATAAACCATATTAACAAATTGAAGGATAAAAACCATACTATCATCTCAAAAGATGAAAAAAAAGCTTTCAACAAAATTCAACACCTATTTATGATAAAAACTTTCCAGAAAGTAGACATAGAGGGAACCTAACTCAACATAATAAAGAGCATATATGACAAACGAACAGCCAACATCATTCTCAATGGTGAAAAACTGAAACCATATCCTGTAAGATCAGGAACAAGACAAGGTTGCCCACTCTCACCGCTATTATTCAACGTAGTTTTAGAAGTTTTAGCCATGGCAATCAGAGAAGAAAAAGAAATAAAGGAATCCAAATCAGAAAAGAAGAAGTAAAACTGTCGCTGTTTGCAGATGACATGATACTATACACAGAGAATCCTGAAGGTGCTACCAGAAAACTACTAGAGCTAATCAATGAATTTGGTAAAGTAGCAGGATACAAAATTAATGCACAGAAATCTCTTGCATTCCCTTACACTAACAATGAAAAACCTGAAGAAAAATTAAGAATACACTCCCAGGGCTTCCCTGGTGGCGCAGTGGTTGAGAGTCCGCCTGCCGATTCAGGGTACATGGGTTTGTGCCCCAGTCCGGGAAGACCCCACATGCCGCCGAGCGGCTGGGCCCGTGAGCCGTGGCTGCTGAGCCTGCGCGTCCAGAGCCTGTGCTCCACAACAGGAGAGGCCACAAAAATAAGAGGCCTGCGTACCGCAAAAAAAAAAAAAAAAAAAAAAAAGAGGAAGCACTCCTATTTACCATTACAACAAAAAGAATAAAATACCTAGGAATAAACCTACCTACGTAGACAAAAGACCTGTATGCAAAAATATGACACTGATGAAGGAAATTAAAGATGATAGAAATAGATCAAAAGATATACCATGGTTTTGAATTGGAAAAATCAACATTGTGAAAATACCTGTACTGCCCAAAGCAATCTACAGATTAAATGAAATCCCTATCAAACTACCAATGGCATTTTTCACTGAACGAGAACAGAGAATTTCACAATTTGCGTGGAAGCACAAAGGACCCCAAATAGCCAAAGCAATCTTGAGAGAGAAAAATGGAGCTGGAGGAGTCAGGCTCCCTGACTTCAGACGGTACTACAAAGCTACAGTAATCAAGACAGTATGGTACTGGCACAGAAACAGAAATATAGATCAATGGAACAGGATAGAAAGCCCAGAGATAAACCCACGCACATATGGTCACCTTATCTTTGATAAAGGAGGCAACAATATACAATGGAGAAAAGACATCCTCTTCAATAATTGGTCCTGGAAAACTGGTCAGCTACATGTAAAAGAATGAAATTAGAATACTCCCTAACACCATGCACAAAAATAAATTCAAAATGAATTAAAGACCTAAATGTAAGACCAGACACTATAAAACTCTTAGAGGAAAACATAGGCAGAACACTCTATGACATAAATCACAGCAAGATTCCTTTTGAACCACCTCTTAGAGAAATGGAATTAAAAACAAAAATGAATGGTGCCTAATGAATCTTAAATGCTTTTGCACAGCAAAGGAAACCATAAACAAAACGAAAAAACAGCCCTCAGAATGGGAGAAAATATTTGCAAATGAAGCACCTGACAAAGGTGCAATCTCCAAAATATACAAGCAGCTCATGCAGCTCAATATCAAAAAAACAAACAACTCAATCCAAAAATGGGCGGAAGACCTAAATGGACATTTCTCCAAAGAAGATACACGATTGCCAACAAATACATGAAAGAATGCCCAACATCACTAAATCATTAGAGAAATGCAAATCCAAACCACAATGAGGTATCATCTCACACCAGTCAGATGACCATCATCAAAAAATCTACAAACAATAAATGCTGGAGAGGGTGAGGAGAAAATGGAACCCTCTTGCACTGTTGGAGAACAGTATGGAGGTTCCTTAAAAAACTAAAAGTAGAACTGCCATATGACCCAGCAATCCCACTACTGGGCATATATCCTGAGAAAACTATAATTCAAAAAGAGATATGTACCACAATATTCATTGCAACACTATTTACAATAGCCAGGACATGGAAGCAACCTAAGTGTCCATCGACAGATGAATGGATAAAGAAGATGTGGCACACATATACAATGGAATATTACTCAGCCATAAAAGGAAATGAAATTGAATTATTTGTAATGTGGTGAATGGACCTAGAATCTGTCATACAGAATGAAGTAAGTCAGAAAGAGAAAAACATACCATATGCTAACACGTATATATGGAGTCTAAAAACAAAAATGGTTCTGATGAACCTAGGGGCAGGGCAGGAATAAAGACACAGACATAGAGAATGGACTTGAGGTCCCGGGGAGGTGGAAGGGAAAGCTGGGCGAATTGAGACAGTAGCTTTGACATATATACACTACCAAATGTAAAATAGATAGGTAGTGCAAAGCCGCTGCATAGCACAGGGAGATCAGCTCCGTGCTTTTTCACCACCTAGAGGGGTGAGAGGGAGGCACAAGGCGGAGGCGATATGGGGATATATGTGTACATAATAGCTGATTCACTTCGTTATACAGCAGAAACTAACACACCATTGTAAAGAAATTATACTCCAATAAAGATGTTTAAGAAAGAAAAAGAATATGGGACATAATAGGGATAATCCCATAATAGGGATAAGCTGATGATCGTGGTAATGTGAGGAGCATCACAACAAATGCCTTGTTTACTTGCTTGCTTATGTATGTATGTATTTGTGTATGTATATATTTTTGGTCCATGTAACTGGATTATACAAATCTTGAGTTAGGTTTTCTACCTTATACTTCTTTTATTCTTCTTTTACCCTACCCATGGGAAGATCAATTAATGGGGAAAAAAGAGCTTATGAGCAGGAGTTTACTGAACAATTGATTGAGAAGATACAATAATTTTTCAAGTTAGTTTATACTTAGAGCAATACTAAAAGATCTTAGTTTCTAACCCCTTTGCGTTTAACTAAACACATACTCAGAAAGATCAAATCAGAAATATAATCATATGTGTTTGCCTCTCAATCCCTTTTTTCTCAAACTTTTAGTAGCCTTTGCATGACTGTTAGAATCTCTCAGAAACAGAAGAAAGATTAAAATGCTTATGTCAATATTGTTACTTATCAAGTTATTTATCTAGAGAAGTGATTGAGTAAGCCAAACCTAGTGGCTTCCATAAAAGGTTGGGAGATTCATGTTTATTTATAACATAGCTGTCCTATTGCCCAGCAGAATGGATCATTGTAACTTACTCATCCTTTAACTGAATAGTTGTTTTAAAGGAATGCAGCCATTTTGTTCTGAATTTTGCTTAAATACTAAATAATCATCCAGGGTCTTTAAATGCTTAAAAACAAAATCCCCTCACAAGATTATTTTAATTGAAATTACAAAGGAACTGACTACCAAAAACTTATATCTGCTTTCATAAAATTGTGGATAGAGGTATTTACTGAAGGAGAGAAAGAAGAGAGACTGATACAGAGAATGAGAAAAGAAAAGAGGAGGAAGGGAGGAACAAAATGAGGAGACAGAAAATTATGGATAAAAACTGCTTAACGCTTCAATATCTTTGTGTTAATAAAAATACAAATTATAAACAAAAGTATTGCATATGAAGATTATTTAGCTCTAAGAGCTAACTCTTAGTTACTAGATAGCTCTAAGAGCTATCTTATTATATTACATTTATTTGCCTAAATTACTGATTATTAAAAAGTATTAGGATTTATGTGAATTAATAAAATAAAACCCCCTTTGCTGTCTTTTTTCAATCTGATTGTGGAATACACAATAGCAGATGGAAAGTCAAAATATTACACGAATACTTGGTGATAATTTTTTGGTCTGACACCAAAACAAAGGCAACAACAACAAAAAAATTAAGCAAGTGGGACTACGTTAAACTAAAAATGTTCTTCACAGCAGGGGAAACCATCAAGAAAATTAAAATCAACCCACCAAATGAAAATATTTGCCAACTATATGCTGGATAAGGGGTTAATATTCAAAATATATATTAAAAAAGTCATACAGCTCAATAGCAAAAAGTCCTAACAATTAGATGTAAAATGGGCAGAAGATTTGAATAGGCGTTTTTCCAAGGAAGATGTACAGATATCCTACAGGTACATGAAAAGATGCTCAATATCTAATCTTCAGGGAAATGCAAATCAAAACTACAATGAGATGTCTCCTTCATTTGTTACAATGACTATAATCAAAAGGACAAGAAATACCAAGTGTTCAAGAGGATGAGGAGAGGGGACCCTTCTGCCCTGTTGATGGGAATATAAATTGGTGCAGTCACTATGGAAAACAGTATGGAGGTTTCTCAAATGATTAAAAATAGAATTACAATATGATCCAGCAATTCCACTTCTGGGTATCTATCCAAACACTAACTCAAAAAGATATAACCACAGCCATGTTTATTACAGCATTATTTATAATAGCCAAGATATGAAAACAATCTAATTGACCATCAATCATTGATGAATGATAGATAAAGAAGACATATTTTATATATATATATATATATATATATTTCAGTCATAAGAAAAGAATAAAATCTTGCTGTTGCCATTTGTGACAACCTGTTTGGACCTTGAAGTCATTATGCTAAGTGAAATAAGCTCACAGATACAGAGAACATATTGGTGATTACTAGGGGATGGAGGGTGGACAAAATGGATAAAGGGGGTCATAAGGTACAAACTTTCAGTTGTAAAATAAATAAGTCGTGGGAATGTAATGTATAGCATGATGAATATAGTTAATAATATTATATCAAATATTTGGAAGTTTCTAAGAGTAAATCTTAAAAGTTCTCATCACAAGAAAATATTTTTGTTACAGTATATGGTGATGGATATTAACTAAACTTATTGTGATAATCATTGTTTAATATATACAAATATTGAATCAATATGTTGTACCCAAATCTAACATTATATATCAATTATACCTCAATAAGATATTACACTATAAAAAAAATGAAAAGCTAGGAGATACCAGTGAAGGAAAACATGTAACACATGTGACAAAAAAAAAGAAAAAAAGAAAAACAATAGACAATAGAGAAAAAGAAAAGAAAAAACTTGGAAAGCAGAATTATAGCCCTAGCCTCTTAATCTTGTCAGCCTGAGGTTGTTGGTCTCTTTAAGTAATCAAGAGTCTTAGTTCTTAATTGTGAACGATGGGTGAATTTGAAACTGAGACCACTACATAAAGCTAGGATCTTTCAGACCTCCCTCATTGAAAAGGACTATGAGAATAAATCTACCTGCCTGCAAAATAAGACTACAAAGAGATTTGTCTGTCTTGGTGTATGTTCTGAATGGGAGAAACATCATGTCACTTAACAAGAACCACACCTTAAAAATGTATAGGTATGTCTATCATATTACAATTGGAGGTGAATTTATATACAAACTGGAAATTGATTTTACTGAACAGAATTAGTTTCCCAAAATTAGTTTATAATTTTGTGACTACATATAAGAAAATAACATAAACTTCTAATATATTTAAAAGATCATTTGTAACTAGTCCTTTCCTTGATTCAACCTTCGAAATGTTATTGAGGATTAAATTAGATCATAGGCATAAAGGTCTTAGATTAATGGCACAAGGGAAATGTTCAATAATATTGATTACTATTATTATCATTACATCCACAGTAAATTTTCATGCCTAGACACATATAGAAAATAGGGAAACTAACAATTACTGAGCTTCTACTCAGTATTAGTCTAACACTATACGGCATGCTTTCATGATCTTATTCTTTGAGGCAGGCATTGTTATGTAACTTTCTGAGAGTTGAGGCTCCAAGAAAGTTAATGTTCTCAGATTATTGGTAAATAGTAAATCTGGAACTCCAAATTTTGTGTCTCTGACCCCTAACCTTTAATTTGTTCTCTATATAAGAAAACCATCCACAGTACTATTTTCTCATATTTGTTAGTGAAGCTTTAAGTTTCAAGTTTATATTCATCAAGATTGGATGCCAGATTATTTTACTGATAATTTCTATTTAAAAGTAAAACAAACATAAAATGGAAAACATATACTGAGCCTAACCCCCTATCAAAGAAAATCAGAATTTTTTTTTTCTGGATTTTCCAGCTCATTGCTTGAGGCTTCTACAGCCACTAACCTTCTAGAAACGAATTAAGACATAGACAGTTATCGGAATTATTTAATTGTGATTATTATTTTTAACTTTGTCATTAAAAAAAATCTAAATCTAGCTTCAAACTGTTTTGCTATAGTTTTCCCATGATGGTAATAAAACTGTATATACTCCCATATGCTTTTAACTAATGTATGGCTGTAATGGTAATGATGATGAAAATGGTACTGAAATTGTTGTTGGTGGTGGTTTGGATGCACTAGGTTAGTAACAGGGTTGAAGAGACAAGTAGGAGCCAGATAGCAATGGCTTTGAATATAGACATCCTAGTTATTTCAGTCTCTGTCTTGAAGGCTAGTAGAGAAACTAAAGGTTTGGAACATGTGAGAGACTTGAAAAGATTTTCATTTTAGAAAGAGAATTCTGATCATGTGGAGAACCGATTGTTGAGGATAACTAAACAGAGAGACAAGCTAATAAGTTTTTGCAATAATCCAAATAAGAAATTATGAGGACCTGAATTAAGGCAACAGTGGTGATGTAGAAAAGAAGATAGATTTAACAGATATTAAGAAGATTGACATATACAACCAGGAATGACGGGAAACGGGGGAGTAAGGATTCAAAGATGGGTTCCAAGTTTGTAGCTTAAGTGAGTGACTGGGAGGTGACGGCATGTAAAGAAATAAAATATAGGGTGAAAATAGGAGAAAAGATAATGAATTCAGCTTTGGATATTGGAATAGACACTTTCCCAGCTTCAATGAATCAGGATGCAGACATGTGATCTTGGCTCCAACGATTTCTTGCAATGGACTTTGATTCTAAAACTGGTGACACAAGCTGGTTAGTGGTGGGGTTGATCTCTCTCTCTCTGCCTGTTTCTCTTCCCTCTCTCAAGTGCTGGTAGTAGCAGCAACACTAACAGCAGCAGTCATAGTAGTAGTAATAGTAGTAGTCATCATATAGGGTAAACTTGCAAGGTCAATTGCCCAGTGCAAAAAAAACTGGCTGGTGTTTAGTGCTCAGCTGTGTTGGCAGAGGAATCATTCTACACCACTGTTTTGGTAACTATTTCTGGGTGTTTAGTCTCAATCCAGATTCTTTGGCCCTCTCAAAAAATTTGTTGGACATTTTAATAACCTAGAGTCAGCTTCTGTGGCTTGCAACTACTGATTCTTACTCAAATAATTTAAATTTAGGTGACTGTAGGATATACAATTAGAATTGTCAAATAGGAAGTATGGATTCATGGGTCTTAGTTCTTGAAAAAATCCTGATCAAGAGAGTAGATTTCGCCGTGATCAGTATTTGACTTTTAAACTACTAGAATTAAGGTCCCTGAGGTGGCAGGTGGTGATGGAATTCCAAACACAGGTGAAGATTGTCCTCAGATGAGTTATGGATACTTCATTCTCTGAGACAAGAAAAAAAATTCTAGAGGCAATGACAGAAGTTGAACACCTGCCTTCCCACAGAATCTTTAATAATCATGATCGATTTTCTTTCTTCAAATTCTTAAAGTTTTGTGATAGCAGAGCTCTCTCCTACAACCCAATATTTCAGCCCAAAGAATTTCCTTTTAATCCAAGCTTTTAAATATACTCTTCTGAGTATCCAGTTCATGTAAATATTACATTCACAATTATTTATTCTACTAGAGGTATGTCTTTATGATGAGAATACCTGATGTTTTCACAGGTCCTAAACAACTTTTATGATCAGAGATCTCTGCTTTACACCTGACCTCACTAGTACAGTAATATTGGCAGGGTTAAATAAATAGAAAAAATATCTACTTCTCAAGAAAATGCAAGGATTAAAGGAACTCAGTAGTTTCCAACACAATTTTCAACAGAAATTTCTATTAATAGACTGTGACAAAAACAGGAACAAATTAACTAAGATTGAGATAAGTGTAGATTATTAAATGATGGATTGCAATAATCTTTTTTTCTGGATTCTTATTTTCTCATCAACTATCTCTAGCTCTACTATTTATCTTGAGTAACAAACATTGATTGATCTCTAATAATTAAGAGCTGTATATTTTAAGGGTCTGTCTGCTCTTGCCTTAGTATATATTTCTCTTATACAAAAGAAGAGGAATCAACCATATGGAATGAGGACAAACATATTATCACTTATCATTTTGGTCTTGTGACTTTGTAGATAATTTCTTTATTGCTATTATAAGATTGTATTTTCATGTTTTTCTCCCCCATAGATTTAAGATCCCCTAAAGTGCAGATAACATGCCTTTATGATTTTTGTAAATCCAGATGCTAACATAGGATCTAACATGTAGCAGATTTTCAATACATATTTGTTGAAGGAGAGATTGAAAGAATCATGAACCAATCAAGAGAAATTTTGCCCATATGGAGGTTAAAAGAGGTACAATATATTAAGAAAAGTATTTCAGGTACAGAATTCATTTTTATTAACTCATGTTTATTAAGCACCCACTAAAATGCTAGACATTGTGGATACAAAGAAGTGATGAAACTCTTTTTGTAAGCTGCATATTAGGGAGAGGAATATTTGAGAGATTGTCAGGAAAATTCAACCTACACCATCACAAAAGGTGGAAAACTGAACACATTTCTTAGTATAACAAAAACATTTTATTTAATGCTTGTGAGAATGGAATGAGAAGAAAGAAAAATACATTCTAACAAGATTTCACTAATGGAGTTCTATAGTGAGCAATTTGAGTTGTTAGTCTTTGGAAGCATTCCCAGTCATAAGAACTAAAGCACATAACATCTGTTTTGCATAGTATTCACCTTCTTTGTGAATATGGATTGAAAGTAAATAAACCATGATTCTCCTAATTTCTTTTTGAAAAGTAAGGATCGTTTCTTTCAGAACTTTGACTGACTCCAAGTGTTGTCACTCCAAAGGTTCAATATGAATTAAGGGTTTGTGTAAGGATGCTTTGAAAAATAATGTCTGTTTATAGGGTCTATTTGAAATTAGCAGATGACACTAGAATGATTAGATGAAAATGCTAATTTTATGATGCTTGTATCCTGTTTAATCGTTGATTCTGACAATATTGTAATTAATTTTTTGCATCTATTTTGTTAGAGTTTCTAAAGCCAAGGGCATAATTTATACAATTAAATAAAACCTTGGTGTTTTCAATCAAAAAAGAAAAACACTCAAAATAATATGGGTCAGACTTTGTGAAAAAAGCAAGTTGCTCATAAGATAGCCACTTCACTCTGAATAGTTAGTATCTCAGCTCTGAATTTCAATTAATGGTACCCTTCAAAAGGTTCAGGCTTTGATAATTAGTTTGGACCTGTGTCAAATTCACTTAAGTGAGAAATCAGCTTTCAAAAATAAAACATGCTTTAATTTAGAGGCAGACTTTGAAAATTTTAAAAGTTTGTCCTTTATTTTGAAAATTTTCAAAAGGTCAGAAAAGTTGAATGAAGAGTAAAATTTAAACCTGTGGTATCATCACCAACATTGACCAATTACTAAAATCCTATCCATCTGCTCCATTTTCCCCTTTCTCTGTCCAAATGGATGCTGCAAACATCGAGACATTTCACTTCTACTTCAGCATGAATCATCCAAGACAAGGACATTTTCCTACCCAACCACGATAATATTACACTTAAGAAAATTAGCATTAATTCAAAATCATGATGCAGCATGCAAATTTTCCTCAGTTGTAGCAAAAATGTCTGTTAAGGGTTTGTTTTACCCTGCTGAGGATTCTGTCAAGATTGATGAATTATCATTGGTTATGTCCCTTCAATTTCTCTCATCTGTAAAAATTCTAGGTTTCCTGCCATTCTTCATATCTGATTCATTGAAGATTCCAAGCCTTTTGTCCTTTCATATTAATAAGTATGTTTATGACTTGATTTAGTTCAAATATTTTTGACAAAATCACTGCATAAGTGATATTGGATACCTCTTACTATATCATAGGAAGGGAACATAAACCTTTAAGAATCTCTGCTGAAAGCCTGAGGTCTTTACCAGAGTCTCTTGAACTTCAACTTCTGTTTTCCCAGAACTGTAAATCTTCAGAAAACTTCTGCTCAGCTCTTTAGCATTTCAGCTGCTGCTTTCTGGTATTTGTGTGTGTGTGTGTGTCTGTTTATTTTTTGAGACATGTCCTTCCCCTGAGCAGCTTTGACATCCAAACTTTTCTAAATAAAATTTCATGCCAATTTTTGGGTTTACTTTTCAGCAGTTTCCTCACCTTCATTTTCATCTCTCTGGAAATCCTAGATTTCATATCTCTGCTTCCTTAGCTCAGTGGGATTGGGGCTTTCTGTTCATGCTGTATTGTCCTTCACTGACAATTGGCAAATGCCCTCAAGTTAGAAACAAAGGTGAACACGGAGCTCATATCCACACATTTCCCTTCTCTCGAGGATTACAGGCCCTAGAGTTCTGACTGTGTTGACTGATCTACAAAGCATTCAAATAGGTGTTTTATTGTTTTTAGAGTTGTTTTGGCAGACGGGTTATTTTTACACAAGTTATTCTCTAACAGCCAGATTTAAAGTCTACTCATTCTTTTAATAATAGTCTAATTATGCAGACTCAGCTTCTGTTCCTTGCAACCTAAAATGTCATCCAATAAAAAATAAAATGAAATGAAAATGCCCATAGATGAGATAACTTCTTTATTGAACTTAGGGAAACAGAGAAATTTGTGGTTTAAAAAGTGTTTTGATTATTCTTCCTTTTCCTCTTTCCCCAAACCTGCCATTTTGTGCCATATTCTATGTTCTTACAGACTGAATTCTGTGGACTGCATCCTCTGGGCTTCTTCCATTTTAACTTCTAGTTGGGCCTAGACACAAGGAGTCTCTGGCAGTAGAATGTAAACTATTAGGATAGACAAAGTGGGAATTTTTTTCTCTCCTCTTTCTAAGCCTCATGACAGTTCTGGCAATGCCTGCATTTCTCTATGACTCTGCTTATAGTTCCTACAGACCTTACCTTCTTTTACAACATCAGCACTTTCTGTTTCCTAAAACCATTGTCGTCCTTTGTTTGTTCAGGCCTCAAGTTATGTTTCCCACTATTACTGCTCACTGAGTGTTTCATCATTCATAGTTTCCTTAGGCATGCCTCACTTCTGAAAATAACTGATCAATTAAATACTTTTCAGTTAAAGACTTGAAATAAGCCATCAGTTTCTTAGAGAAGCTTTCACTGAAACATTAGATTAGTAAGTATTGCGAAATACTCCCAGAAGGGGGAAAAAAAATCAAAAATATAAATAGAAGGTTGAAAAGAGCGTAGACTGAGAAATTTGCTGTTTGTTTTCATAGGTTTTTATAAAGCAGATTCTGTTAATACATACCTAAGTAAAAATGACTGAAATGCATTAAAAATAACAAATGTTGAGTTCTCATTCACAGAACATGTCCATGAAAGCACGATGCAACCATGTCATTGCTCTTAATGCATCTGCTTAGAATGTGGCACATGCCACACTCCCACTTCAATGTTGTTGGCCAAAGCAAGTCCCATGGGCAAGCCTGACTATAATGTGGTAGAGATAAATAACCCTTCCACAGAATATTGTGAATGTTGTGAATATTTAGTACACTAAACACAAGGTATTGCAGAAGAAGAAAATGAGAAAAAGAAATATATAAATGGACAACAACTTAGAATCTTCCACAATTGAAGGAAGTTATGAGTCCCCAAATCAAATGTATACTCTGTGTACTAAGCCAATTAAACTAAAGTAAAGCCATGCTCAGCAAATCAGAGTGAAAATGTAAAATACTAAAGGTGAAATGAAAATTTTAAAATATATCAAAGAGAAATGACATTTTCTGCAAAAGCATGACAACTTGATTAAAATATTTTGTCTCACTGACAACAATAAATACCAGAATACTTTACCAGGACATTGTCTAAGTTCTAAGAAACTTAGACAACTTAGTATTTTATGATAGCTAAACTGTCATCCATTAGACAGAAAAATAAAGGCATTTGTGAGTCATAAAATACTAGGCAAGTTTTCTCCTCTTAGACTGGCACAGAAAGAACTAGTAAAGATGTTAATTGAGCATGAAGAAAATGAATCCAAGTTGAAGGAGAGGGTAAACAGAAAAATATTAGCCAAAAAATACCTGATGTGCAGTATTTCTATCAGACAAATAAGATGATAAAGAAAATACAATGTAGTAATCAATGAATATACAAAGAAGATATAGTACTATTGAATTTGCTTGCACCTAATAACTTGGCTTTGACATTTATAACACAAAACTAAAAAGATAATAGAGAAATTCTTAAATCCAGGGTCATTGGAGAGATTTCAATATATTTATAATAAAAATAAAGAAGTTATGAATAAAGTTTTAAGACAGACTCATCTAGTAGAAATATATTAATCCCTAAAGCCTAATATACATTTATTTTTAATGAAAAATACATTTATTTTTACATAAAAATATATTTACAAAAAAGAAGATGCACATTTTCAGCATTATATCTCTAGAAATTTAAAAATAAATATTACAGAGACCTCATTTTTTGACATAATGCAGTTAAGTGAGACATGCAAGAATAATGAATATAGTAAAAAAAAAATCCCTACAGTTGACCCTTGAACAACATGGGTTTGAACTGCACTGGTCCATTTTATATCCAGTTTAATTATATCCAGTACATACTGTAGTACTACATGATCCATGGTTGGTTGAATCCACGGATGCAGAACCACAGGTACAGAGAGCCAACTATAAAGTTATATGCAGTTTTCAACTGTGTGGGGGGTTGGTATCCCTACCCCAACATTGTTCAAGGGTCACCTGCATATGTTGTAAAATTTTAAATTCCTTGAAAAAAAATACCATGCCTTTGAGGGGAAAAAAAAATCAATGGACATTACAAAATAAAACTGAATGGATGAATGTATTAAAGGCATGGCAATATTTTGGAACATTTCCTGCCATAATTTCAATTGTGTTTTAAATCAAGAAAAACTGCAGTTTCATGACCTAAGAATCTAATGCAGGAAACGTAAAAGGACAAGACTGTAGCCTAAAGAAAACACAAGCATGAACATGATAAAGATGACAGAAATTAATAATATATAAAATAGTGAATTACACAACATACATAAAATGATGACCAAAAACAAAGCTGATTCTTTACAAAAGATATGATAGAGATCAAGTGTGTGTGTGTGTATATATATATATATATATATATATATATAAAATGAAAAAGTTCATGTCAATAAATTTGAAAAATTCTATGCAATGAAATGTATCTTTTACTAAAATTAATAACCAAAATTATTTCAAGAAAATAGAGATTTAAAGTCCCCTAAGCACTAAAAATTTTAATTATTAATCAAGATAAACTACTTAACCCCAAAGGCAACAGAACCAGGCAACTTTACAGGTTAAATTTACAAAAGCTTCAAAGAACTGATAATGTCTTTTCTATATAAACCATTAAAACTATATATTGCAAAGGTGGGAATGCAAAATGCAAACAGATGAAGCTAGTCACAGATTTTACACCTTCACAAAAATTAATTCAAAATGGATTGTAGACCTAAATGTAAAATGCAAAACCATAAAACTTCTAGAAGATGATGTAGAAAAAATCTAAGTGGCCTTGACTTTAGTGATGATTTTTTAGATACAATACCAGAAGCACTAGCCACAGAAGAAAAAATTGACAAGTTAAAAAAATTAAAATTAAAAACTTCTGCTCTCTGAAGGACACTGCTAAGAGAATGAAAAAACAAGACACAGACTGGTAGAAAATATTTGCAAACACATAGCTGTTAATGTATTGGTATTCAAAATATACAAAGTACTGTTAAAACTCCACAATAACAAAACAAACAACCCAATTAAAAAATGGTCAAGAATCTGAAAAGACACCTCTTCAAAGATACACAGATGGCTTGTAAGCATATGAAAATATGTTTATATGTCATTAAAGAATTGCAAGTTAAAAACAACATCGAGATACCACAATACTACACACTTATTAGAATAGCCAAAATTCAAAAAACAAACAGACCAACAAAAAAAACCCACCAAACCTGAAAAATACCCACTGTTGGCAAGAATGCAGAGCCATAGGAGTTCTCATCCATTGCCAGTAGTAATGTAAAATGGTACAGCCACATTGGGAGACAGTTTGGCAGTTACTTACAAAGCTAAACGTAGTCTTGCTGTATGATCCAGCAATCATTCTGCTTAGGTTATTTACTCAGTTGAATTGAAAACGGTCGACACAAAAACGTACACAACAATCTTTACAGTAGTTTTATTCATAATTGTTCCAAACTTAAAGCAACCAAAATATCCTTCAGTAAGTGACTAAACATACTGTGTTCTATTTATACAATGGAATGTTATTCAGTGATTTAAAAAATTAACTATAAAGCCACACAAAATAAATAGATGAAACTTAAATGTCTATTGCTATTACAGAAGCCAGTCTGTAAAAGCTACTGTATGATTACTGCTGCATGACATTCTGAAAAAGGGAAAACTCTAGGGACAGTAAAGAAACAATGGCTTCGAGGGGCTCAGGGCTATGAGGAGGGTTGGAATAGGTGAAGCACAGGGGGTTTTTAGAACAATGGAACTATTCTGTATGATACTGTATGGTGGATACATGACATTATGCATTTGTCAAAATGCATAGAACTTTATAACACAAAAGGTGAACCTTAATGCTAACTATGGAATTTAGTTAACAATAATGTATTAATATTGGGTTAATTAAACATAAAAATATACCATATTAATGAAAACATTAATAATAGGTGAAACTGTATGAAAACATTATTAATAGGTGAAACTGAGGGCAATATATGGGAACTCTCTGTACTGTACTATCTAGTAACTTTTCTGTAAATCCAAAACCATTCTAACAAATGCGTCTGCTAAGTGAAAAAACAAATCCAATATGCATTTGTATGAAAAGCGTAGAATAGGGCAGAAAAGGGTGGAGAGTGGTAGTGGAAGGGTAAATGAAATATATCTAGCATTTGAGGAATGGTTTGATATTTAGATATCAAGATATACTCTAAAGCTATATCAAATCAGGTAGGCTGGTGTTGGCACAGGGAAATGTTTGCTAGAACAATTTAATTAGTGAAACCTCAGAAACAGACCCATGGACAAATGGAACTTTAATCCCATGAACTAAGAAGCACGGCCAATCAGTGCAGAAAGGATGGATTCTTCAATGGTGCAGGAAATGTTTTTCTATGTGGAAAAGAATGTTAAAATCCTACCTCATAGCAAACATACAAAAAACAATTCCTGATGGGTAAAAGAGCTAAATGATAGGAACAAAGTTTTAAAAATTTTAGAAGAAAATAAATGACCTTCTGGTAGTTAAGCATTTCTTAAACTAGACTCAAAGTCATAAAACCTAAAATAAAATTTGTGATAATTTGACTATATCAACAAATGTTTTTATAAAATATGTAATAAAAATTAACAGGAAAACCACAGACTGGGAGAAAATAATCACAACAATTATATTTGACAGAGGACTAGTAATCAATGTTTCTAAATTATTAAGGAAAAATTAACAACAGAATAGAAAATTGAGCAAAATATGTAATAGAAGATTCTAGTTCCATATAAATAAATCATATAAATACGTTTAATTATATCATTTGTAATATTTGGGAAAGTGCAAAATCAAACAATAATAAGGTACTATTTCACACTTATTAGAATGGAAAAATGAAAATATTTGCTAACATCAAGCTTTTGTATTTTTGTGGAGAAACAAACATTTCTAAACAATGACAATGGGAGTGTAATCAGCACAACTTGGTAAGTAATTTGGTAATATCTGGTCAATTTGAAAAATGCACATTTTTTTTACTCAGAAATTCTACTCTCAGCTCAAAAATCACTACCTATTTTTTCAATGTTATATTCTTATTAATATGTATTGTTTTGTGTGCCTAGTAGAACTCTAAAAATTCTTTTGGTTGTAAAATTTACATTATAGTTTGACTTTGTGTCAAAACACCTTTCCCAGGCAGAGAAAGCATCGGTCATTGGAATAAAATATATAGTATTTCAAACATCTCCTCATGTCTATTCAGAAATGTAACTATTCAATAATATTATTACAGTTCTTCAATATAGTTGAAAATAGAAATTGTCCATTTTAATTTACTAATAAAGATCTAAATCACTGAACTCTTTATTTACATGGTTTGTTTTTCTTCCCAAAGGAGAAAACAGTTTTGAAAGGCAAGTAATATTTGATTCTCCTTCTTGAGAATTCTGGGTCATAGACAAAAATCCCACTGGCATTTCCATCATCCACAAGCTCACTCCTTTCTGCATTCTGTTGTATGGACTCTGACTCTAAAATGACATTTCTTAGCCTTTTATTCTTGATCTTGAACAAAAATCCTCGTGTTCCTTTCAGAATTGCAAGGGAAAGTATAAAGAAATTATGCATTATGGTCCCAGAAAATGAGAGGCAAATGAATAATTTGAAATGGTAGATTTGAGAGAGACTGAATGGAATTTGCTATTCTTAAGAAAGTTCACTAAGGCATTTAGGAGAAAAAGATCTAAATCAATATATTTCTCTAAGAGCTGAACAGTAAATACAACTTATTGATTGTTATATTTATCTAGTGATATACAATGCTTTTTACTTCACCTTCAGGCATTGTAGACGTTACTAAAAGCAGATTATTTGATTGTTATAGTATTTATCAAAATATACTTATTTTTTCAATATAAAATATTGTGAGAATACTACATTATTCAGGCAGTACAAAAATAAGAAATTCATTCTGACAGCTTCATGAATTTTATGAGTTTTAAGGAAACATTTATAAAGAAGTCTAATCCAAAATTAATATCCAAATGTAAAATAATGATGTTATATTTCATTGTGAATTTACTGTATGTCAAACACTCTGATAAGTAGTTCACCTGCAATAAAAAATAAAAATCTATTTAACCCTCAAACAATGCTATGAGTCCTTAGGGACTACTATTATTCCAATTATATGAATGCAGTACAGGATTTAGATAATATAAGATCACATAAATAGTATCAATAAAACTAGTAAGTGGCCTGACTACTGTAGCAATTATCCTTACTATCTATCTATCTATCTATCTATCTATCTATCTGTCATGTACTGATTTTCTGCCAGTTTGATCTGTCCATCACTGGCAAAGATATTTTGAAGACTCTAACTATAATAGTGTAGTTATCTATTTCTCCTTTCAGTTATGTTGGTTTTTGCTTCACATACTCTTTGATGCTCTGTTGTTAGGTGCATACACATTTAAGATTAACATGTCTTCTTTTAGAATTGACCCCTTTGTCATTATATAATGTTCCTTTTTATCCTGAAGTCTGCTTTGTCTGAAATTAATATTGCTACTCCAGCTTTCTTTTGATTAGTGCTAGTACTGTATATCTTCTCTCTTTCCGTTTATTTTCAATTTGAGTCTTTTATTTTACGTGGATTTCTTGTAGACAATGTATAGTTTGGCTCTTAAATCTATTCTGATATTCTCTGCCTTTTAATTGGTGCATTTAGATCATTCAAATTTAAACTGATCATCTGTATAGTTAGATTAACATCCAGCATTTTTGTAACTATTTTCTGTATGCTGCATTTGTTCTTTGTTTCTTTTGTGCCTTCTCATATTCTGTCTTTTCTGGTTTTAATTGAGCAATTTATATGATCTTACTATATCTCCTCTCTTAGTGTATCAATTTACTTAAAAATATCTAATCGTTGCCCTAGAGTTTACACTAAATATTTTAAGCTAGTCTAGTCCACCTTCAAATAACATTGTACTGCCATCCATGTGATGCAGGTACCTTATATCAGAGTATTCCCAATTTTACCATCCCATTTCTTGTGATATTGCTGTCACACACTTGTTTTTTCATATGCTATAATCACACAATACATTATTATTATTATAAAAAGTTATCATTTAAATTAAGAATAAGAAAAGCAAAAGGTTTTATCTTTACTTATTCCTTCTCTGACACTCTTCCTTTTTTTAATGAGAATCCTGTTATCATTTCTTTCTTCCTAAAAAACTTTTTTTAACATTCCTTGAAAGGCACATCCGTGGGCAATGAATACGTCAGTTTTTGTTTGTCTAAGAAAGTCTATCTTTCATTCCTTTTGAAGGATAATTTTACTGGATATATAATTCTAGGTTGGTGGCTTTTGCTTATTCCTTTTCAATATTTTAAATATTTTATGTTACTCTCTTCTTTACTATATGGTTTCAGATAGAAATCCACTGAAGTTCTTATCCAATTGTGTCTCTACAGGTAAGATGTTTTCGCCTTCCTCACTACTGATTTCCTTCAAGATTTTTTCTTTTTCATTGGTTTTCTTCAGTTTGAATCTGATATGACATGATATGGGTAAGTTTTTTTGTGTTTATTCTGTTTGTCATTCTCTAAGTTTCCTGGATTTGTGGTTTGATGTTTGTCATTAATATTAGAAAATTTTTAACCATTACTATTTCAAGTCTTTTTCTGCTGTAACTTTTGTTATTGTCCCACACTTCTGTTCCCTCTATGTTCTGTTCTTTTCCCTTT
Organism: Globicephala melas; assembly: GCF_963455315.2. NCBI lineage: Eukaryota > Metazoa > Chordata > Mammalia > Artiodactyla > Delphinidae > Globicephala > Globicephala melas. Next base: position 88,371,068 of record NC_083323.1, read on the forward strand.
TTGCATTCTATAATTTTCAGATGAAATCTGTGTTTTCATGGGTCTGTGTATCTGGGCTGTGACATTTGAAGTATTCTTCCAGTGGGATAACTTTCTTTCCCTTGTCCCTACTTCATTATCTGGTTGTAATATTTTCAGTCTACTGAAAAGTCCTGACTTCTGTTGAATTCCTTTCATCTGTAGGTGAGACAGCAAAGCTAGAGGGTGCTCCTCCCCATTCTAGAAGGTTCTGGTAAAGGTCTTTTTCCTGGAAAGTAATCCTTTGTTATGGAGGAGGTTCTGAACATATTTCACAACGGTTGTTTACTTTCTCCCAGCCAGAACCATCAGGAAATCTTTCTCAGATCTTCATAGTGACAAACAAAAGTTTGTAGGCCCCCCTAAGATTGTGGCTTAGAGCAGTTTCTCAGTCTCACGTTAGTCTCGACTCAGTCTCCAGTAAATTGTAAAGCTTACCATGAAAGTGTTCCTATCAACTTATGATTTCAGCAGCTCCTGCTCAAGATATGTAGATCTTGACTAGACTCTCTACATTCACCTGTCCCTCCAGATTTCAGTGTGGCAGTTTGCCTTGCAACCTCAGTTTTCTGATGGATCTAAGAGAAGTTTTTTTTTTTTTTTTTTTTCAGTTAGTCAAGCTTTTTCTTGTAAGGATGACATGGCAACTTCCATCCTCTTTAAATGTAGGAGCTGATGCCAGAATCGAAGTCCAAGCATGTGTTTATACACATACATACACACACACACATTTTATAGATGAGTTGCTGAATCTTAGAGACTCTTATAAAGAGACATTAATTCAAGGCCTTGCACCAAAGTCATATAGCTATAGAATGGCAGTGCCAGGCGTAAAAATTCAAGTCTTCTTACTCAAATTCAAGATACTTCCTGCTATAAAACAATTCATTGCTTCTTTTCTCTTTAACCATAAGTTGGATCATGTGGCATAAAATCGACAGCTTCTATTCTTTGTGCTTCCAGACTTTGTGGAGATATATATGTTTCAAACCTAATTTTCAACTCACAAAAATGAATGTATTCAAGGTTGCATCAAGATACTTTCACAGTTTCTTATAAATAGGTTCTAATTTTTCTATATTAGTCCACCTCAGCCATATAAGAGAATCACTTGAATATTCACAGACATTCAGAGTAATTAATTTTTTCAAATGGCTGTGCTCCAAAGCTCATCTTTATCAATTGGTGTTTGTCACTGCAGAGGTGGATCAAAGCACTCAGATGGAAAGAAATTTTAAAATTTCATTCCAGTATGTAACTCATCTTTTCTATAAAGAAAGTGAAGCTCATGAATACATTGCAGTTCTGAACAAAAGGACAATACCAAAATAGATGATTTAATATTGTATCAAATAATCTGGAGATAAAATTACCATATGCTGTCATCTTTGCTTTCATATGCAAAGATACTGAAAACCTTTTGCATCTCACTGTGATTTCTATAGCAGTAGAACATATCTTTTCCGTTCCCTGGGAATGAGTACTTCAGTTATGTGGACTGCAGTACACAGAATTCTTAGAGTTGAATGTTAATGAAAGATATGATCATGACAATTACAAGAGTAATCTTAAAACATTAGCCTTTTACTTTAACTCAATGTTATAAAAATCTCAATGAGAAATAAATGATCAGATTATATTTTAGAGAAATAGCAAGAAGAATATCCATAATTTATTTTAATATTCTTTTGTCAAAAGTAAAAGTTCCTGTTTACCTTAATATGACAGTCTTACTAAACAAAGCCTCCACCAAGGCAAAGAAAGGGAGATTTTTTTCATGGACTTTGAAGCAAGGACTGTTCCAAACACTCTACATATGGCTACTTCTCTTCATTAGATATCTAATGTTTCCCCCTGGCACTGCTTGATTCATTCTTTATTATGTTACCCTATTTAGTTTTCTACATGGCATCTGATACTATGTGAAGGGCTTTTTTACTTGTTTAGTGACAAAGTTTTGTAGTAAGAATTGTTTTACTGAAATCCTGTCTGCTATTTTGAGTAGATTAAGGCTTCATGTTTGAGGGTAATTAAAGGCAATGCTAAAAAGTAGTTTAGAGGCAGAATGAAATGAGCTTTAAATACCAAGGTAAAAAGTATAGACTTCATCCTATGGATAATGACAATTTATTAAAAGTTTTGGAGTAGATGAGTAATGTAATTAAAGAAGTGTTTTATGGACATTAGTTTGGACATGCAATTTGTATGGAATGAAAAAGATACAGCAGATACATTAGAAGAATATTTTAATTGTCCATTGTATACATGTGTAGTTTATATGGGAATGAAAAAAGAAAGGAACATAACTGACGGACAGTGTTAAATATTGACCTGCCTGAAGGGTTGGGTTGGGGAAAGAGGGAAAGCATAAACCTTAAATCACTTTTTAGCCATGGAATTTTAGAATTTATATTATCAAAGCATACTTGTACCCCCATGTAAGTTATCCTGTTATTGAAAATATAAATAACTGATCTTCTGAAGTTTGATATTTGGGTGAATCTAAATTAGTTTTAGATATGTAAATAGAAATAAATAACTTTATACTGAGAACTGAATTAGATGTACTATTATTAATTATTGCTATTTCCATGACACCAATTACATTCACTGTTTTATTTGATATAAAATCCATGAAACAGACTGAAATCCTCTATTAAATAGGAGCAAAAGTAAGTGGGAGATTGTAAAAGCTAAACTATATATTCTCATAGCTGTCTTGGATTTTCATAAGGTAATTACCTTGCTATCATCAAAACAAACTCAATAAAATTCTTTATAAGAAATGTGTAAGAAGAAATTTTGATACATGTTCTTTCAGTATAAGAAATATATTACTATCAGTTAAATTCTACATTAAATTTTTATATAAAAATAACAACTGTAGTCTCCCAATACTTTGTAATAAAGTATAATTTAAGCCAATGATTCTATGAATCAAATTTTTCTTCCTGTAAAATACTCCAGCCAGAATATTTACTTGGAAACTGACAGCATATGTATTAGATTGCCAGAAAATTCAACCAAACATTTCTTGAAATTCTTCTAATTCCTACTTGTAAAGAACATGAGTGATATTGACTGAGTGTAATGTTTCACTATATTAACTGTCACAAAGAATGATGAGAATTGATGGCTCCTTTATGAAACCGAGCTCACTCAAGAATTAAACAGTCTTTTAATATAAATTTTCAAGAACTCTAAGAAGTATTAAGATTCTTAAGAAAACAAAAATATGAGTTATAATTCTAAACTAAATTTCATGTGTAAAATGTCAAATTATCATTAGAAGTACTGGACATTAAGTACTAACTAACCTATAATAAATGCTTTTGCTTTGATGTTTATAGTTTTAAATTAAAAATATATTTTAAACTTATATTTCTAATTTATTGTCTTGACTGTTATACATTACAATCATAGAACTGGCAAGTAAATATAACTATATTTTGTCTCTTTAATTTTTATACCTTGAAATATTGCTCTAACATAATTACAGTGGTGATTATATCACAACACTGAAAACAAAGTGGTGCTAGTGTACATTCTTATTTTGTTTGTGACTTTAATTAGAATGCTGCAGTCTTTTCCCATTATGTGAAAGACTAGCTTTTTGTATTGTATGTATCTACATAATGTATACAAGAATATAAGCATACCCATTAGAATCTCATCTCAATTTCGCAACATTCAGACCTTAAATATTCTGAGAAGTTGTAAGGGAATCGACACCTGTCTTGTTGCACTGTTTTTCCTACAATCTTGCCCTCACTTCTCTGATGCAGCATGTTTCATTATCACAGAAATGGAAGGGGGAGAAAGGTTGCATTGGACTTACTGCAAGCAAATCACAAAGAGATAATCAAAACTCAGGTTTCTCTACTTTAAAAACCTGCAGTGCTTTCCATATTCCCACACTGAACTGAGCTGCTAAGCAATTATTTCAATTCAGATAGAAAAGAAGAAGGAAGAAAACATTACCGGCAGGGTTAACCATGTAAGCAATGGTTCTAACATCATGTTTTCCAGACTTCTTATAAGTACAACTCACAGAATCCTGTACTATTCAGGTTCCAAGGTAGCAAAAAGCATAGTGGGAACATTTGAGGTAGAGAAAAAAATTGTTTAAATTTGGCAACTTCATTAAAAAAGCATAGTTTGCCCTGAAGCGGTGCTAAATTATAGTGCTTCATGGTAGTTTGTGAATCCATCTACTCACATATTCTAGGTCAGGGGCATATTTCAGCACCTGCTACATATTTTATTTTGCCTTTTTATAAAAATAAGAAAATGCAAAACAAATCATTGAAAAGCTTTCAGTATCTTGTGAGAGTAAACTTAACAGTCTTTTGAGGGGACATATAATGTAGAACAGTATTTCTGAAATACCTTAGAGTGGTTCAAGGATCAGGAGAGGCTCGGCACCCTGGCACGGTACTGATTTACAACTTAATAACTTCAGTTTCTAGAAATAAAGTGGAGTTCTTATTTAAAGGCTGAAATTCTACCATTTCCTCTGGATACTAGTAATAATTTAAATTCATGACTTCTGTATTATTCATGCAGCCCAATTTAATATGAACAGTGTTTCTCGTGTTTAATGATTATGAAGGGTATGTCTGGAGGGTACACTGAGCTTTATAACAAGCAGATGCTAAAAGTAACTACCTCATATGCTGCCCTTACAAATCTGAGCCTGAAATATATTACACGTATTTGACAACTTGAGTATAAAAGGAAATGAGAATGTTTTTCTTGAAATTTAAAAGAAACCCTTTCGGAAGATGCATACTTTAAAAGCAAATATATAAAAAAATTACTGTTTACAAAAGGAGATTTCTCTTTAGGGCAGGAGTCATATTTTGGAATTTGAGACATATTGATGGTGATTTCTTCAATTTAGGCACTGACATGTTTGTTGATCACAGAGAAACAATGTTTTAGACATTATTACTAACGGAGATCCACTAAAAAAATTAAAACTTTTACAGACATGTCATATAATTCAGTAGGAAAATATGACATGTTGGAATGCAATTTAAATGCTAACTATTATTTTAGATATTATACTAATATAGTTGTATAAATAACATTGGACATGACTGGAGATATTAAATATCTGTTGCATAAAATAGGAAACTCCTTTATAAAATTTTGTTTTCAGAATACTTGAGTGATAATTTGTGATTTTTGTTTATAAGAATTTGGTATTTGTATTAGCCTCCCAGATGGGTAAAGTATCACTGTATTAATGAGTATCATTAAAATTATGTAATTTTCACTTTTGCCATATTGTTCCCATCATATGATTTTTAAAGAAGTTAATGGGAGGTCTTTGAAGCAACATGACCCTAAAATTAGTATGGATAGTTAAGGTTTTATTTGGAATGTGCTAGTAATTATTTTCAAGAGAAAACATTAGTTACTAAACTATGTAAGAATTTTAAAACTATTGTCAAATAGTATTTGTAAACCCTTTAGATGTTCTCAAATACATCAGTTCAAGAATATCTGCTGGTTTGAGATTATATTCTGAAAAATGTGAAAGTGGTTAAAGACATTATATGAAACGTTTATTGTAGTTTTCCAGTGGCTCTGATTGTTGGTAAAAATATAGATGGACCTTGTTGGCCAGAAACCTGTGCTCAAATTCTAATTCTTTTTATTTTTTACTGAAGGAGTTTGGTCAAGTTATTTGATTTTTTTGAACCCACATCATCATCTTCAAATGGGAGACAATAACAAATAAATAAATAGTTTTTCATGTAGAGTAAATGAGATAATCTATATAAGGCCTTGATTCATAATAAGAATTCAGAAAATAATATGTAACTTCTGCCTCCAGTCTTCTTTCATTTAAATTGTTTTCCAGTTTAAAAAATGTGTTGTGGGTCTTCCCTGGTGGCGCAGTGGTTGAGAGTCTGGCTGCCGATGCAGGGGACACGGGTTCAGGCCTTGGTTCGGGAAGATCCCACATGCCGCGGAGCGGCTGGGCCCGTGAGCCATGGCCGCTGAGCCTGTGCGTCCGGAGCCTGTGCTCCACAGCGGGAGAGGCCACAACAGTGAGAGGCCCATGTATGCAAAAAAAAAAAAAAAAAAAATGTGTTGTGGTAACAGCAAAAACTGGGTTGCAGCGCCAGCAGAAAAATAACTGTCTGAAGACTGAATATAAAAGTAAAGAAAAAGTAAAGAGTAGGCTGATTGTAGAAGGGAGTAAAAATCTGGAGAAGTGGAGAAGTGACCCAAAAAGGAGTCACTGATTAAAGAAATTGAATTTGTAGTTTAAACTTTGAACAAAGAAAGCTCTACCCATCCATGGCTTCACTGATGGATTCTTTAAAACATTTGTGTAAACTGGAAAGGACAGAACTCTTTCTAACTTGTTTTATGAGTCCAGCATTATTTTGATACTCAAAGCAGATAAGCACATTACCAGAAAAGAAAACTGCAGGCTAATATTCCTCACAAACATAGTGGTAAAAATCTTCAATGAAATATTAGTATATCAAATTAGCTAGCAAATCACACCAGAATTATTTTTAGAAGGTAATATATTTGGATTTAGATTTGGATTTGAGCTGAGTTTTCTTACCAAGATAAAGGACAATGTCTATGGTTCGCCAGGTTGGCCTATGTTCCCCTAGTCATTAATGAGAGTGCGTTAATAACTCTCAAGCATTTGCAATTGCTTAGTCTATAAGTTATTCATACAGAAAATGTTAATATCTAAAAGATCATTGGATGAGATCTCCATATATCAAGGAGGAGAAGGTCAAAACAGTCCTTTTATATAATCTCTAATGAAATATCCCTACTTATTAGGGCATGAAGGTTGTAATGGAAAAAGGAGCTGGAGACTGAACTGGAAGGAGACTTCAAACATCAAACAAATGTGATTTGCACTATCCTGTGTCTAAGTTTATTCACTTGGCTGGACTTAACGGTTCCATCCAATGCTTCCATGGTGTTGGTGGACACTGGAAGTTCAAGAAATGTATCTAGATTTCTTTCAGACAGAGTGGCTCTGTCTTCTCTAGGTCACCCGGGAATTCAGGATATTCAGAGCTATTAAGTGTGGGTCTCTAACAATAGTCTAGTGGATTGAGTTTTTGAGTTTTATAGACACAGGACAAGAACTCTTTTAAATGCTAATTGAAATTTGTGAGCATGAATATTTTTATTTCAATTTTTAACATAAATCTTTCTAAAATATATAATAGGTGCCTCAGACTTCTCAACCTATTCAATGTAAAATAATATAACTTAATACCTGCCTCAAAAATTCAGGTCCAAGGTAAAAAACAAATACACACACACACACTTTCTGGATGGCTCAGACATACTATTATAGACATGTTTATAATTATAGCTTTAGGTACAGAGAAATAAATAAGTACAGAGGAGGCCCTGTAGTTTATTTTACTGAAAAAGATCCTGATGTATGTTTTTTTCAAGTAATATATCATATCTCCCCAAAAGTCAGAGTAATTCATTTCTATCACCTCTTCATCCTTCTCCCCACTCCACATATCACATATTACAGAAGTCTTCTATTATTGATTTGTCTTTATGGTGGAATATTGATTCTCCTAGAGGCTTCTTGCCTTACTTCTGTATGCAAATATTTCTAACTTTTGGTTATTCATTGCTGGATCATCTTTTCTTTGATCCCTGCTTCTGAGAACCTTGACTGCCGATGAGCCACACTGTTTTTAGCTATCACTTCTGCCAACAGATTTAATTTAGAGCACCATTTCTATTACCTGATCGCTATTTCTCTTCACTTTTCTCCTTCCCTTGTCTGTTTTTGCCAGTAAAACTTCATCTTCCTATTAGTTGTTTTAGAAAGCATTTTATATTTCCAGTTAGCAAACATTAAACATTCAATAATAATAACTTCTGAGTGTTAGTATTTACTTACCTTTGTAATTTAAGAGTGTGGCTTTTGGAATTTGACATGGGTGAGACTTTCCCAAACATTTATTCATTTACTTAATGAATATTTATTGAATTCCTGCTATGAACAAAGGACTGTGCTAGAAGCTGTAAATAAAGTGACCAGTAAGATGGAAATGTTTCATCCTTAAGGGAATTATGGTGGTGGTGGTGATGTTGATATTTAATGTTATATAATATTTTAGAAATTGCTTGGGCTTCCCTGGTGGCGCAGTGGTTGGGGGTCCGCCTGCCGATGCAGGGGACGCGGGTTCGTGCCCCGTTCTGGGAGGATCCCACATGCCGCGGAGCGGCTGGGCTCGTGAGCCATGGCCGCTGGGCCTGCGCGTCCGGAGCCTGTGCTCCGCAATGGGGGAGGCCACAACAGTGAGAGGCCCGCGTACCGCAAAAAAAAAAAAAAGAAATTGCTTAATTTTCCTAATCCTCAATTTATACCTCTGTAATGAGAATAATAATATGTACCACAAGGTTGTACTTGAAATTTAATATGGTTATGTATCAAAAGTGTTCATTTTAGTTGTTAATAATTAAGCACTCAGTGAATTATGGTTATTTTATTAATCTATTGTCATTATTTTACTATGTGCTTTTATATACATATTTCTAAACCTCATGACAATTCTAGAAGTACTACAATCATTTCTTTACAGATAATGTGACGAAAGCTCAGATAAGTTGTGTTCTGACCTAGGATCACAGCCAAAATGTTAGAACAGAGTCCTGAATGGTCATGACCTATAGGGTGGGACACCACTCTGTCCACAGTCATTAACCCAGTTGTACTCTGTCCCCTACAAAGACACAGGCTCTTCCCTCTGTCCTCAACCCAGATCAGCTGTCCTCTCCTCCAGGAAGGCTTCCTGTCTCCTAGGTAAAGTGAATATTTTTATTCTGTAGTAACTCTACGTACATATTTCAATTGTGCTGTGCCTCTACATCTTCAGATTTTATTATTTTCCTGTCTTCTTTGCTTGGCTAGGAGCTTTTTGCAACCCTTAGTCTAACTCTTTATCTGTGTGTCTGCAGTACCTTTCACAATGCCTAGTAGGTAATAGTTTTTTTAATAAATGTGTGTTGAATTGAATTGAAAAAGAATCATGACATTTATAGCACTTTATATATTGATTAAAAGACATTATACATCTTTGTCTTCGTGGTGAACAGCAAGTCCCTTTCCAAGTTTAGATAACTATCCTTTTTTCTCTTTATTATGTACTTGATGATATCTTGGTTTATTCATAAGTATCTGATAACCCAAATCCTGACATTTCTTTTTTCCAATATCCCCTTACTCTATCTTTCTGCCTGGTTGAAATTAATAAATCAACATGTTATCTGTCTTGTTAAGGACTGGTAACTAAAGCAAGGAACTTGTAATTTCATCATGTTGTGCGTTAAGTATCTAGTCCATCCATCAAAATGCTTAACTTAAACTCCATGTTGTGAATTTACTTCATAGCATATCATGGGGATTGCACAATACTTGTTTTCTGTGGAAATGTTAATTTCTTAAGTTTATTGGTGTTAAATTGTTTATAGACCATTACAGAGCAAAAACTTCATGTAGTGCTAGCATTTCCACAGACTAACCTATTTTCCCATATGTCAGTATGGAAATATCTATGTTATATTAAGCTGTTTGGTTTTAGGGCCAATTTGTCTTCTGAAAAGTACAGGTTTCAAATTTTAGACTCTACTTTTCTACCACCACCTTACAAACAAATATTAAAATAATCAAAAGTTTTTGTAAGAGAAATTTTACACATCCCTCCTCAATTTAAATTCAATATAATTATGATACCTCATAGAACTAAAATAAATCACCTCTCACTTATTTAACACACCTATTTTGTATCTGGCCTGGCTTTAACTATTGTGAGATGTGGGAGGTGGTATAAAAATATTTTGAATAAAAATTCTGTGTATAATACCAGTTGATTTTATTATGCTACAAAATTATAACACATTCAAATATATGCATACAGAATCAATAGAGAAATCATCACACATAAGTATACAAACACAGGACAATTTTATACACTCACATGTATGGGAATATACTTATACACATTAAACAAATACGGATATATCAGCTGCAATAATAATTACCCTACATACTCCAATATATACTTCACACAGGGCAAGTGACATAATATTCCTTTCTTTCTCTTATATTTGTTTCTGCTATTTAGTGCTAAGCAAGTCCACCAAGCAAGGAGAGAGCCTTTAAAATTCTCCTATTAAAACTTTCTCAAATTTTTTACTTACTATTTAAAAATATACTCTAAGTACATATTATTTCCTTCTCCTTTAGAATATAATTTATTTGTCCATCACATTTTTGTTGTTTATCTGTTTTACTAAAGGTTTCAAATAATCAGGTTTCTAAATTTTTTTCTTTCCTCTTGTTTCTTAAAATTAATTTAAACTATTTGTTTTGAATATTATTTCTTCCATTTTCTTAAGATGAGGTTGCTTCTGTTTTTTTTCCAAGCCTCTTGAATTGACTGGTTAACAATTTCTTTCAAAATTTCTTGTTAAATTAATGAATGAATTTAAAATTATAAAATTTTCACTAAAAACTATTTAGCTGCATTCTAGGTTTATTGCTATGCATTATTTTTATTGTCTACAATTCTGAAGATTTTGGAAAAAATTATCATTTTTCTTTATGAGTCACTGAGGAATTTATATATATATGTAATATATTCTATATATATATATATATGTTTCCAAACTCATAAGACTTTTATCTCTTTTTAGCTTTTTATCATAATATAATCACATGTTGAGAGTAGTCTACATAATATTGAATTTTTTAGTTTTATTGATAATTCCTTCAACAGTAGCACATAAAAATTATAAAGAAAATGCTTCATGAATGCTTAAAAAATAGTGTCTATTTGTGAGATATAGGTTCCATATTATATGTTCATTAGAATAACTGTTAATTCAAAGATCCTATAACCTTAATAAATTTTAAGCTATGTCAATAACTTTTTCATAGACATGCATAAAAACCTCTTTGAATCAAGTTTTATAAAGTATTCTTGAGAGTATATCAGTTTTTGTTTTATATATTTCAAAGCTATATTTTTATGTGCATAGGAAGCCATTATCTTTGTATTTTTGTGATATGTAAAATATGATGCAGTATAAAGAACTCCATAATTTTCTGTGTTAACAAGGATTTATTTCTTTCTCATACAAAACATATTGTGGATCTAGTGGATTTCTCAGGGAACCTGTCTTCTGTAACATGTCAGCAATTCCAGGTCAAGTGGGCTCCACATGGCAACCCCACTATGTAAATCTATGCTGTCCAATACAGAAGGACTCATAGTGGTTACTGAGTGCTTGATATGTGGCTGTCTGATCAGAGATATGGTATAAGCATAAAATAATTTCATTTATTATAAAAAACGTTTTTATATTGATTATATATGTTGAAATGGTAATATTTTGCATATATCTTGAGTTAAATAAAATGTATTAAAATTAATTTTATTGGTTTCATTTTACTTTTTAAAAATGTGTTAAAAGAAAATTTTATAACTAACTATGGGGGTCACACTATATTCCTGTTGGAAAGTTCTGATCCAAAGCATGTAGCCTCCTTAGTTCTTGTGGCAGGAGACTGGAGAATCATGCATGGGCTCGCCATTGCCTCTCTCATAAGGGGCACACATCTCTTCTGCTCACATTTCAGTACCTAGGACTAGTCACATAGGACCATCTCACTGCAAAGGAAGTGGAAAGTACAAGCTTCCATGGGTCCAGAAAGACAGGATAACAAGCTATCTCTGAGTATGTGTAGTAAGCTTAGCACAATATTTTGATGAATTATGCCTTTTGTTGTTAGGTACTGTGTCTGTTTACTTCCCTGCTTTTTACTTTAAATTCAAATTTCTCCCTTTTTATAGTTAATATATAAGTTTTCTATATTGATCTCTTTTTGATATCATTACATGGGCTTTCTTTTGAAAGGTATTTTTCTGAAGTTTTTTGCTTAATTTCTTTTTTTGTTTTTTTTTATTTTTCAAATTTTCTATGAGGTATGGATTTATCATAAATCTTGTGAGCAGATTAAACATAGACTTTTAAAAATAGATGGGTATAACTAGTTTATATTTATTATGATTATATATATATATGAATTTATTTTGTGTTTTCCATTTACCAGTTCCATTTTTTATGTTTAAAAAAAAAACAAAAAAAACATTTCCTGGGCTTTCCTGGTGGCGCGGTGGTTGAGAGTCCGCCTGCCGATGCAGGGGGCCCCGGTCCGGGAAGATCCCACATGCCGTGGAGCGGCTGGGCCCATGAGCCATGGCCGCTGAGCCTGCGCATCTGGAGCCTGTGCTCCGCAACAGGAGAGGCCGCAACAGTGAGAGGCCCGCGTACCGCAAAAAAAAAAAAAATTTCTTACTCCCTTTTGTTTTATGCATTTGGGTGGACAGATAATGTAATTTCTATCTCTTCCTCATGCTCCTGTTTTTTAGAAGTAATGGAGTATAGTTACAATATACTCTTACAATAGTTAGCTTTAAATATATAACATACATACATAACTAAATTTTTTTCTAACACAATCTAAAATTATGCAACATCATTATTCTCTTTAAAAGGCAAAGAAGTTTATTTCCTTTACCCAGTATTTGAACAATCTCCCTCTTATTACTATTGATTAGAATCTTGCCTTTATCATATTTTTTACTAATTGGCCATAATATGTCTTACAAATCAACTTCTAATTCTATTTATTATTATTATTATATTTTTATTATTCATCATATTTTTCATATGGCCAGTCCTTATATCTGAGCTCAGTTTTCTTCATGTTTAAATATATATTTTAATGAGTCTTTTATTACATGTCTGTGGACTATAAACTCTCGTGCTTTTTATGTCTGAAGGTATCTTTATTTTATTGATATCCTTAAATAATAATGCAGCTAGAAATGGAAATTTCAGTTGAAAGTTGTTTCCTTCAGCACCTCATACCATCGTTTTCTGGTATTTGTTATTGCTGATAGTAAGGATATTGTGAATCTAATTGTCTCTGGATTTTTTGGTGACCTGACTTTCCTCTCCATTTGCATTTATAATTGTTTATCTGTAATTCTTCATAATTTGTAGCTTCAGTATAATCTGACTAGGTGAGAACTTATTTATCCTGCTTGGAACTCAGCCTGCAAGCTTTCCCTCAGGACTCACAAGTTTTCACTGTTTCTTTAAGTGATTTTCTAGTATTCACCCGTGCTTCTTGGATTCTAATTGGAGGTGGGGGGGTCTCTCAGTTTATCCTTCATGTCTCTTAATGCTCTTTTATACTTTTAAAATGTAATTGTCTCTCAATACTGCATTCTGAGTAAATTCCTCATTATCTTCCAGTTTATCAGTACTCTGACTGTGTTCAAGTCTCTTCTGTTGGATATTTTTCTTCTAGAGATAATATTTTGACTTCTCAGATTTTCAATTTATTCACTTTTTCGTACATGTATTTGTATAGTTTATGCCTTTTCAATTTTGGAGAAGATTCTCTGGTGATGCAATTGCTTTACTTAACTTTCTAAAGACTGAATATTTTTTTAATCTTTTCAAAAACTTCAATTATTTTTATTTCATCTGGAGTGAATCCAACTTTCAATTGCTGGTATTTTGGGCTATCGTTCACTGGTGGCTTCAAATACCTTGATTCTTTAACCTGCTATTTCATTTAATAGGCTACCATGAAATTTTCATGTTATTAAATATCTTCAGATTTTAATTGTTAACATGAATATTATTGCACTCTAGCTCTAATACGTTTCAAAATTTTTATTAATATAGATTCCAATACACATTTTTATGCATAAAATGTTACAGATAATAATGAGTATCTTGATAATTCATAAAAGTTTTCACTTAAAGCGTCTGAGCATATTTAGAAATATTTTATTGGGCATATTTCCAATTTGCCTTGAAAATTGTTTCAGTTTTCTCTTCTATATCACAAATTCTATGCCAAACAAGTGAGTTCAAATAAAGTAGAAATATGATGATAACAAGCATTACCAAGACAAGGGATTTTCCCAGAATGACATCACTGATAACCTTAGACAATTTTCCATTTAATGACCAAAGCTGATTTGCTAGAAAGAGAATGAATTTAAGAATAAAGAAAGATGCAATGGTAGAGTTATCAGTTATCTCATTAAACTGGTATCTGAATGCACAGCAATTTAACTTTCAATATTAAATCCAATAGACAGCTCTTATATCTTACTTGACCTCTTTAGTATTATTGCATAATCCATGACTCTTTGTCTTTGACAGTCTTATTTTCTCTGACTTCTTTCTTCTAGAAATATGTAGCTAATATATATTTTTTTAAATAAGAAAGACTAAAGAATCAATAGTCTAAGAATCCAACTACAGAAGTTGAAAAATAAACAGCACCATATAATCAAAGAAAACTGAAGGAGGAAAATGATGAAGGTGAGAAGATAAATTAGTGAAATTAAGTGAGTAAATTAATGAAATTATCAATGACTTAAATTAATGAAATAGATAATTAACATATACGAGAATCAAATTAGACAAAGATTAGTTCAAAGAAAAGACTTTGAATAAACCTCTACTTAAAGTGATCAAAAGAGAGAGAAAAATAATTTTAATTAAGAGTTTAAAAGGAAACATCAGCATCGATAGTTCAGGTGTCAAAAGGCATTAAGAGAATTTTATGAACAAGTTTAGCCTAATATATTTGAAAGTCTAGATGAACTTGACAAATTCCTTTAAATACAGACTTTACTAAAACAAAGAAGAGACGAGAAATTTTCAGTCATTTACAAACTCTTAAGAAAATGAAACCATTATTAAGGTCTTCAAATGCAATAACCTCCAGTCTTTCTCAGTGAATTCCACTGAACATTTAAGGGGGAAATCCTCCCATAGAGTCAAAAAAGAGAGAAAGCTTTTTAACTCATTACAGAAGGCATCATTTGGTATCAAGCAAGACTTGTTACAAAAACCTAACAAGGACTTTTCAAGAAAGGACCATTACATGTCAATTTTACTTAAGAATATAAATGCAAATATCCTAGAAAAAATATTAAAATGCCCAATCAAGCTGTGTATAAAAAGCATAATATGTCATGGGAAAGTTGAGCTTATATTAAGAATTCAAGGATTTTTTTTTTGACATTCTTTGATCAAACACATTCTCTGATTCACCACATTAGTAGAATAAAGGAGAAACTTATTTGATTATTTCAACAGATGCAGAAAAAGCATTTGAAAAAAATCAATATCTATTCATGATAAAACTTCTTACTAAAGTAAGAGCAGAGAGAAGCTTGCTTAATTTAAATTGTGTGTGTGTGAAAACCTACTGCCAATCTCAAAGCTGGTGGTGATACATTGATAGCTTTCTGTGTAATACTGTGAATGAATAAAGGAGCCATCACTTCCATTCAAGACTGGACTGGCTGATGAAATAAGGCAGGAAAAAGAAATTTATAAAACAGTTATAGGATTAGACAAAAATAATATTGTCAATATTTTGGAAAATATGCCTTTGTATATAAACTCTAAAGATGATTTTTTTTTTCAACACTGTGTGGCTTGTGGGATCTTAGTTCCCCAACCAGGGACTGAATCCAGGCCATTGCAGTGAAAGCACTGAGTCCTAACCACTGGACCACCAAGGAATTCCCTAAAGATGATTATTTTAATTCATAAGATAATATAGCAGTTTCTGGATATCAGGCAAAACTTCAATTATATTTTCATAGTCCAGCGTCAGATAATTAGAAAATTCAATTTATTAGAGAAATCCTTGCAGTGCTGAAATACACAACTCCTTCTGATATCCAAAAAGATGCATTCAAAAATGATCTGAGATCCATACCATATAATCCAGGAATTCCACTCCTGGGTCTATAAACAAAGAAGATGAAAAAATTAATTTGAAAAGATATATGCACCCCAGTTTTTATAGCAGCATTATTTATAACAGCCAAGATGTGGAAGCAACCTAAGCGTCCATCAACAGATGAATGGATAAAGAAGATGTGGTATGTATACACAATGGAATATGAACTACTCAGCCATAAAAAAAGAGTGAAATTTTGCCATATAACAAAAAAAGAAACAGAATGACAGATATAAAGGACAAACTAGTGTTTAGCAGTGAGGAGAGGGAAGGGGGAGGGGCATGATAGAGGTAGGAAGTACAAACTATTATGTATAAAATAAATAAGTTACAAGGATATATTGTACAGACAGGGAATATAGCCAATATTTTATAATAACTATGAATGGAGTATAACCTAAAAAAATTGCTCTGAGTAATAACAAAGACTGATTAAAACTCAAACTATAAGCAAAATTCAGTTTAAGATGTATTTATAAAGCCCTTTAGAGTAGAAACTAAATGGATCAAGGTGGTCCCTGCAAATGTGTTCATTGCAGAAAAAGGCTCAGGACAAAGAGACTAAGAGTTTGGCTCCCTCAAAGTTATCTTAATAACTTCAGAGAGAGCTCTGTCTTGAAAATAATTGTGGACATTATTATTGACACATTAGCAACATTTAGTTAATTACAGTAACATGGAAAAGGGCCAATAAAGTGTTTGAGGAATCCTACTGCCAAAGTGCAATCAGCCTGAATTAAGAAAGTGAGGCTCTTCAAGATACATAATGACCTTAGATTTCCTAAATTTCTACTGGCAAGAAGCATTGCTCTGAAGATGTGGATGAGGAGTACAAAGAAAGGAGCACCCAGAAAGTGAAATCAAAAACACAGGGCTTCCCTGCTGGCGCAGTGGTTGAGAGTCCGCCTGCTGATGCAGGGGACACGGGTTTGTGCCCCGGTCTGGGAAGATCCCACATGCCGTGGAGCGGCTGGGCCCGTGAGCCATGGCGGCTGAGCCTGCGCGTCCAGAACCTGTGCTCCGTAACGGGAGAGGCCACAACAGTGAGAGGCCTGTGTACCAAAAAATAAAAAAAAACACAAAGATTGGAGAGGTACTCCTAGGGAACAAGACAACAGTATTCTAATTAAGGAACATTGCTTATCTTCCAGATAAGCTCTCTTGTAAAATTTGCTAGCATGAATACACAATTGCTATGGATCAATGATTGCTATGTGCCTCCCTTTCTTATTTCTAAATGGGAGTGTTTGCTGTACTACAAAGCTACAGTAATCAAAACAGTATGGTACTGGCAAAAAAACAAATATAGATCAATGGAACAGGATAGAAAGCCCAGAAATAAACCCATGCAACTATGGCCAATTAATCTATGACAGAGGAGGCAAGGATATATAATAGAGAAAAGACAGCCTCTTCAATAAGTGGTGCTGGCAAAACTGGACAGCCACATGTAAAAGAATGAAATTAGAACACTCCCTAACACTGTACACAAAAATAAACTCAAAATGAATTAAAGACCTAAATGTAAGGCTGGACACTCTAAAACTCTTAGAGGAAAACATTGGCAGAACACTCTTTGACATAAATTGCAGCAATATCTTTTTTGATCCACCTCCCAGAGTAATGAAAATAAAAACAAAACCAAATGGGTCCTAGTTAAATTTAAAAGCTTCTGCAGAGCAAAGGAAACCATAAACAAAACTAAAAAACAACCTACAGAATGGGAGAAAACATTTGCAAATGAAGCAAGTGACAAAGGGTTAATCTCCAAAATATACAAACAGCCCATGCAGCTCTATGTCAGAAAAACAAACAACCCAATCCAAAAATCGGCAGAAGATCTAAATAGACATTTCTTCAAAGAAGACATAGTGTTGGCCAAAAAGCACATGAAAAGATGCTGAACATCACTATTTATCAGAGAAATGCAAATCAATACTACAATGAGCTATCACCTCACAGTGGTCAGAATGGCCATCATCAAAAAGTCCACCAGCAATAAATGCTGGAGAGGGTGTGGAGAAAAGGGAACCCTCTTGCACTGTTGGTGGGAATGTAAATTGGTCCAACCACTCTGGAAGTTCCTTAAAAAACTAAAAATAGAACTACCATATGATCCTGCAATCCCACTCCTGGGCATATACCCTGAGAAAACCATAATCCAAAAAGATACCTGAACTCCAGTGTTCATTACAGCACTATTTACAGTAGCCGTGACGTAAGCAACCAAAATGTCCATTGACAGAAGAATGGATAAAGAAGATGTCATATATACACACACACACACACACACACACACACACACACACACACTGGAATATTACTCAGCCATAAAAAAGAATGAAATAATGCCATTTGCAGCAACGTGGATGGACCTAGAGATTATCATACTAAGTGAAGTAAGTCATACAGAGAAAGACAAATGTCATATGATATCACTCATATGTGGAATCTAATTGAAAAATGATACAAATGAACTTATTTACAAAACAGAAACAGTCTTACAGATATCAAAAACAAACTTACGGTTGCCAAAGTGGAAACGTGGGGGTGAGGGATAAATCAGGAGCTTAGGATGAACATACACACACTACTATATATAAGGTAGATAACCAAAAAGATATACTGTATAGCACAGGGAACTCAGTATTCTATGATAACCTAAAAGAAAAAAGAATCTTAAAAAAATGAATATATGTATATGTATAACTTTGCTGTACAGCTCAAGCTAACACAACATTGTAAATCAACTATATGCCAATAAAATTAAAATTTAAAAATAATTTCTAGAAAGATATATTTTACATGGAGGCTGCATGATGCGAATCTAAGTGTATTACTTTCCTTACCTGTTATCAAAGTCTGTGAAGAGGTGCAATTATACTCTTGTTCTAGACAGTAAAATAATAAAATAAAATAAATAAATGGGAGGGTTTGTTGTGATTATTATAACTATACTTCAGAGAGTGTCACCTTATGTACAGTTTCACATGCTGTATTCTCATTTTATTTCTTTGGAATTTATGGGAGTGTATTAGCCTAGGTTAAGTCAGGAAAGCAGATGCCACTCTATGTATTCCAAGAGATATTTGTTTTAATAAAAGGAATTGGAGATTTACACATCCATTGAAATGGACTGGGAAGTAAAGTTTAGAAAAAATGCCACTAGAGGTTACAAAAATGACAATGCAGTGAATGATCTCAGCTGCCTCAAATGGGTTATTTGCAGAAGCTCACTTAGATGTTATCAACTTGAATGATATCAGAAAATCCTGCCTATTCCAGGTGCTTATAGCACTGAGATGGATGGTTTTACAGGATATCATTTTGGAAGTCTCTGCAAACCTTCTATCTACTTCTTGCCTATATCCCTGCTTGCAGCTGCCATCAGAAATTAAAGGATTTTCTTTTTTTATGCTTTTCAAATCTCAAGTGAGAGTCTCTCCTTGTCAGATCTTGACCTAAGAACACACTGGAAGGGGATTCTCCTATGATTCAGAGGAGAATGTGAAGGGTATTAGGATGTAGAGTTAACAACAAGACAATCTGGTAACTGGGAAAAATAAAAAATATGATGTATGGGGAAGATGCACATGATTACTTTAGGATGTTTCACTATTTCAAATTCGTAGCATTTCACACTTATAAATGTAAGCCTGAAACAAGTCATTTCTTTAATATAATTAGAGATCATCAATGCAGTCTCTTTGATATCAAGATTTTTTTCATGATTTCAATTTTATTTTGCTTTTATGTATTTTACCATTTCATATAATAAAACTATCTTTTAAAATAATCTTTACAAAATACATTTTTAACTTCAAATCTTTTCTCAAAATGGTGTTAAGTATATAAATAAGCAATCACTTATTCTTTTTTTTTCTTTTTATTTTATATTGGAGTACAGTTGATTAACAATGTTGTGTTAAAAAAAATGTTGTGTTAGTTTTAGGTGTACAACAAAGTGGTTCAGTTATACATATACATGTACCTATTCTTTTTCAAATTCTTTTCCGAAGTAGGTTGTTACAGAATATGGAGCAGAGTTCCCTGGGCTATACAGTAGGTCCTTGTTGGTTATCCATTTTAAATATAGCAGTGTGTACGTGTCAATCCCAAACTCCCTAACTGTCCCTCCCCACCCACCCTTCCCCCCAGTAGCCATAAGTTCATTCTCTAAGTCTGTGAGTCTGTTTTGTAAATAAGTTCATTTGTATCGTTTTTTTAGATTCCTCATATAAGCATATCATATGATATTTCTCTTTGTTTGACTCACTTCACTCAGTATGACAATCTCTAGGTCCATCCATATTGCTGCAAATGGCATTATTTCATTCTTTTTAATGGCTGAGTAATAGTCCATTGTATATACGTACCACATCTTCTTTATCCATTCTTCTGTCGATGGACATTTAGGTTGCTTCCATGTCTTGGCTCTTGAAAACAGCACTGCAATGAACATTGGGGTGCATGTATCCTTTTGGACCATGTTCTTCTCCAGGTATATGCCCAGGATTGGGATTGCAGGATCATATGGTAGCTCTGTTTTTAGTTTCTTAAGGAACCTCCATACTCTTCTCCATAGTGGCTGTACCAATTTATTGATACATTCTTACCAACAGTGTAGGAGGGTTCCCTTCTCTCCACTTCCTCATCAGCATTTATTGTTTGTAGACTTTTTGATGGTAGCAATTCTGACTGGTGTGAGGTGATATCTCATTGTACTTTTGATTTGCATTTCTCTAATAATTAGCATTGTTGAACATCTCTTCATGTACCTCTTGGCCATCTGCACGTCTTCTTTGGAGAAATGTCTATTTAGGTCTTCTACCCATTTTTTGATTGGGTTGTTTGTTTTGATGAAAACTGGACAGATACATGTAAAAAAAATAAAATTAGAACATTCTTTAATACCATACACCAAAATAAACGCAAAATGGATTAAAGACCTAAATGTGAGAAAGGACACTATAAAACTCTTAGAGGAAAACATGGGCAGAACACTCTCTGACATAAATCGCAGCAATATCTTTTTTGATCCATCTCCCAGAGTAATGGAAATAAAAACAAAAATTAACAAATCGGACCCAATTAAACTCAAAAGCTTTCACACAGCAAAGGAAACCATAAACAAAATGAAAAGACAACCCACAGAATGGGAAAAAATATTTCCAAATGATGTGACCAGTAAGGGATTAGTTTCCAAAAGATACCAAGATATTTTGTTACTGTATTTTGATATATAACCATTCTGCAATTTGTTATCAAAGACAGACAGGGAAGTCCAAATGCTAAAACTCCACACACACACACACACACACACACAAAATGTTGTGTGTAAACATAAGAGACGAGACACAGTAATTTTAGGTCAAGAATTTTAAGGGTGAAATGTCAATATTGGCCAAAGCTCTAGTTGATTCATTTATTCACACTGCTATTTTAAACTAGCTCATAGATTTTAACATATTAATTTGGAAAATCACTCTTTAATGTGATTTCAACAGTTATATATTCTTGGAATCTCATATATGCTTTCAAAACACTAAAAACAAACAAAATTTAGAACAAGAACCCTTTAGCTTTTGCTTTAGGAAACTGAAGAATGTTTATGCTCTGAGCCAAAGATTTGTTTTTAAAGAGTAATGTCACCCTCTTGTGGTGTTTTAAGATATTGCCTCTAAAGATATTAAAGGGTATTTTTATATCTATGAATAATATGAAGATACTACGTTTTTCAGTACTTGCCTCTCAGTCAGGATGAAATGTATTTAGCCAATGCATGAGCACTTTTGTTTCAATCTTTATGTAAATAACTGCTTCAAAGCAGATTTAAAAATTATTTTTTATTTTAGAAAATTCTCATTACATGGAAGGCTTTTAGTAATAAGCTGAATATCACTTAAAACTTATTTGTTTGTTTTTGATTATTGTCCTGCTTCTCCCATATAAATGTAAGTTGCATAAAATAGAGACATTGTCTTGTCTCCTAAGATTAATCTCCTGAGTCTAGAGCAGTGCATAGTTGGCCAACAAATACCTGATGAATCAATGAATGCAAATGTGAGTGAATGGATGCTTGCAATCTTTTGTAAATATTTCAAGATAAATCTGTTCCAGAATTTTCCTGGTTTTCTAACAAACTAAGCAAGGCAGAACTTATTTTTGTTTTTGTTGTTTCAAACAACCAAATTGGTATGCTTTGAGAGATTTGTGTTTTTGTTTTGTTTTTTATCAAGGAGTTTGTAAAGTGACCTAGTTCAGTAATATATTGATAACTTGATTTTAATTAATTATATTTAGAAAATATGCAGGTTTGTTACTGAATTTATTTGGCTCACCGTGTGATACAATGTAGTGGAAAAAGTGTAGCCTATGGAGTCGGTAAGACCAATTTCCACTTCTAGCTTTGCTGCTACTGTGATTTGGGGGAACTAACAAACTTTCTGAGCCTTGGTTTTTCTTTCTTGATATTGGAGATAATAATAACCTCCTTCATAGCACATAGACAGGCTAGAAATGTAAGCTTTTATTAAATTGAATATAATTTTTATTCATTTTTTATTAATTTTATTAAGTTGAATTATTCAAAACCCCCAAGTGAATCAGTCACCAAACATTTAAGGATGATATATTTTGTCGAGTGTCATGCTGGCCTAAATGGGGGAAGTACAAACATGTAAGACCTATTCTTCATTTTCAAATGCTTATAATTAATACTTGAAAAAATATTTAGGAACAACAAATTAATATTATTTATTCTGGATTGAAACTCCAGTTAAGTCCAACTCTTGACATTTATTAAAATAAGTTTTAACTAATATAATATTAGGAACCTTCTAATATAATTAGTATTTTGGTATCATATTTTAGAAACATACAATGTCATTTTTAATAAATGTGTTATATTTTCAATCATACAAAGTACTTTTCTTTAATCCTTCAAAAATTAGGTCATGATCATGCTGAGTAAGCAGAACTCATGACATAATAACATCCCTATTTTTTTGCCTGCCATCATCCCTTTAAAAGTATTCAGTTGGGGTAAATACTCCTTGGCCCATATGAAAGTTTTGCGGGGGTTGGGGGGGGTCCCTTGGTTTGGTTTTTTTTTTTTTTTACCACTTGCTTATAGGTAAGTCTTTCAAGACATTTTAATTTGCAAATGCTATCTTAACATAGTAGTATGAAAATAAAAACATCAAACTTGATTTGGGATTTGTCCTTCTTGCCTCAGTGCTATTCCAGATTTTCCACAGCTCACTTAAAGTTTGGCTTCTTCCATATTCAAAAGAAGAGGAAGGGAGGGGAGGGGAGGTGATTGGATAATCTCTATTTGTGGATACTTTCCTGCTTCCCAGTCCTGGCAGCTGGTTTAAGCTAACTCTCTGCAGGGCTCTTTGGGGGATTTTTGCTGTCTTTCTCCCTTGAAGTTCCCTGTTGTGTATGACTGTGTGACTCCCAGGATATCAGGAATTATACCTCCACCTTCTTTCTGCTCCCCGGTTATGTGAGACTCTTATCCCTGGGAAATATTTGTGCAACTCATGCCTGAAAACTGAGTGTAGATCTATTTCATGGCAATAATATTCCTTAAATCTGCCCCCAAAATAGTCCATCAGCTTTTTCCTTGGTCTCTAGATTTTCCAGGCAGGAGTCATGCCCTAGTTCAAAGGCAGCTTTGGCTTTCTCAGACATTAGTCAGGCCCCATTCACCTATGCCTACAAACCTCAGGGAATAGACTTCTAACTGAGGCCTCCATAGAGTCCTCCTTCTATGGCTTGAAATAGAGAGGGGATCTCATGCCTCCCCTTTGACAAGGGGGAAGGCTCACAGTGAGGCAAAAGCCCTCATCAAGAAAATTTCTTTGTGATGTTTCCATTTGACTATTTTATATTCTCAAAGTAGGTGCGAGGGTTCAAGAATCCTAGACCCAGTTATCTTTTGGAAGATTATATTTTGGTGTGGAAGCTTATGATGGAATTTCGTATCTAATATCACTTCTGCTTCAGTGTCAAATTATATTTTAACACTCAGTTATACATCTTTTGATCTGAAGTATCAAACTCTGCTGTGGGAAACTTTAATACCCTAGTAAGCAAACAGCTGCTTCAATGTTACATCTTTTCCAAGATCTGGATAAAACTAAACCTAGGGGACAGAATTAATTTCTAGCATCATCTTTTAGTCCGGTTTCTCAATATCAGTGTATATGCAGTTGAAGTTTGATTTTAAGGTAAATGATTTTACAGACTGTTATAGATAACTTACATGCAAAAAGTCATTTCTGCACATTTGAAAGAAAAGGTCTGTTATAGAAGATTACCAAAGGCCAAGTAGAGAAAACATACTTGATGTTTACAAGAGGCTATCAACTGCATAAGTGGACATTTAATGATATGTGAATCCAGTAGGCGAAATGAGAAATTCTGTGTAAAATGTAATGATATAAACTAAATTACAGAATAAAACTAAAAGAGCTTAATCAGGAACATTTATAAGTACAGTGAGTCGTTAAACTGCCAACTGTCTGAAAGAGCCAAGGCGGCAAGGACATCTTTTGCCCTTTTATAGAATTCTCTAGGGACAAATCTTATTGAGGAGATTTTAGAAGAAAAAAAAAATCAATAGACTTTTAAAATTCTGAAGTGCTTATTTGGCTGAATTAGTATTTTTTTTAAGAATTTAAGGGAAAAGATAAGGCAACTTAATTAAATGATCACAAGTTTTCACAATAATAAATATTAACACATACTGAAACTATCTTTATTGGTCATCATAGGGCCATCTCTCTTCTGTGATTTTCCCATATTGATTTAAATATAATTTAAGGCAACTAGATAATAAGACCAAATTTGCACTAGATTTCTTCCATTTGCATTTTTCTGATAATTAGACCCAAAATGAGTTTAAATGGAGTTGGGTAATAGGAAATTTTGGACTGGAGTAAGTCATATTAGGCAAAGTCTACTTATTTTAACAAAATCAAATCAATTATTTTATATTCCCTGTTAGAGTAAAAAGCCCTAAGTTTTATATATATATTATATAAATATAAATCTATGTATATACCATTACTATGAAAACTGAAATGCAAAATCAAAGCACAACAATCAGCATACTCAGTGGTGCTACAAGTGAATTTTGATTAATCAGAGGACAGCTCTCCATGAGCTCCTACAAATGAAAGCATTTTTATAGTTGAACATATTTACAAATGGGTCATCCAGACCATCATACATATTGAAGAAAAGGTTTGATATTTCCTAACATAGGAAAATCCTGAGACCTGTTTAAGAAGGAAAAAATTTGATTTGTTCTCTCAGAACTATTCTTAAAGCCAAATCACCCTTTCAAAGAACAAAATTATTGTTTGTCAATGAAAGCAAAGACAATAAAGTTATGACTGTTTAATGGTAAATTTTAAAACTGCAGTGCTGGATAATTATAACACAAACATGTCCAATTACTTGTTACTTGTTAGACAGTATAGCTAGGCAGTTTACATCCCGAAGAGAAAGCAGAGGATGTTTCTTGTCTTGGTGACCTGATTAAGATAAGAAGGAAGGTTAGAGGATCTGAAAAAGATCATGGTCCATGTCTGTGAGCTACAAACATGACAAGACTTTTCCAGTGGGAAAATGAGACGGCTAGAAATGCCTTGTGACATGTAGATGAGGTCACTTGGCTATAGTCCTCAGTTTACTTTGCTTTCCATAAATTAAAACACCTGTACCTGATAAATTTAAAATATGTAACAATACTTCCTGTGATCATGTACACTCTGTAATATTTGCCCTAGAAACCCACCCCTCATTCATAGCTATCTCACCTTTTGGAACCACTGATTTTTTCTCTTCCGTTTCAAAAAGAAATTATAAGAGGTAACTACCTCTGGAAAAGGTAGTTGTAGCTTCCCAAATTCCATGCTCTTAATGACCACTGCTGTGTCATACTAAGTTCAGTTACTCACTATTTTAACTAAGCCATAGTTTCCCCAGCTCTGATTTTCACCTTCACCCCAAATAATACACATATATTTTCCCCAGAGTGAACCTCAGTTATCGGTCAACTATTACTGTGAAATAGCTGCATGACAGTTAGAAAATCTCAGTGGCATACAACAATAGGATTTACACTTCGTCTCTGCAGCTCAGTTGAGGTAGTTCTCTGATTTTTGGCTCAGATGGGTAGCTGTGTTTCCAGCTGTATGTCTGCCTGGGCATAGCTCCCTGTTGACAATTGGGCTCACTTCTGCTATTCATGTGTCCCAGTGTGGAGGGATACAAGTTTCTTCTCATCAAAGTATCATAAATGCAAGAGGGCAAGGTCCCTGTGCAAGGCCATTTCAAGGATTTTCTTTGGCCAAAGCAAATCATAAGTCTAAGTCCACCATCAATGGGGAGTGAATATTTGGTGAATAATCCCAATAATCACAGCTTTCTTATTGTAATTACTACTGACATATAAAAAAATTACCCCCAAATAAGTGATTAAAAAACAAATTCCTTTTGCTCATGATTTTGTAGGTCAGGAATTTGGGAATGGTTTGTCTGCCCTGTTTTTGTTTGGAGTATCTCAGTGGTCATAGTCAGATGGTAGCTGAGGCTGAAATCATTTGAAGTTTTTAATGGACTGGATGTCCAAGGTAACTCACTTCCATGGCTGCCCATTGGTGCTGGTTGTTGGCTAAAAATTCAAGTGGGCAGTTGCCTGCAGAGCTTATATGTGACCTCTTCAGCATGAAGGTCTTAGGGTAGTGGGACATTTATATGACAGAGTCCAAGCAGAGTCAGAGGGACTGGGGAGAGAGTGGCAAAGTAAGGGACAGAAAAAGCCTTACTCGATTGCCTTGTGATTGCAAGATATTAAAATTCTCCAGTCTTAGTAGGTGGTTAAAGCTGCCACGTGTGTGTGTGTGTGTGTTTGTGTGTGTGCGTGTGCGTGCGCACGCACATAGACATTTTCAGATTGTTAGAGATACTTTTTTTTTTTGCGGTACGTGGGCCTCTCACTATTGTGGCCTCTCCCATTGCGGAGCACAGGCTCCGGACGCGCAGGCTCAGCGGCTTACGGGCCCAGCCGCTCCGCGGCATGTGGGATCTTCCCGGACCGGGGCACGAACCCGCGTCCCCTGCATCGGCAGGCGGACTGTCAACCACTGCGCCAACCAGGGGAGCCCAGAGATACTTTACTGTTAGAATATTCTTAAAGTTTTCTTTTAAAGGGTGATATATGTCCTCTGGAAGACACTTACAGGACTCTACTTTCATCGCTTGACGTCTACCAATAGTACCGTTTCAGTTGAGGATATTTCCCTCGGTGGAAAGCCCTTCAGAAATGACCTCTTGGCAACCTGCCACAAGGTCCAGTTAAGGTCTGCAGAAAACAAAAACCTCTGACATGCTGCTGGTGGACAGCCCAGCTGGCTTCCCTTATAGCTACCTCTAGTCACTTTGTGAGGGTCCAACACAGCCTTTCCTCTTAAGACCACTTCCTTCTGTTTGGCCCTATGCCACTACGATGCAGCAAACCAGAAAGTGGCCTCAGGGACAAAGTCAGGTCAATGTGGAGCCTACCTTGTATATTTCCCTTGTTTCAAGGATCACAGTCCCTCAGTTCCTGAGTGTGTTTGTTGCTTTCCAGTGCCATCAAATAGTTTGTTCCCCCCCAGCTCTTCCAATTGTTAGTAAATGAGGGTTAGTTAGATTCAAGCTACTCCATCATACACAGAAGCAGAAGTCAAATCTTTATATCCTGTTCTCTGTGCCTTGGTATTGTCTAGGTGGCAACTCAGGGTCCCAATTTTTTAGCAACTACATTCAAGACTTAATCTGGAACAAGCACTTGCTTATCTCTGCAATTTCTTCCTTGTTCCTTTCAAAATTACTGCTTTTATTAAGTTAGCAACATGTTTAAATAATTATTCTTAGTATATTTTATTTGATATCGTAGTTTTCTCAGTGGAGAAAGTTGTTTGGGTAATTCTAATCTGCCATATTAGATTAGACTGGAAACAGAAGTGCTAAATCTATATCCATGCCAGAATTGTGGATCTAAAAAGTAAACATAAGCATATTACTCCCATGTTTAACACTGATCAGTACCTCTCCAAATCCTTCCAAATTCTAAATTCCTCAAATGGCATACATCACCACACTTAAATGAGTGGGTCTTGCAAGCCTTGCTAGCATCATTTTGAACAACTCCTTTTTTTCCTTCCTTTTCGACAGCACAAAATCACCTGTGCTCAGACATACCATGCTGCCTCATAGCCCAGTACCTTCACTTTTGCTGCCTCATTTTTTTTTAGGAAAACTTTGCAATTTTACTCTCTCCTTCTGATAAATAAAGCCACTCATGTAAAGTACCAACTCAAGGAAGCTTTTTCTAGCAATTCTCCAAGACACACACACACAACACACACACTTGCATATATCTCTTATCAGTGTATTCACTACAGTTACAGATCCTGGACCATGGACTTTCCGGTCTTTTTTGAGTGTATATGTTCTTTCTCAAACAACATTTTATACATCTTAAAATTTTAGGATGGTCCTTTTACTTCTGTTTTGCTACATATTACAGTTGCATCACACATAAACCCAAATATTTAGAATAATCACCACTGGAGAAATAGTGCCTGACATTAATTCAATCAGTATATGTTACCTTTTTTAACTTTCTTGTTCATATTGACACAATAAACCACTTAAAAAAATAAATAAACCACTTAAACCATTGTATATTAAATTCTTGAAATTGTTTTTTTTTAATTGAATGAAAATTGAAAAAATAGCATAGCACAATCACCATTGATCTTCATAAGGTCAATGTTAGACTGCTCCAGAGGGCAACTGTACGTTCAGCTACTTGACTTAAAATATTTTGCAAAATATTCACCAAGCATGAATATAACTTAAAAAGAAATGTAACCTATACAAGACAGTATAGATGATGACACTTATTAATTCCTTTTTTGTCCCAAAGGAGACGTCAAAGAGGTGGTCATCCATATCAAATAACAGTTTGCTTTATGATCATACTGACCATACGCTTGCTTTGGTTAGCCCATATTTTCTGTTTTCATAAATTATAACTAGATATATACTGGGAAATTTATGCCATTCTTAGCAGATTTTAAACTATGTTAGTAAGCTTTGTATTTGACACAAAAAGGGTTATTTTCAGGGTGTGGTTTAATCTTGCTATCTATTCATGTAAAATTTTTTCTAAATTGTTATTCTCGTGTATGTTCTCTATACTTTTTGCTTCTCATGTATCTCTCTTAAGCAATTCTTAAAATAGAGCAAATGTTTTAAAATGTGGGTTGATTGAATTCTTTCAACCCTGGCTACATTTTGCACATATTTTTAATGTTTCTAAACTTTGCCCCAATATCTTTAAATTCATAGTGCACAAATGTAACACATATATTCTATGTCTTTCATGCTGATTACAACCTATTGAACTTTCTCGTCTGATACTTCTAGAACTTGATTAGTCTTATGGCAGTTTGCTTTTCTTACTAATTTCTAATTGTGCTTGTCTCTCATCAATATTCTTGATCCATCTTTGTCATTATAGTTCGGTTTTAGTCCCCTAGACTCTTTGATTGCTTCCAATACTCGTAAGTATCTAATTTCTTCTATTGCTATACATAGTTCTGGCATTTTTACACATCTTAGAACTTTACAAACTTATTTTAAGTGATTTTATGCTGAACATACAAAGAGATGTAGATCCTATAAGGAGCTGTTACTTTTTGTAAATTATAGGCAAACATGTCATATGTGTGCATTAATAGGATAGGATAATCACATAAAATACATGCCTATTTAAACTTAGGTGAAAGATATTAGTGTTTATATACCAAGGTTTTAAAATTTCTGTAGATTGTTGTTATAAAAGGGTATGAAAGAGGAGTCAAAATGGCAGTGTGGGAAGACGTGGAGTTAGCATCTCCCTACAACTAGGGCACCTGCCGGCCACTGGTGGGGGACTCTGACCTCCAAGGAGATGGGAGAAACCCCAAAGTGAACCAATAGGATGTAGGGGAATTGAGGGGGAAGGAGAAGTGGAGGCCAGACAGGATCGGTTCCCCTGAGGCCAGGGAGATCTGGAGAAAGCAGGAGGAACTCTCTGGGAAGAGCGGGAGAGAGCGGAGGGTGATCACTTGGCCCACTCGGGTCGGGGAACCTGCTGAGTTCCCAGGCTGGTCCTCTGCCCTCCAAGGCCCCTTGCAGGCCATGTGGGTTCTTGGGGGCATAAGAGGGAGGCCAGGGAGATCAGGAGAGGCAGGTGGGAGGGGCCCTCCCAGACAGGAGGAGCAGGAGAGGAGAGGAGTTCGTTTGCCCCACCCACTGGAGCCCAGCAAGCCTCCTGGGCTCCCAGGTGAGGTCCCCTGCCCTCTGAGACTAGGGGTGGGGGACAAGCCTGGGCCCCTTCTGTTCCTTGAACCTAAGCCCCACCCCCCACAGCCCCCAGGGCCTTTTCCAGCCCTGTGGGTCCTGAGCACTGGCCCTACCCAAACTTTGCCACTGCTTAGGCCCCGCCCTCCACAGCCAATGCCTCCCCCCGCCCCTTTTTTTTTCTTTTCCCTCCTCCTCTTTTTTTACTACTGTGGTACTGATGTACTTTCTGGTTGTTGATTCATTTATATTTTTACTTTTATATTCTTCCTAACATATCTGTTAGTTTCCTAGTCTCATATTATTTTTTACTTTGTTATTGTTGTTTTGTTTTTATGCTGCCTCAGGCGGCTTGCGAGATCTTGGTTCATGAGCCTGGGGTCCGGCCGAAGCTCCTGCAGTGGGAGCTTTGAGACCGAACCACTGGACTAACAGAGAAACTCAGACTCATGGGAATATTCATCGGAGTGAGGTCTCACAGAATTCCTCATCTCAGCACCAAGACCCAACTCTACCCAATAGCCTACAAACCCCGGTGTTGGAAGCCTCAGGGCAAACAACCAGTAAGACAGGAACACAATCCCACTCATTAAAAAAAAAAAAAGATGGCAAAAATATGTCACAGATGAAGGAGCAAGGTAAAAACCAACAAGACCAAATAAATGAAGAGGAAATAGGTAATCTACCTGAAAAAGAATTCACAATAGTGATAGTAAAGCTGATCCAGAATCTCAGAAATAGAATAGTGGCACAGATTGAGAAAATACAAGAAAAGTTTAACAAAGATCTAGAAGAACTAGAGAACAAACAAACAGAGATGAACAACACAATAACTGAAACGAAAAATACACCAGAAGGAATCAATAACAGAACAACTGAGGCAGAAGAATGAATAGGTGAGCTGGAAAACAAAATGGTGGAAATAACTGCTGAGGAGCAGAATAAAGAGAAAAGAA
Organism: Globicephala melas; assembly: GCF_963455315.2. Classification (NCBI taxonomy): domain Eukaryota; kingdom Metazoa; phylum Chordata; class Mammalia; order Artiodactyla; family Delphinidae; genus Globicephala; species Globicephala melas. The sequence goes on from NC_083323.1 coordinate 88,402,328, forward strand.
TGAAAACAATTGAAGACAATCTCAGAGATCTCTGGGACAACACTAAACACACCAACATTCAAATTATAGGGGTCCCAGAAGAAGAAGAGAGAAAGAAACGGTCTGAGAAAATATTAAAAGAGACTATAGTTGGAAACTTCCCTAACTTGGGAAAGGAAATAGTCACGCAAGTCCAGGAAGCACAGAGAGTCCCATACAGGATAAACCCTAGGAGAAACACACCAAGACACATATTAATCAAACTAACAAAAATTAAATTCAAAGAAAAAATATTAAAAGCAGCAAGGGAAAAACAAAAACAATAATATACAAAGGAATACCCATAAGGTTATCAGCTGATTTTTCAGCAGAAACTCTTCAGGCCAGAAGGGAGTGGCAGTGGCAGTATATACTTAAAGTGATGAAAGAGAAAAACCTACAACCAAGATTACTCTACCCAGCAAGGATCTCATTCAGATTCGATGGAGAAGTCAAAAGCTTTTCAGACAAGAAAAAGCTAAGAGAATTCAGCATCACCAAACCAGCTTTACTTTATGCTTTACTTTTGCTACTTTCCAAATGCTAAAGGAACTTCTCTAGGTAGCAAACACAAGAGAAGGAAAAGACCTACAATAACAAAGCCAAAACAATTAAGAAAATGGTAATTGGCACATACATATCGATAACTACCTTAAATGTAAATGGATAAAATGTTCCAACCAAAAGACACAGATTGGCTGAATGAATACAAAAACAAGACTCATATATATGCTGTCTACAAGAGACCCACTTCAGACCTAGGGACACATACAGACTGAAAGTGGGGATGAAAAAAGATATTCCATGCAAATGGAAATCAAAAGAAAGCTGGAGTAGCAATTCTCATAACAGACAAAATATACTTTATTATTTTTTTCTTTGAGATTTTAAAAAATTTAATTGGTTATCAGTGCATAAAACTTGGGAGAGTTTAC